>NC_045599.1:80678585-80987885 GCF_009762305.2 Zalophus californianus
TATTTCAAAAACTGGTGATGACACTGGATATTCAAAAGTGAAAAAGATAAATATATGACCTGGCTTGAAGAATCTCACAGTCTAGTGAGAAAGAATAATGCATAAACAATTAAAGTGCAATTCACTGTGTGCTATGACAAGACAAGGGAGGGAATGCCTAAACATTCTGGGCTTCCCGGCACAAAGTCTTAGAAAAAGCCCTGATCACCCTTGTTTTTTGCTTCATTAAGGTATGAAGTCACTTTTACTCAAAATCCTGCTGTTTTCAAAGCATCTTTCTTTTCTTAGGCCGTAATCTTTTTTTTTCTTAATAAAGTCATAGAATATTAATGTTGAAACAATAAAAGAGATACTTAAGCTCATCCATTATATCTTACTAACTCATTCACGAGTCCCATGTGGAGTAATCTGAATCAAAGATCATCTACCCTATGTTTGAGCACCTTTAGGGATGGAAAGCTCAATATATTTCGGAATAGCTTAGTCCACTGTTGAAACAACCCAATTATTTAAAATGTTCTTTAATAGTAACTCTTAGTTTTTCTTCTAGTCATTTTTCATTTATTACAGACCTACCTTTGTTTCTTTCAACCTTTAAATAAAGGGCATTAAAAAAAGCATGTATGTAATTTAAAATTTTAATTACTTTGCAAGTAGAACTGGCAGAATACATTCATAAACATCAGTGAAAACATATTTTATGCAGCTTTAATGTATTACATATTTAATAGCTATCATTTTAGTGGCATATCATTAAATATTATTTCTCAGCTTGTGGAAAGTGTGTTTCAGTTAATGTTAACAGTTCATAAAAATTTTTAAGATTATCTCTAACTCATCTAAGAAATGTAATTTTGATCAATAAAAAAGTGCTTTAAATGGCACCATAAAGAGTAATCTAATAGAGCTAGGTTAAAGCAAATGAAGTAGTGAAGAAATTTTTCTTTATCTGAAAAATTCTTTGAAGAATATTTGTAGGTTTTAAGCACATCATTAGGAAGCATTATCATTAGGGATGTGGTATGGAGAGATACATTTAGAGTGTATATTTATCTAGGTATCAAAGGTAGAATAAAAAAGTGACTTGAGGAATAATATATTACTCTTAATTGTTGCATCTATTACAAAAAAGAAAAGAATGAAACCAATTATGTGTGATGTTGAGATTTCATAAATATTAAATACAACAATAAAAATATTAACATAAAGAAATAGTATGAAAACTGTTTTTTCACATTCCTTCACATGTTTGCAGTTAGTGTTTATAATGTCTACAAAGTTACTCAATTTTAATATTCCAAAATGAGTATTAAACTCTCTGTATTTAAAGAACAATTGCATACCTTATGTAAAATTAAAACATAAATTATACTTGTTCTCCATTTGACATAATGTTTGTTCTCAATTTTGACTGGCCAGCCCTCTATATTTCTTAAGTGTTCTACAACCTTGATATATATATAGAATTGAAGAATGCCAGATGTGGTCAATAAAATGCTACTAATTCTACTCATGTACTTCTAATAATGCAAGTTAAAATTAATTTATTCTCTTTTTATTGCTGTCTTTCTGAATTCTCTGTTTTGGATTTAACAAGTCTTCTTTCACATTAATGATTACTTTGTCTGATATACCTACAACTATGCTCACTTTAGTTGCAGTTATCTTTACCATGAATATGGATCTTTACTCTCATCTAAATGTATTCTTGTTGGCCTTATATTATTCACTGTAGGGCATATATCCATATATTTCTATGGATCTTTATATCCTCTACAGATATAGATATATTCTGTAGATATATCCTATCTATTCCTCTAGTTATAGATATATCTCCTACAGTGAATAATCTTGTGATGGTTAACCTTATTTGTCACTTTGACTGAATCATGGAGTGCCTAGATATTTGACTACACATTATTTTTGTGTGTGTCTGAATCATCAAAGCAGATTGGCCTCCCCGATATAGGTGGATATCATCCAGTCCTTTGAGAGCCCTGATAGAACAAAAGATGGAGAATGGAAGAATTTGTTTTTCTCTGCTTCAGTCATTTAACCAGGGCAAGAATATTCTTCTGCCTATTGATCGAGATTTATAGCCTCAGCTCCCTAGTTCTCAGGCCTCTGGACTCAAACTGAATTATATTTCCACTTGAATTGCACCACTGCTTTCTTGGGTCTCCAGCTTGCAGGTGGTCTCCATAGTCATGTGAACCAACTTCTTATAATAAATATATAAGGTATTTTAAGATTTTTAATATTTTAAATATTACAATCCTTCTCTCTATATAAAACATGCTTATATATATGTATTTTATATATGTTTATATATGCATTATATATATTTATATATATATCTATATATATCCTATTGCTTCTTTTTTTCTTGACATTCCTATAAAATATATACATTTACGTATGTGTATATGTATAAAAATAAATATCTATCATAATATATCACAATATATGTATCATGATATCTATCTGTCATAATCTCTTTATCTATCATGTCTATGTTTGGGCTTCCAGGCAAGTTTCAGTAGTGAATTAGGTCAGTGATTTGGGTCAAAAGTTTGGAACAAAGCAAACCAAAAAAAAAAAAAAAACCTTAAAGGATAAAAACAAAAAGAAAGGAAAATTCTGAAATCATTTGTGTAAAGATGTGATGTTTTTTAAATAGACAGAAAAATTACATTAATTTTAGTGAAAGAAATATACATGTTATTTTAGGTAATTAATTTACCCTACAAGTGGGATTTGATTTTCTTTTTTTTTTAAAGATTTTATTTATTTATTTGAGAGAATGAGAGAGAGAGCACATGAGAGGGGGGAGGGTCAGAGGGCGAGGCAGACTCCCTGCTGAGCAGGGAGCCCGATGCAGGACTCTATCCCAGGACTCCAGAATCATGACCTGAGCCGAAGGCAGTCGCTTAACCAACTGAGCCACCCAGGCGCCTGGGATTTGATTTTCTAAGGCAAGAAATGAAATGAGTTTTCTTTCAGATTGTTTCCTGAAGAAATTCTAATATACTCTTTTTGTCAAAAAGGCCAAACATATTCCATCTGTCATCAGAAATATGGGGAACAACCCAGAAAACATCATTATAATGTTATTTTTCATTGGCGTTAGCAAAAAGTCAGAAACATTATGAAAACTCTCAAGTCCTCTGGGAAATCTGTAGGAACCATGATGTCAAACGTACCACTAGAACCTCAAGTTCACTAGGACTCTTCTCCCCATCCATCTTCTGTTTCTATTTCTCTATTCTTAGCTTTATTTTGCAGGCTGTTTCCCTTTATATGGTTGGGACAAGGACCATCATTAGCCATTCCCAGTTTTAATCATTTTCCCAAGAAAGACAGCATTTTTTTCCCACTCTCTTCACATCAGTCCTGGACTCTGATTAGTATGACCTGTTCCCAAACCAATCCCCATGTCCAGGAGAAATGAGCTAATTTATGTTGATCAACTCTATATCAATATATGTCTGCTGAAACCGGGGAATTGGGCATTAAGTTTACAATCAAGAATAGAAGGATGAGGAAAAATACATCAGGTGGCCAAAAGCAATAGACACTACACTCCATTATGTATAGTAACAAACTGGATGTAGTGTGCCTCAGTCTGTGTTACTAAGTATGATTCTGGTTAACAAATTTTAATAAATGCAAATTAGAGCTTGAATTAAAAGGTAATATTGTAGAGTGATACATTTATTGCACCAGAATTCAGGGGTTATAGATCCTAGGTTAGTTCCTTAATACTCATAAAGTCTTAGACAAGTTGTCTAAATGTTGTGTTATTTTTTTATTTTTAAAATGAGAATTTTACTGCTCTGTAAACACAGTTTTCTTCAAAGTGTCTTTGAAAATGATACTGTGGTTTAGAAAAGACTAAATAAAATGGTAAAT
The DNA here is from genome assembly GCF_009762305.2 of Zalophus californianus. Taxonomy (NCBI): domain Eukaryota; kingdom Metazoa; phylum Chordata; class Mammalia; order Carnivora; family Otariidae; genus Zalophus; species Zalophus californianus. The sequence goes on from NC_045599.1 coordinate 80,682,498, forward strand.
GGGGAGAAATAGTTATAGACCTAAACTATTTTATCTGTCTATATACCTATCTGAAGTAATTATGAATATTATAGCATTTAAAATGTTTGCTGTCTTCTTGTAATTCTTCAATGACATTTAAGGTGGGCAGAGACTATTGCATAGATAGATACCTCTCTATGCCTAAAGATAAATACTTTGTCAAGTTATATGTGAAGTTTACTTAGTGAAATAATTTTACTTCTTGCTTTAACTGTTATAGCCTTGACACTTGTACAATTTTACCATGCTGAATTCCAAATATAGAGTTTTGGATAAAACCTCATTTCCCCTCAGACTATTTACAAGCTTACTCTGAACTATACAAAGTACCCCTGATCAATAAAGTAGCACTAACCAGATTTGCCCTGTAATATGCAATCTTCCTTTTGCAATTTTGTTAAATATTCGAGAAGCCATCCATGATAGGAAATCTGAGTGGTCTTCACTCTTTCTTTGTCTCTAGTATCGATTTTTATATATGATAGGAAGGAGGAAAAGGTATATTTGGTATGCTCCTCACCTCCTTTCCTAAATATTTCATCTTACCAGATACCCAAATGCCAACTCTACTTTCATGCCTGAATGACTGCTGTGGCTAGACAATTTACCTGGAAGCTCACAACTTTTACAAATACCTAGAAATACCATGCTTAGAACTGTAATGATATGGGATATTATGGACAGAGAGTCTAGGGCCAAACTTCTCCCACCTTCCAAAACTTCCAGTTATGCCTTAAATATCCAATAAGGAGAGGAGATAGAAAGGGTAGATAAGATCATCGGTATTCATCACAGAATGACTTTCCCATGCATTCATAAGAAAACTATAAGGATAATCCCGTTAGGGCCATTTGTTGTATTTTCAGATGACAGCTTAGGACCATTTTTCTTTCTTTTATCCTGTGGAACAATACAGTAGTATTTTTCTCAAACAAAAAACTCTACAGCTAGCTTAACTTGCACTTAGATGAATGTCTACTGACATGATGGTTTCTCAATTCACTATTTATTTCATACTCAAAATTGTGTTAATGACAAGAAAAGCTATACTTGTATTACAATTATAAAATAGTTACATTAAACTATAGAACATACACAGTCTTTAGAGTCATTGTCATTTTCCCAAGAATAGCTGATACAATAATGAAAAGATGACAAAAGAAAAACCAGCCATTGGAGTCACAGGAACCTGGTTTTAAATCATGGCTCTATGCATTTCTAGCTCTTTGATATATGGAATTTACCTGCCTTTATGAATGTATATTTTTTAATCTATATATAGCATAACGGTATCATAGCATTTGTGTTAAGAATATATTATACTGTCTAGAATGTTAACTTTCTTCCTTCCCTCTGTAGTACTCTCATAGAGAGCCCAACTGTCTTTCACTGATTTCCTCCCAAATTAGAGAAGAGTGTTTCTTGTATTTGTATACAGTGTTTATGTTAAGAGGTAATATTTTATAATTTACATGCATCAATGAAATTATTGCCTTAAAGGGGTGATATAAATCATGAAATTGCCTAAGACTGTACATGTGAAACCAAGTTTCTCAATGGAATTGCATGTCTGTCTGGGAGTAGGAGGTAATTGGCCAGTGGTACTTCACTTCTTTCTGTATTTTATTATTACAGCATTTCTTCGTGCCTTATACTTTATTTTGGCTAAAATTAGCATGCTCACTCATGCTTCAGAACTTCTCTGTGTTATCCCTTGGGGTGAGAGAAATAGATTATGTGATATGTGTAAACAAGGATTAATTTAATCGTAGTCAAATCCACATTTGCTGTGTGAGTGAGGTTTGCAGAGGATTGTATATATGATGACATTAGGTACAGTTTGACATCTTGTTTTTTGAGGCTAACAATTTTTGAAACATTTAAAAATTACTTATTGTGTTTTGCAAAATCACAAAAAATCAAAATGAATTGAACAACAAGTCAGATTTACTTTGAATTGAATGTTAAAAAATGTTTCATATCTATTAGAATAAAAATTAAGTTTGATGTGATTCTAAAAGCCATCTCTATCTTCTTTGCAAATGGCAGTTGTCTTACCTAGGGATGTATGTCAAAACAGTATCATACTTGGGACATCCTGTTCATTTTCATTCCCAGCATTGTTCATCACTCAACAGCGCAACATTTACTTAGTGGCAATCTATGAACTCTAGAGTAGGTAAGTTTAGTGGTAAGGGTGTGTAGGGGGGGAGACTGGGAGAAAGAAGCCTAGTGACTAGAAATGACATAAGAGGAAATCTTAAGCAATCATACTCATCCTTGGTTTAAGCTTTAGCTATTTTGTGGTAAAAAAAAATAGTTTGGGGATATTGGACTTTATCGAAAGTCAATTTACAACTCTCAATTTTTTTAAAGCCTTCGCAGAGGGAGATGTGAATTTGACAACTCTATTAGAGCTAAACTTCTGAGAATAACAGGAATCGACATATCAGTTTAATAAAGAGCAAAAAAAATCCAACCAATGCAACATCAAGGTTTGGGATGGAATGGAGTAAGTTGGGGATTTTTTCTTTCAGAAGACTAATAACAAGGTAATGTTAACTTGTGGGATGTTGACAGGTATTGGAAACTGGATTGTATAAAAGAATTGAAGATATCATTAAAATAATAGAGATCACATTTGTTTTTAATATCTTGTAAGTGAAAGAGTAGTGAAAGTGAAAGTAATGATGCTTGAAGTCATTAAATGTCTTGACTAGTCAAAGCGTAGAGCACTGTGAGCCATAAAGGGTTATAGCTTCTGCGGAGTCAGAAAATCAGAAATAGAAGCAATACTACATGCCCAGTATAAATGAATTCATTTGTCTGTGACTACGAGCACGAGCTGTCTGCGATTAGAATCAAAACTATGTTATCACAGTTGGAACCAGTAGAATGGGCTTGGGTGCGATTTAGAATGTGAAAAAAATCCGAGTTTGAATCTTAAGATTGTCCTTCAAATTACAGAAAGTCCTTAAAAGCTTGCTTCCCATAGAAAATTGTATGGTTAAACTAGAAAAGAAAACATGACTTTGACTATAGGTAGGCTAAAAGTCAGCATTTAGGTTTAATTTTAAAAGAACAAATTTAATCATTCTTGAATGATCCTATAAGAATCTAAAGCTCTAAATAGAAGAATGTGGTTTGTGAAAAAATTTCAGAAAGGAACATTTTCATGTGTGTGTATTTTTTTAAAAGAAAGGTAAGAAAGTTATTTAGGGTATAGATTGATTAAAGAGTTGAAAGTTTTGTCATGATCCAAAACTCATTCTGGTTTCAGCCATTGAAGGAGTTTCTATATATGGTTTATTAAAAAACATTTTCCTTAATTAGTCACTGTTTAACCTTTACTATATCCTACATATTCCATTCAAAGATCCATAAAAAGTAACATCATACCTATCTGGCTATTTTGGCTTTCTTCGAGGTGGATTTTTTCCTTTTATTTTATAGCTACCCTAAATTTGGGACCATTATTCTCTTGATTTTATTACTTCAGCAGGTGCTGTGCCCAGGTTTTGGCTACCTAGCTTTGTTCAGGTTAGATTCTCAGAGGCAGGAATTAAACCAAAAAAAAAAAAAAAAAAAAAAATTAGTGTGATGGCTAAAATACAGACCAGGCACCTGCTGTCAAATAAAATCAACATGGAATAAATCACCATTGCCTGTGAATCAAAATTTTAACTTTACTTTGGCTTCTGCAGAGCATAGCACAGCACCTGAGACATCATTATGGGATGCTTTTGTCAAAGAGCACCATTGCCCTTTGATATCAGATGCCAAAGCATTTATGTATGCCTGGGATTTATAAGACTTTCTTTGGCTCCGTTTTGGTATGATCATGATCAGAGTTTATTTTATTATTATTTGTCTATTAACCATTATTTCATATTTCCTATTAGGTTTGATGAGAGATTTTTAGCCATACAAGTTACCCTTATATAAAAATTTTTAGGAGTACCTAAGTGGCTCAGTTAGTTAAGCAACCAACTCTTGATTTTGGCTCAGGTCATGATCTCAGGGTCCTGAGATCTAGCCCCTCATTGGGCTCCATGCTCAGTGGGGGGTCTGTTTGAGATCCTCTCTCTCTGTACCCCCCTAAAATAAATAAATCTTTAAAAATTGTTTTTAAAAACAAGTAATGTATTTTGCTAAGTAGATTTTATGAAAGTCATCCAACTCATAAAATAAGAAAAAAATTGATTCAATTGGCAAAACCATACTCATTTCAAAATGGAATTTTTGCTGAAGTAGAATCATATCCCTTGTTTTGAACCACTTAAAATAATGTAGTGATATACTCATTCAATTTTTGTTAACACCATTTGGGCATCTACTATATGTAAAGTTCTTTTTTAGACATAGTAATTTAAGATGATGGGTAAGAGTCAACCCTCCTGTCTATAAATTTATAATGCACGGTGGTCAAAGAAAATAATATATGTATACCCATATGCATATTTGAAGGAAAATAATTTAAGTGACATAATATAGAGGTTCTCAAAGTTTAATCCTTGGATCTCAGTATCAGCATCGCCTGGGAGCTTATTGGGAATGCAAATTCTCAGGTTGTATCCCAGACTTACTAATTCAGAAACTAGAGGGTCCCAGAAATCTGTATTCTAACAAGCTGTCAAGATTATTCTGTTACATGATCAGTTTGACAATCACTGTGCAGTATATTTACAAACAATATTTTCATATTCAGGAAGTAAAAGAGAGAGTTGTTCTTTTTTATTGAAAGGAAGACATCTTGAGGAGGCAGTTTTGGGCCAAACTTTCAAGGGAAAGTAATAAAGGAATAAAGTCTTATTAAATACCACCTATGAGCTAGAATATTTATTTAAATATTACAATAATCTATGAGATTACTTTCACTTTGCAAAAGAGGAAATGATCACAGACTTTAGTGAAATTGCCCAAGGTCACAAACCTAACTCTTGACCGAGACAGGAATTGAAACTTGATATATTAAGATCTCAGTGAGAAGAATTATAAGAAAAAAAATCTTACTCAAATATAGTTTTCTCAGCCTCGTAGGGACTCTAGTAGGCAGAATTCTAAGACGATCTCCATGATACCCAGCCTCTGCTGTATCTCCCAATTATTCATTCAAAAAATATCTAGACACTGTTATAAAAGAATTTTAAAAATCAGTTGACCTTACAATATGGATATTTTTTAGTTGGGTTTGGCCTATTACATGAGACCTTTAAATCTGAGTCAAGAGGTCAGAGAAGATGAAATCACAGATCTGAAACTTGAGAAGGATTCTAGGAAGCCTTGCTTGTTTGAGATGAAGGGAGCCATTTGGCAAGGGATGTAGTTGATCGTTAGTAGCTGGCAGTAGCCCCTGGTTGATAGCAAGGAAGAGGAAACCCATTCATATGGCCACAAAGAAATGAATTCTGCCCACAACTAGTTAGCTTGGAAGCACATGCTGAACCTCAGATGTGAATTGCAGTCTCAGCTGAAACTATGATTTTGCACTGGTAAGACCTTGAGCAGCGGGCCCAGGTAAACTAACTGGACTCTTGACTCCCAGTAATTGTCAGTTCATAAATCTGTGTTGCTTTAGCCCACAGAAGTTATAGTAAGTTGTTATGCAGCAGTAGAAAACTAATACAGATTTTGGTTAACAGAGGTGGTAAGCTGCTATAATGAATACCTAAAAATGTGGGGAGTACACAGTTGGAACTGGTCAGTATGGAGAATATGGGAGAAATTTGGGGAGTGTATAGAGGAAGTCCAGATTCCCTGGAACATAGTGTTAGGAGAAATATGGATGCTAAAGGCATTGATGGCGAGAGGTCAGAAGGAAATGGAGAACATGATAAAGAAAGCCTAAATAGCCTTGGACAGATTGTGAGTGGAAATCTGGACTTTAAGGATGCTGACAATGAGGGCTCAAGAGGAGGTAATGTATGTGTTACTGGAAACTGAAGGAAGGGTGATTCTTACGTAGAATGCTTAGCAAAATTGTATTCTACGGTTTTGGAAGGAACTTTTAAGCAGTGAACTTGGATGTATAGCTGGGGATGTTATAGGCAAAAATACTGGAGGTCCTGCTTGTTTTCTTCTTGGTGCTTATAGTAAACATGGGAGGGGGGAGACAATTGAGGAAAAACTGGTTAAAATAAAAACAAACCAAACAAAACAAAACAAAAACCAAACCCCAAAACAGAACAAAACAAACAAAAAAACCCCAAATGCTTGATGATTTTGGAAATTAGCACACTATCTTTCCATGTGGCAAAAGATTATAAAATTAAGATTTGCTCTCAAAATATGGCATAGAGTAAAAGCCGAGGGTATGGCTATACAGTCTTTGGTTAAAGTCACAGGAAGATAAAAGATCAATCCCATGAGAGGATCTTTTAAGAGATTGAGGGTATGCCTCACCAATCTTCTCAAACCAGAGCATCTCTAAGGTTAGGAGAGTTGTCCCTTAGCCATCTTAGCAGGAACAAGAACAACTCTCTCTTTCTCTATGTATAAAATCTCCAAAAGATTGTAGTTGTGGATTTTATGTAATGGGAATGAAACCGAGTATAATTCACAGAAGATATTTATGATTCTTGAGAAAATTATATCAAGAGAAGCATTTCTAGGTTAGATTTTAGAGGAAACAGGGAGAGGATATGCAATGAAGAGGCTGTCATACACCCAAAATTCTGTTGGGGAGCAGGCTGATAAAATTGTTTAGCTGCTAACACTTTCTACTTGTAATGACTCGGTCAAATCAGGGGCCCAGAGAAGGGATGGAACCGACAGCCCAGAAGGCTTATTCCCACGCCTTGAAACCTGATCAGAGAAGTCTGGTTGGATTTTGCCTGGCTGGATTTCAAAATTGCTTTGGCCCAATGACTCCTTTTTAACTTACATTTTTCTTCTTAAAATCAACTGCCTATAATTTTTATCCAATACCAATTATACCATTAAAGGTTGTGAGTGCGCATAACTTGGACATATAACTTTATCTTTAGTTCCACATGTCCACAAATAAAAAGTAATTGTGACCCAGGATGGGTTATAACTTAGAATCTGATCAGCCCTAATTCAGATCACGTAGATAATGAGATTTAGATGGTGAAATTTTAGACTTGAGCCATTGTTTGAATGGGATGAAATTCTTGGAAAGCTTAGGAAGTGGTGAATGTACTTTTGCATTTGGGACGGGCATGAGTCTTTGGGGTCAGAGGACGGACTTTGTTAAGCTGGATTTTAAGATGGCCTCCAAGATGTACACACATGTTTACTAGTTATTCAGTCAAACATTCAACTAGTTACTGCTGTGAATGGGTTTTTTTTTCCAGAAATAATTAAGGTCCCAAATTAGTTTTCTTCTAAACTACCTGGCAAAAATATGTATTATTATTATTTTTTAAATGTCAATTCTGGTATACTTAACATACAATGTTATATTAGTTTCAGGTGTACAAAATCATGGTTCAACAATTCTGTATATTGCTCAGTGCTCATCCTGATAAGTGTACTCTTATCTCCTTCAGCTCTTTCACCCACCTCCTCTCTGGTAACCATCAGTTTGTTCTCTACAATAGTCTGTTTTGTTTTGTTTTGTTTTTCAGGCATTTTCTGGGGTATTCACATTGATGTGAGTTGTATCTATAGGACAAATGAGTTTAAAGTCCTTTTACTCCAACCTCTTCCCCAAAAGTAAAAAAAAAAAAAAAAATGTATTTTTTTAAGAGTAGATTATTTGTGGAATATAAAGTTGTTTTGAATAGTGGAGCCCCAAATAGCTGATACAAATGGACCACTGTTTTCCTAAATTAAATATTATTTGCTTTCTTCTATATTGTTCCAAGTTATCGCACAAATTACCTCACTTCAAGAGATTCCTTTAATTTGTCACCTGAAAAGATAATCATTCCCTCTGTCTGAATAATCTGCTTTATCTTCCATTCATTTTTAGGTCACCATCATTAATGTCAAATGCCTTTTTTCTATTTTTTTTCTCTTTTCTGTTCCTTTTTGTTTTATGTAGTTGTTTTTGGAATTCGCTTTGAGCCCAGAGTTATTTTAACTTAAAAATTCCTAGTTTTTGAAAACATTTTTATGTATCTTTAGATTCTGTCTTAAGCAATTTCATTGTATTCCTTTGTGTATTTATTAAGAGAAACAATTTTAATGTTTTGTTTTAGGTTATCTTTGGTACCTCAGAATTTTGGGGCATTCACTGAAACAGATATATACTCATTGTTTCTCTTGTATTTGCAGTGGTTAGTAGCAGTACATGGGTTCACATGCAACAAAAATTTGACTTTTCTAGGTACTACAGAGATATAGTCCATGTTCATCTCATAACATAAAACTAGTGCCAGCCAAATACTTCCCTGAATTTGACCATCAAATTCATCACCACATGAATTGGTAACCAGATTTTTTTCTGCTGAGAGATCTATCAGCAGAATGGACTACAAATTTAAATTTGACTTAATTAAAACCAATGACCTTTATAAAAGCCGCCTGGACACTGTTAGAGAGGGAAACAAGAGAGTAAGTACACAGACCTTCAACTGCCACATTATATACAATAGCTGATTTCAAGTACTTTATTTAAGTACCACATTTCAGATTGATTTAGACTCCCTAGAATGTATGCATGGGAACTTCACTTTTGAAAAGATCTGTTCCTCAAAATTACAAGATGACATTCATTTTTCAAATGAAACCCACTTGGACGGGCTTATCATTTCCAGGTAAACTTAATTTCTTCCTTTGGTTTGAGTTCTATCTGTGAAGCTAAATTTGTTTAAACCACTCTATAGTGTTGGTAGCACTAGACTTGATTCTCTTTAATTGTGTGATCCCTATTGTAGAATAAAGTTGATTTCTCTACATCATGGATGAGGTATTGGCAGTTTCTGATGTAGGAAAAATTTCAGTGTGGAGAGAAACAGAGATGGAAGAAGGGAGAGAGAAAACTCTAAGATAATTTGGTTATTAAATTTTTCTTCTTAACCAAGTTTATTAGCAAAATAGAACTAAAAGCTATTGATACTCTAAACTTATTTAGAATCTTACCCAGTGGACATTTTCTACATTTAAAAAAAAAAAAAGATTTATTGGGCACCTGGGTGGCTCAGTTGGTTAAGCAACTGCCTTCGGCTCAGGTCATGATCCTGGAGTCCCGGGATCGAGTCCCACATCAGACTCCCTGCTAAGCAGGGAGTCTGCTTCTCCCTCTGACCCTCCCCCCTCTCATGTGCTCTCTCTCTCTCTCATTCTCGCTCTCTCAAATAAATAAATAAAATCTTTAGAAAAAAAAAGATTTATTTATTTGAGAGAGAGCATGAGCAGGGGGAGAGGCTTAGGGAGAGGGAGAGAGAGAATCTCAAGCAGACTCCCCACTGAGCACAGAGCCTGATGCGGGGATCAATCTCACAACCCTGAGATCATGACCTAAACCAAAATCAAGAGTCAGATGTTTAACCGACTGAGCCACCAAGGTGCCCAAACATTTTCTACATTTTAGGGCTTTACCTCCACAATTAATAATCTTTGTTTATGGGTTTTACTTTCACACTTAATAATCTTTGATTTGGACAAACTGTTACCTTATTAATTGTGCTTTTGGTGGTTGTAATGTATACATAGGTACACATATATGCACATGCATTTTGTTTATCATGTGGACTCTCTGAAACAGCCCTAGAAATGTCAGCAAACCTCCTGGAGGGAGGAGGTGAGATTCATTTCAATTTTAAACTACATTAATTCTGAATGAAATCAAGCCTATTTTCACATTTATTATGGTAAAATGGCCTGAGGAAAAAATTGCGGATTTTTAATAAGGGCATTTCCATTGGTTTCCTTCCATTCCCAAAACTCATAAATCAATTCCTGTCTGTCAGCCATTATAAATTTGTCAGTTGTTATGAGTAAATGTGACAGCCAAATACTATTTAAATCTATAAAGTTATATCTCTGTTAGTGAGCTAAACACAATGTTGGCCTCAATGATGCCCTCTTTGTTTTTTAGAGTTTATTTTTTCCAGCTCATTTAAACTATCTAAAACAACAGAAAGACTTTACCCAGATTGAATATATTCCAAATACCAGCGGAGTATATATTTCTTTGAACAATCTAGCAAAAAGTAAAATTAAACTAAAAGTCACAATAAAGAAAGTGGGAATAGCAAGATATTTTATCCAAAGTTTTTTTTAAAGGATAAAAATATATATTGAACTGTATTATAGAAACAAATGACTTTTAGGATCTTCAAAACTTAACACTTCATATCCTTAATACCTTTGTATACACACGGTAAACAATTTTGGTGTAATAAAAATGTGATTTAATACCACATCTACAGCTTTATGCATATTCTAAAAGTCTCAGCAGACTAATTAGAAGTATCGCATTTTATGGATTGAGCATTCCTCCTTATTTTCTTGGCCTCTAACTACTGTGTAAAATTTAAATAAGGGATGTGTGTCTACAGAAGAGAGAAAGGTGGAGAAAATGCGAAATAGAACTGCAATTAAGCTAATAAGGTGAATGTTTTGGGTCTATAATTTTTGCACCAACAAAAATTCTTTAGAAGAGTCACAGTGAAAAAGTGATGATAATCAGACAAGTAAGATTTTTGAACATTACAGAATTTATGACAGTATCCAAGGCAGTCATTCCTTAGGCCAGCTGAATAGATGTTGAGAAACAGTCAATAGTACTAATTTGTGCTTATTTCTTACTGCCAGTCATGTAGCTCTGTAATTGAAATGCTCAGTAACAGTTTTCTACCGAAATTTTAATGATGCCCTTTATAATTCCCTTTTTAATGCAGTTCCTGAACTTTAGAAAGGTTCCTCACTGCCAAATGTCAGTTCATTGTGAAGTGCTACATTGGAAAACCCTGTGCTTAATAAAAAGAAAAAAAAAGTAGTATTGTTCATTGTATCTGTTGAAAATCACATTGTCCAGTCATGTGCTAAAATTGTTGATCAGTCCTATTTTACCGAAAAAAAAAGGTAGAGGAAAGATTACTTAAAATTAACAATTTGTTTTCTAATGAAACAATTGTCATGTGCAAATTATCTGAAAAGAATATTTTTAAAGTAATACTCCCAATTAATTTATTAAATGGCATGTGGCTGTCATAAACAACAATTTTATAGTTACTTAGAGAACTCTAAAAATTATTATTATGGCATTTACCTTTAAAATTTTCCAGATAATTACCAGATAAAATCCACTGATTGTCACTTTTTACCCAATTCATACCTTCTAGGATAGTATTTTCTCTTTTCTTGTATATTTTAGAATCAAAAGGCCCCTTTGCCCATTCTGCTTTTTTGATCTACTGTGCAAAATCATGTGAAACTGGAATTCCTGATATATACAAGTTACTAATTTGCATTTGGTAAAAGGAGTGCTTGAAGAGCAGAAAGAGACCACCAGAATTTTTCAGAGTAAATGAATTATTTACTTTGCTATTATTTTAAAACTGATGACAAATTGACAGTTTTGTAATCTGGATTCTGCACTGAGCAAATATAGTTTAAATTTAGTTAAGGGACTGAATAATGTTCATCTTTTGGACATTTGGACATTTATTAAGATCCCTAAAAGTAGGAGATCAAAATTAAAAGCCAACTGCAGTCTTATTTATCATTTCAGAGAGAAGGTTTATTATAATGTATTCTGTTTATACCTATTTAACAGTTGTGTCTGCGGACTTATTGAACAAAGGTACATGTGTCTTTTGGGATTCATGGCTTTGGAGAGATTAGGACTTTTAGATTTGCTTTTCTTCTGGAGCTCTGTCAGAAGTCATTTATGGGCAAATTATTCCGATTAGGAATAGATCGTTTCTCAGGACTGCCATAAAGTAAATCTAAATGTCTCAGCTGTGTTTCTGGTCCAGCAACACCCTCATTAAAGAAACACCACACAGTTGCTATGTTGGCAGCCCCAATTTTAAACACCAGTCTAGGCTGCATGCAAAAGAGAATAAATTGCCTTCTTATTCCTCTAACGGTCTGTAGTGCTTGTAATTTAGGATTGAGAGGCTCTCTGAGAACAATGTCCAGAAGCATAAGCTACTTCTCCTGTAAGAGTGTGATACCTGTGGAACAGATGTCATTAACTACAATTCTCAATTTTTCACGTTTGACAGGCAAAGCCAAATATTTTAGGCATTATGTGACCATTCTTAATAGGTAATAAGTGAAAATACTCCCAAGTTAAATCTCATTTCCCAGTTTCAGAGGACTTCATTATCCTTAGTAAAACTAATAAGTGTAATGTGAGAAGAAAAAAAAAAAACCTGAATTTGAACACTCAAGATACTAAAAAAAATTAAGATTTCAGTGGGGCTTCAGTCATGTCGTAGATCAACTGCAGTGCTTTTTTTGCAGTGCTGATTTTAGAATACAGGCTCTATAGTTTGTGTTTTTAACCAAGACAATCCCTTAGGGTTTGAAAATATGAGAAACTGGCCCTGTCAGAAAGCAGACTGCTTAGAGGTAAATTTTCAGTATCAAATTCAACCTTATTTTTAAAATGTGGCTTTTGGGGGTAGTTGTTTACCACTTACTATGCTCTCTCTAGCTGTCATTTGTGCTGACCTGCTTTCAAAATGAGGAAAATTATATATGTCTCAAAGCTAAGGAAAAATACCAGAAGTGAATGAAGTAATGTGTTTTGCCATAGAATTCCATGATGAAAACTGAGCAGATATTAATCCATTTTAATTACCTATGCACATACCATGGATTCACATAATAAAGCAGAAAATGAACAAAAGGCCTGTGCATGATAAGAGACACATTATATACATTTTGTATTAAGTTTTATGTTAGTAATTGACCTCACTGACTTTATCCTTTTTATCATAATGACATTATCACTGGACTAGGACCTTTGAGAATACTTGTAACATTTTGATTCTTTGTTGAGAAGAGGAAGAAAATGTTCAGTTCAGCCCAGCAGACATTTAGTGAGCACTTAACTCTGTTGCAGTCACCACATGGACCCTTAGGTGCACAGTGAAGAGAACAGTTTCTAACTCCGATTTGCCTTATAGTCAAGAATAATTTACATTTGTATCTAGACTAGAGTGCATGTTCAACTCCTAGGTTCTTTCCAGCTAAGAACAGTAACAACAAAAATCAAAACTACTAAACAAAAATCTACAAAGGATGCACCAAACATCAAACCATTAACAGTTTCAACATGAGCATTTTGTTTTCTTTCTCCGATCCTCTCTTCACTACAACTTTCTCACTACATAAATAAAATTACTTAAAATTTTTCCAGTCAAGAAGCGGAAGTAATGGAAATTAGGTAATTCATCTGGCCTTTCCAGAAGCTTTTAACAGGTGTGGGAGAAGGAACCCAGACCTCTGGCATTTTATTGAATGGAAGAATTGAAATTAGAAGACTGTGCCCTGAATCTGGCCTCAACACCTCCTATTTATGTAACTTATTTCTATAAGCTGTATGACTTTGGAGAAGTCACTTAGATTTGTAGCACCATAACCAATTCACCTATAAAGTGGTCTATGATACTTTTTCTTCCCACCTTACGAGATTGAAATGATCAATAAATGAAATAATATACAAGAGCAAACACAATTAGATATCTCAGTTGTGTAATAAATAGATTTTAATGTAAAATATCCCCCTGATATTAACTATTTCTCATATTAAAGAATGCCAAAAATTCTGAATAGTCAACAAATGGAAGTTATTAATTTTTATAGATTTAGTTAACATGGTATTTTTAGAAACCAATGTTCTGAGTTTTTTTTAAATTATTATAATCCCAGGTAATCCTTAAAATGCCCTGATTTATACTTTGAAGATTAAAAAAATATTAAATGTTGATATTTTGATGATCTCTCCCAACACTATTAGTCATTCTACAGTCTCACTGGCAAAGTGCAGGCTCTAGCAATAGAAGTAAACCGTGCTGGGGCGCCTGGGTGGCTCAGTTGTTAAGTGGCTGCCTTCGGCTCAGGTCGTGATCCCAGGGTCCTGGCATCGAGCCCCACATCGGGCTCCCTGCTCCACAGGAAGCCTGCTTCTCCCTCTCCCACTCCCTCTGCCTGTGTTCCCTCTCTCGCTGTGTCTCTCTCTGTCAAAGAAATAAATAAAATCTTAAAAAAAAAAATGAAAAAAGAAGTAAACCCTGCAAATGGAATGGTCTTTCAAAGGAGCTTCAGTGCCCCACTATTATTGATGTCATAGAACATGAAAATTGAAGCCAAAGAATTTAATTCCAAAGCTCGAGAGCATATTCTAATCATTGGATTTAATTCAGTTGTCACTATAACTATTATATGAAAAAGATTTATATCACCAAGGTAATAAATATATAAATGAGAGTGGCTTGGCAGATCAATGGAAGAATAATGTTTACTAAAAATTGAATTCTTGTGGTTTTAGAGGTAAAAAAACTTTGTAAGGTCTGGGCCGATACATATTTGCTGTATTAACTCAGCCGTGTAGATATTTTGGCTTATTCACATAATTGAATGTAACTAATTTAGAATTATATTTATCGTTCTCTTTAGATAGAAAACAGTATCTATCTATTTTGAAGGTCAAGATGCAGGTTCTAGACACTTTTTGATAGTTTTGAATGAGGCACTGGGAGTTGCTGCATTTGCCTGTCCATGTGTCCCCCCGAAAGGCTTTAATACGACAGCCGAGGACAAACTGCCATCAATGAATGAAAGAAATTTCACAGATACAAGGAACTTATGAGGATATGGGTCAAAGGGTCAACTGATGTTTGACTTATGAATCTTGTTCGGGAAATACCAAAGGAGGGAGTTCATGTGAAAACTTCCTACCTTGAGCTTTTCTTTCAAGATACGTCAATGAGTTTTTCAGACAATGAATAAAAAGAAAAGGAAAAATCAGAAAAGGTCACATTTGCTTTGGATTTGGGATATCGTGCTTTTATCGGAAGAGTGGAATTCTGACCAAAAAAAAAAAAAACAGCAACAACAACAAAAAAGATTTCTGGTGTGACAGCACAGCTCTTGCACTCCAGGTTGCAATGTCTGAGTAAAGGCGATTTGCTGACATGGAGGAATACTGGCCCAGACAGTTGGTTCGAGGGTGAAAATGGCAGGTATGGTAAAGGTGGCGGCTGAATATTAATCGCCCACAGGATTGTATCCCACTTGTTCGCTTTCAAATATAAGCTTTAAGCCACAAGATGCCTTTCAAGTACCGTATCTCTCACTCTATACACTTTTCTCAGATGCCCAGAACTTCTAGTCAGATTTACATATCTATTTTTTTAATTAAGCTATTAGTGCTAATAAACAGTAATAATGAATCAAATACCTTCTTTTCATTTTTATCCATTTTATACCTTGTAACACAGAGTAAGTAGTAAGATAGGAAAAAACAGATTTTGTAGTCATAAAATCAGACTTGGAGTGTTTGTTCCAGCATTGAAAAGCCTTAGATTTTCTTAAAATCATAAAATCTGAGTTTCGGTTTCCTCTTCTATAAAATGGGAATAATGATTTTAAGCACATCTTAGGAGAGTACATATTAAGTAAAATAGAATTTTGAGTTCTCTGGACAATTACCTGGCAAACAAAAACTGTCCAGTGTGTGTTTGCCCAATTCTCTTCTTACAGAAGGAATGAGAGACACTTCTGATTTTATCTACCTGATTACTTATTATAAGTTTGCTTACTATCTCATGAGTATAAGAGAAACATCTTACATCTCATTTTTCTCAGTGTTCACTTTCTTTCAACTTGAAAGTGAAGTGTTCAATCAGAATCTAATGTGAGTCTTTTTTAAGGATGACAGTTTTGTGCCCTTGTTTTCTCCTTCATTATATGCTTATTTTTTAGTGTAAACAAAATATATTGTTTATTATGTTATTTATTATAATATATTTAGAATTAATTTGACAAAATTTCCTAACACTCCTTAAAAAGTTAACAGCTGTAGGCAACAGAATTTCATTTCACATTTTCATTTTACAACATCACAGTATAGCATATGTGATCTCCCACAGTGTGGCAAACTTGTCAACAGTTCATCAAAGAGCAGATACATTCCTCATGATAGAGGAGAAACAATCCTCAGAATGAGACAACTATAATTTCACTGTGTTTTTTTTTTTTTTCCAGTGAGCTTTAAGTGTTATTTTCTGATTAACCCAGTGAGGGTAATTCAGAATTTGGTGTCTATTTTTCAAGTCATGTGAGTGAATATTATACAAGGGCCCAAATTTATACATTTGTTAACATTTAAATATAATATTGAGTCTTTATTTGCACTAAATGAAAATCAGTTATTGATGATAATGAAGAGGCAGTGCTATTAATGGAAAAGCTGTAGGCTATAGAGTAAAACAAAACTTTAAGTTCTTAGTATCACTAGCTGAATCATCTTGAGAAAGTAATTTAACATCTCTAGGGCTCACATTCCTCATCCATAAAATGGATAATGATAGTAGTACCCACCTTATAAGGTTGGTTTAAGAATAAAATGAGATGAAGCTTAGAAACAGCACAGTCTCTGGAACACTATAAGCACATACCTTGATAGGTATGTTTTGTTTTCATTATGATATAATAATAATAACCATATAATTTTTATTCCGACAGAAACATATTTGGAATGGCATGGACATTAATCTAGTTAAGTGTTCAGTTGATATTAAAGGCCTTATTTGTGCCATCTGCCTTTTTGGTAGTAGTGAGATACTGACTTGCTCTTCAGTTATAATACAGGATACTGGCATTCAGGGGGTTTTGTTGGATGACAGAACTGTGAATTATCTGCTAGCTAGCTTCTTTCAAAATTGATATAAAGTATCATCTATAAAGCATTCTTCTTACATAAGCAAACAAAATCTGAATCTGATCAAGCCTCTAGAGTTATTTTATATTGTAGATTTTTTATATGTACATATTATTTTAAAGTATTTAGCAACATATTAAGCTCGTTTATATGTAATGAAATTTCAGGTGATTTGGATTTTCTAAAGTCCATGGAAAGTGTAATAATATCTAAGATATGGTAATAGAAGGGGTGCAGGGAATAGAAAGATGGGCAGATTTAAGAGAAATTAAGTAGAGCAGTTGCTAGGACACGATGATGCGTTGCAGACGTTATTAGAGACCGGAGCTGACCAGGTTTTCCTAGCTCCATAGAAAAGATTACTACAGGTTTGATGGCTCCATAGAAGGAAGAGCAGATATGGGTGCAGAGGGAGGTAGTTTATCATAAGGACAATTGGTGGCATGTTAAAGTTGAAGTGCCTGTGGGATATCTGGAATGAACTTGAAATGGCTTAAATTTGGAGAATGGTTTAGGCTGAAGATACAGTTAGTACAAACCAAACAACAAATTAATTGATCAATAAAACATTTTCTAAATAAACTACTTTGTTTTTTTTTTGGATCCCACATAAAAGTGTTGTATCTTCTGCAATTAGCTGAACTGTTGATAGCTAATACAACATTTTTATTACAGATATTCTTTCCTCGTGAATAGCTTTATTTTCTTAATCCATTATTTTCTTATATGTTGGGAATGTCTATACACCCTTTAGGGAAGAAAAAGTAATGCTTAAATAAGTTAAATTTGGTGAGCATACTTTGAAAAATATTTTCCAGTTGTTTACCAAAAGGAAAAAAATTAATTGCTTTACTGAAATGAAAATATTTTACTTTTTCTTTTAAAACCAGGCTTTGTTTCTCTTGCCCTTCTCCTGTGGAGAAACAGCAGGGAGTAGATTTTTTTAATACAAGAATTCATTATCACCCTTGTATTACCTCCCTGTGGTTTCTGGAAAAATGCAATCCTGACTACAATTCCTGGCTGCGGTGTTTGTCTATGCATGTTTTGAAAATGATTGTAGCTATTTTATGTCATCAGGCCTCTAAATTATACTCTTCAAAAAGTTGCTCAACTTATTTTCCTCATCTTTTACCTTGGTAAAAGAATTTTAAGTCCATGGTTTTTGTGGCCATCTTACACATTTTAAGTATCCACCTTATTTCCTTTTCAACCACAAAATTATTTCTGCATTATGGAAAATAGGTTTTCTCATTGTACCACTTGTGTGCCTCCCCCCAAATTCATCCAAAATCAAAGCTTTGTTATGGTCTTAAATATTAATAATTCATCACTGAGATAAATTTAGAAATGGAATTTGCTGAGGTAGAGTACAAGAAAATCTATATGGAAAAGATAAATCAGCTCTTACACTGAAGAATTTTGTGGTGAAGAAAAACTAATATAAAGAATTGTAATAAGTTCTTTGCCAGTAAGAAGGATAATTGAAATAGTTGGAAATTCAGTAAGAGTAAATAAATCCTGGGATTAATGCCTCATGCATGTAAAGTAAATTATTTCTGGTTACCATTTAGTTCATTTGAAAATAATTTACTTTAGATACCAACATAGCTGGTATACCTTAACGGCAATATGACATAGATAATTAAGGATCATTTTGAATGAGAATAAGAATGAATTACAGAGAGAGAAGAAGATGACAGCAGAGTAGAAGGACCCTGGGCACACCTCGTCCAACAAACACAACTAGACATCTATCAAATCATCCTAAATACCACAGAAATCGATCTGATGACTGACAGAACAAACTCCACAAATAAAGGGAGAGAAGAGGCCACATCAAAGAAGGGAGGAAGTGCGGAGAAGTGGTTTAAGGGAGAACAGATCGTGGGTGCTTTGGAGGGGAGGAGGCCATGGTTGCAGAGAAGAGTGAGAGAGGAAGAGAGAGGAAGAGAGAGAGGCACACACACAGGGAAACACACAAGGAGAATGTCCCCAAACCTATTGACTTGGAAAACAAGAGGACCTGAATTTCATGAGTTCTTGCAACCAACAGTACTTAAACCCAGGAGTTTTAAAGGTCAGTGGACTTGGCTAGGATAGAGCCCAGAGGGCACTGCTCTGCTCCTGGAGAGAAAGCAGGCAAACAACCTGGGAACAGACAGTGCTCAAACAGTTATCTGAAGAGTGCCTGGAGCACGTAGTGGGGAGATATTTTGCTCTTCTCAGACTGCTTTCTTGAGAGGCAGCATTCATGGAGACAGCATTCATGGAGACAGCTTTCCTGGAACAAAGGAGCTGGCTGGTGCCATTTTCCTTCCCCACCCCTCAGCATAAACACAGAGTCACCTGGGGGAAGCAGCACAGCACCAATACTGGCTGCCTAACTTACATACACCAGCCCCACTCCCCTGTGCTCTGGTCAGACGGCCCTTCTCAGTCACTTGCCTCAGTCCTAGTGCTGCAGTGGGCTCTTCCCCCAGAAAACCAGCACAAACCCCTGCCCACACCACATCTCCCAACCAGAGAGGTCTGTGGGGCCTCAGTTCTGGTGGAGGTGGTAGTAGATCTTATTTCACGAGCAGAAGCAGAGCACAGCTAGTTAAATCTCACTACATTCAGGCTAGGGACCAAGCACTGCCCACAGCAGGCAAAAAGAGCCTCTGCAGATGACTGGCTTGAAGGATAGAGCAGCCAAACACAACAGCACCGTGCACACAGCACACACTGGAGACACTTCCTGAAGTGCCAGGCCCCAGGAACTACATGACCTCTTCTTCATAAGGCCATTACTTTAGGGAGCAGGAGACAGAACTGGCTTTTCTAATACGCAAAAGGCAGAGATTTAGACAAAATGCGAAAATGGAGGAATTTATCCCAAATGAAAGAACAAGATAAGGCCATGGTCAGAGAACTAAAAAACAGATATAAGTAACATGCCTGATGGAGAGTTTAAAACAACAATCATAATGATACTCCCTGGCCTTGAGAAAAGTATAGAAGACTTCAGGGAGACCCTTACCACAGAGATAAAAGAGTTAAAAAAGATTCAGTGAGAGGTGAAGAGTGCAATAAACGAGATTGGAAAGAGGCTTGATGCAATGAACAAGCTGGAAGAAGCAGAATGAATTAGTGACCTGGAGTATGAAATAATGGAAAGTAATGAAGCTGAGCAAAAGAAGGAAAGAATTAAACAACACAAGAATGTAGTTGGGGAACTCAGTGATTTCTGCAGTTGTAATAACATTCATATTATAGGAGTCCCAGAAGAGGAAAGGGGGGTAGAAAATATATTCGAAGAAATAATAGCTGAAAACTTCCCTAATCTCGGGAAGGAAACAGATATCCAGATCAAGGAGGCACAGAGAATTCCCATCAAAATCAACAAAAAGAGGCCAACACCAAGACATTGTAATTACATTTGCAAAAATACAGTGATAAAGAAGAAATCTTAAAAGCAGAAAGAGAAAAGAAGTCCTTAACTTACAAGGGAAAACCCATAAGGCTACCTGGAGATTTCTCAACAGAAACTTGGCAAGCCAGAAGAGGGTGGCATGATATATTCAAAGTGCTGAATGGGTATAGTCTGCAGCCAAGAATACTCAATCCAGTAAGGCTATCATTCAGAATAGAAGGAGAGATAAAGAGTTTCCCAGACAAACAAAAACTAAAGGAGTTTGTGATCCCTAAACCAGACCTGGTTCTACTCATAGAGTGGAAGGAGAGACCAAAAGTGACAAAGACAAGAAAGGATCAGAGAAAATCTCCAGAAACAAGAACAAGTAATCAAATGGCAATAAATCAATAGTTGCTTTGAATATAAATGAACTAAATGCTCCAATCAAAAGAGATAGGGTGTCAGAATGGATTAAAAAACAAAAACAACAACAAAAAAAACAAGACCCATCTATATGCTACCTACAAGAGACTCATTTTAGATCTAAAGACACCTGTAGATTGAAAGTGAGGGGATGGAGAAATATTTATCACACAAATGGATACGAAAAGAAAGCCAGAGTAGCAATACTTATGTAGGACAAACTAGACTTTAAAACAAAGACTGTTAATTAGAGACAAAGAAGGGCACTATATAATCATAAGGGGGACAATCCAACAAGAAGATTAAATAATTGTAAATATTATGCACGCAACATGGGAGCACACCAATTCATAAAAGAGTTAATAATAAACACAAAGGAACTACTGATAATAATACAATAGGAGGGGATTTAACACTTCACTTACATCAAAGGACAGATTATCTAAACAGAAAATCAACAAGGAAACAATGACCCTGAGATCATGCCCAGAGCAGAAATCAAAAGTTGGCCGCTTACTCCTCTGAGCCACCCAGGCATCCCTCTACCAAACACTTAAAGAGGAATTAATACCTATGGTTCTGAAACTATCACAAAAAATAGAAAAGGATGGAAAACTTACAAATTCATCCTATGTTGCCAGCCTTACCCTGATTCCAAAACCAGATAAAAATACCACTAAAAAAGAGTAGAGGCCAATATTCCTGATGAACACAGATGCAAAAATTCTCAATAAAATACTAGCAAACTGAATCCAGCAGTGCATTAAAAAAATTGTTCACAATCAAGTGGGATTTATTCCTGGGTTGCCAGGGTGGCTCAGTATTCACAAATCAAACAACTTGGTACACCATATTAATAAAAGGAAGAATTGGAACCATATCATCATTTCAATAGATGCAGAAAAAGCATTTGACAAGGTACAATATCCATTCATGATAAAAACCCTCAACAAAGTAGTTTTAGAGGGTACATACCTCAACATAATGAAGGGCATATATGAAGAACCCAGAGTAAATATCATCCTCAGTGGGGAAAAACTGAAAGCTTTTCCTCTATGGTCAGGAACAAGACAGGGATGTCTATTCTTACCACTGTTACTTAACATAGTACTGGAAGTCCTAGCCATAGCATTTAGACAACAAAAAGAAATAAAAAGCATCCATATTGGTAAGGGAGAAGTAAAACTTTCACTATTTGCAGATGACATGATAATATATAGAGAAAACCCAAAAAACTCCATCAAAAAACTGCTAGAACTGATAAATAAATTCAGTAAAGTCACAGGATGTAAAATCAACATATAGAAATCTCTTGTATTTCTATACACCAACAAATGAAGCAGCAGAAAGAGAAATTAAGGAATCAATCAATCCTTTTTACAATTGCACCAAAACCAGTAAGATACCTAGGAATAATCCTAATCAAGGAGGTAAAAGACCTGTATTCTGAAAACTATAAAACACTGATGAAAGAAATTAAGGGTGACACAAACAAATGGAGAGACATTCCATGCTCATGGATTGAAAGAACAAATATTGTTAAAATGTCTATACTACTCAAAGCAATCTTCAGATTTAATGCAATCCCTATCAAAATACCACCAGCATTTTTCACAGAGCTAGAACAAACAATCCTCAAATGTATATACAATCACAAAAGACCCCAAATAGCCAAAGTGACCTTGAAAAATAAAGCAAAGCTGGAAATACCACAATTCCAGACTTCAAGTTATATTAAAAGCTGTAGTGATCAAAACAATATGGAACTGGCACAAAAATAGCCACATAAATCAGTGGAACAGAATAGAAAACCCAGAAATGACCCCACAACTATATGGTCAATTAATCTTCAACATTGCAGGAAATAATATCCAATGGGAAAAAGAAGGTCTCTTCAACAAATGGTGTTGGGAGAACTGGACAGCAACATGCAGAAGAAAAAATGGATCACTCTCTTATACCATATACAAAAACAAATTCAAAATGGATTAAAGACCTAAATGTGAGACCTGAAACTGTAAAAATCCTGGAAGAGAATACAGGCAGTACTTCTTTGACATTAGCTATAGCAAGTTCTTTCTAGATATGTCTCCTGTGGCAAGGGAAACAAAAGGAAAAATAAACTTTTGGGACTTCATAAAAATAAAAAAAAACTTTTGCATGGCAAAGGAAACAATCAACAAAACTAAAAGGCAACCTACAGAATGGAAAAAGGTATTTGCAAATGACATATCTGATAAAGGGTAGAATCCAAAATATAAATGGAACTTATAAAACTTAACGCCCCAAAATCAAATAATCCAAATAAAAATGGGCAGAAGACATGAATAGATATTTTTACAAAGAAGACAATCCAGGTGGGCAACAGGCACATGAAAAGATGCTTAACATCACTAATTATTAAGGAAATGCAAATCAAAACCACAATAAGATATCACCTCACATCTGTGAGAATGGCTGAAATCAACAATACAAGAAACAACAGATGTTGACGAGGATGTGGAAAAAGGGGAACCCTCCTGCACTGTGGTGGGAATGCAAAGTGGTGCAGCCACTCTAGAATATAGTATGGTGGTTCCTCAAAAAGTTAAAAATAGAACTACCCTACAATTCCACAATTCCCCTACTATGTATTTACCCAAAGAATACAAAAATACTAATTCAAGGGGATACATCCCCCCAGTGTTTATAGCAGCATTACCTACAAAAGCCAAATTATGGAAACAGCCCAAGTGTCCACTGATGAATGGATAAAGAATGTGGTATATATATACAATGGAATATTACTTAGTGATTAAAAAGAACGAAATCTTGCCATTTGCAGTGACATGGATAGAGCTAGAGTGTATTATGCTAAGCGAAATAAGTCCATCAGAGAAAAAAAAATACCATATGATTTCACTCATATATGGAATTTAAGAAACAAAAGAAATGAGCAAAGGGAAAAAAGAAGAGAGAGAGTGGCAAATCAAGCAATAGATTCTTAACTGTAGAGAATAAACTGATGGTTACCAGAGGGGAGGTGTGTGGAGAGATGGGTTGAATAGGTAATGGGGATTATGGATTGCACTTACTGTGATGAGCATTGGGTGTAATATGGAAGTGTTGAGTCACTGTATTGTACGCTTGAAACTACTATTACATGGTATGTTAACTAACTGGAATTTAAATAAAAAATGAAAAAAGTGAATCAGAGTGGATTTGCTTGGCAGTTTTTCTCCTTCATTATGTAAAAATTTTTGTAAAAGGAAAAGACTGAAGGGAAAACTTAGTCTATATTTACAGGTGTAAGGTTTCCAATTAAATGACTGATGTCTTGATGTTTTCTGACTAATGTAGAATTTTTCCTTCAAATACAATCTGGGTATCTGCAGTATTCCTGATATATTTTACTTTGACATTGGACATTAAAGATATTTAAAAAACAAAGAAGGTGGAATGGAATAACAGAAGTAGTACCTTTGAAGATCCTAAAGACTGTTACCTCTGAGTAAGCTTACAAAAGAAAGGAATGAAGGAAGAAAAAGGAAGGGAGAAATGCCCTAAAATATTTGAACACCAGATAAAACTGTCATGTTGCTAAAGGTAGAATTTTTATTTGACCGAAGTTTACTTTACCTACTTAATTTAGTACATTTTTTAAGGGTGAAATAAGGTAATTAAAATGTCTGGATTTAATTTTTAGCTCCATGAAAGACCAACCTGATGATATGAATATGCTGGGAACCTTAGAAGGAAATTTGGACATAGATGCATACTTTATATTTCAGAAAAGTAAATTCTGATGAGGCAAAAATTATAGGTATGGTCCAATGACATGGAAGTGGAAGGCCACAGAAATTCTAAAATTAAATCTCTTTAGTTAGGAATCTCAGATTTTTAGATCTTTGGAATTAAGATTAAAGATACTAATAGTTATATAGGATATTTAAGAACTTAACAAAAACTGAGTACGTAATCTTAAATTTCTTTCATGTTTTTGACTATTGAAGTTTAGGCAGCAACAGGCAATTCCATTAAGAAAATACGTCTTTCCATAGCATTTCTTATATTCATATGTTTTGATAAAATGTGGAGTTAAATGCAATGACTTATGACATTCATTATTATTGAAAATAAATTTTAGACCCTATGGTAGCTAATAAACTTATCCCATTTGCAAACTTTATATTCTTTGTAGCAAGTAGTTTATTTCCGACAGTATAAGAACAGTTTCCTGAGGCATCATTCTCTAGGCTTCTCAGACCAAAAAGACCATATTTAGTTATCCTTCTCATTTCAACTGAATTCACATTTCCAGAATAAATGGCACAATATGCATAATAGGCAAAACTATCAAGATTGGCACATTAAATGAGCCTACAATTCACAGATGCAACTCAAGTACTAATCATTAAAATACAGTGTTATGAATTACAGACCCAGAGAATAATAATTTTTTTAACCATACCATTACAAACAGAAATTCCAAACTGTCTGTGATACCTAGTCTCCAAAAGTGGTCCCCAGTAAACTGTATCTCCCAGTATGCCCTCCTGTAGTTCCTTTCTCTGAATCTGAGGTGTTCTATGATTTGCATTAGCTAATAGTATATGGAAGTAATGGTGGTCTGCCAGCTGGGGACCATGTCTCTAAGAGGATGGGCAACATCCATTTCTTTGCTCTTGGAAGACTCACTTTCATAAGCCACCATAAGAGAAATCTCATTACTGTTCTAGAGAGATCATATGGAGTAACTGCCATAGAAATATTGGTATAAATAAGGAATGTGCCAGAGGTGGTTGGTTGTTTCTAACTGTACTGGAAAATTGGAGCAAAAGAAGTATAAGTTCAGGACTTGGAATTATCAACTCAAGGAAGAGACCCAAAAACATTTACAACTGCTCCAAATAATACCTTTATTTCCTGTAGTTTCATGGTCAAATTTTCTGAAAAACAAACTATGACCAATAATCCAGATATTACTTTTTAACATCAGGAGAAGCTCACTATCATGAACAATAGTCACTGAACAAATGCTGAGTGAATAAATTTGGCAAGAAAGGCATGGTTCAAGACAAATAAGGTAAAAAGAGAAGCAATGTTTATAGATAAATACACTCTGAATTCATTTTAAGAAAAATAGAGAAGGAGAAAACATATGGCCCCTTTCTTATAAGACTTCAGAAATTATAATTTTGACTCTTTGATTTGAAGAGATTTACAGAAAATATATCTTTTATGTATAATAATAGCTTTGTTGTTACTTTTTGGTTTCTTATTATTTTAATTAAATATTAACTTTAAATATATTTTGGGAGGATGTTTATTCTAAATTCAAATGATTAAGTTTTTAAATTCTGCCTCCAGTCATGGCAATTCAGTTATGTTTTTGAAAAAGAAAGACTCATTTCAGTATCCCTTTCTCATTTCTTATTTGAAAATTCTTCAACTTACATTTTTTGATGATTATTTTTAAATAACAAGAAGCTAGCATTTGTGACCTGACATGAAAAGCATGACAGTTGAGCTTTTAGCCACACATACAGAAACCCAGCTCACCATAATCTTGGTGGAAGGATTAGATTTCTGTTTTTGTTAACTTTTCCTCAAGAGACCGATACTTGGCTATTTACTTCCACTTCCACTTTGGGGGTATCATTGTTGCTTCTGGGTGACATAAACGACCTGTTCAGCTTAAATTCACTAAACTTTTAGAATGCTATCTAGTATCTGCTGGAGCCTTAAGGTAAACATACATGCGAGACAATATTTCATACTGGAGTATTCCCTATCCACCTATGTTATGAAGAGTGATCTTCATAGAGGTAGTTGCACTCTATTCTCTAAATTGTTTTTAAATTTCCTGGTAGCTGACTTAAGTCAATAGAGCAGTGTAGTGCACCTTTTGAAAAATCTTCTGTCTCACTTCTCAATACTCCCCATTTTTTTTTTTTTTTTCATTTTAAGCAAGAGAACTCACCGTCATACACTGTATAGTTATCTGTGATCTATTGGTCCAACTCTGCTGGATTAACGCCAGATTTCAACACTTAGCTCCCCACTGGCAAACTACTTTCCCACCAGTGGTTAAAAAATGATCACTTTTATGCTTAAGCACACACATTGACATCTCCCGTCTTGAATTCCTCTGAAAAAGAAGAAAAATAGCTAGAGAAGTCTACCATAGCAGCCCCCTCTGGCAGGGATTCGAAAGTAAAAGAGCATTTTCAATTTCAGTCAAAACCAACTGGTTCAGAAAAGTTCAGGTACTTCAGAAGTTAACACAGGGCTCCCTTTGGTCCCATCAGGATTGATATCCCTATCTGCCCAGTTTGCTTTTACTCACTTCAGCTGTTTTGTTATTACTTATAGAAAATGTTGCCTCAGCTGGAAAGCAGAATCGTATCAGAAACCATTTTTAGAGGAGTTTAATGATCATATTTCAGTGGGACAAAAGGAAAAGAGTGCCCCCTCAGGATTTCTTTAAAATCCATAAAGCTAGGTTTTGAAAAGAACATGATTGGAATGCAGCAAGAAACCTATCCTTAACAATTCCTCTTCATTGAATTGCTTCCTGGTTGTTCTTTAAATGGCAACCCTTCATAGTATGGGGCATCTTTCCTTACTGGAAAAAAATGGCAGCCTTCTCATGACACAAAACTATTAGTTTCACACAAAGAATTGAAATAAATTATTTTCTCCCTTTCCTGTTTTAGGATGAAATTTTCAGCTTTGGTCAAGAGTGATTTACTTCTCAAGGGTAAATGGGATAAGAAATCTTGAAATTAAAAAAAATGGCCAATTGAATTTGAAAAAAAAGTCGATAGTTTTTTTTCTTGAATTTGAAATTTTTGTGCTTTCCTTGATTTCTTAAGCAAATGGAGTTGTTAGATTATTGTAGGTTTTTCATGAGTTATCAACGTACAACAGATTAAAAAAACACAGTATTTTAACGAGGCTTTAAGAGAAAATCCAGAAGTTTTCTTACATATTTATGAAAGATCTAAATAGAAAATTGGTGCTTACAAAAAAATCACAGTAAAACCAGAAAGGGTACAACAGAACAGCAAGGAGACAAGAGTAAAAGAATGGTGTTGAGTCGGGTGTTGCCTTAT
This sequence comes from Zalophus californianus, assembly GCF_009762305.2. Taxonomy (NCBI): domain Eukaryota; kingdom Metazoa; phylum Chordata; class Mammalia; order Carnivora; family Otariidae; genus Zalophus; species Zalophus californianus. The sequence goes on from NC_045599.1 coordinate 80,710,246, forward strand.
ATGAGACTATCGACACAAAAGTATTTACAGAAGGACCCTTGTGGACTTGTGAAGATAGAGGTACTTCAAGAAACAAGTGTTGAAGTAGTCAGTGGAAGAAATAAAGAGCTAGGTTTCATATTAGAAGCCACACCTTAACTTTTTCTAAATCTTTACAATAAAGAAATGGACATTTTTATAAAGGCAATGTATAAGCAAACAACCCTGAAAGTCCTAAATCCAAGTTTAAGGAGAGGAACACATTTAAAGGAAATACTGAGAAAAGAAAAAGAAACTGAAAGAGTCTAGGAGGAATGAGAAAAGAAGATACACAAGAATACTGACTTTGCAGACAAAGGAGACAGCATTCAGAAGGAGGAAGTCATAAACAGTTACAGCTGTAGCGTAGAGGTCAAGGAGGGTGATAACTGTTGGGTGGCCAGAGAAAGATGGGGACTGAAACACATCAGTGAACTTTGTGACAAGGTTTTTGTTGATCTTAGAGGAATTCCAGTGGAGTGATTGATGGAAGTTTGAAGAGAAAAAGGAAAAATCAGGAGCAATATTTAATTAATGTTATTTAAGAATTTTAACTGGGAAAGGGGGGTTGATTAATAGGATTGCATTCAGAAGTAATGATAGCAGAGGATTGTGTTTGTGTGTGTGTTTTGATATAAGGTATTTTATAATATTAAAAAAACACTTCTTATCTGAATTATAAAAAATGAGGAAGAAATAGAAGCTGAGACATAACCACGTAAGATGCTAGTGAGAAGATATTTAGAAATAATATTTCTCAAAATTAATAGAAAATCTAATAAAGCACCATAGTAGAAAAGTGAGTTTTAAAGAGAAGAAGGAGTCTGTCTTTCACTCTGAGATCACAGGGATAGATGAAAAAAAAAAAAGGTAGAAAAATGGTGAGGATATATATGTGAACACACATGAAATGTTTTTTGGGTGTGTTTTTTTTTCTTTGGTTTTTTACTTTTCAATGTTTTATTGGTAAAAATCAAGTGTATAGAAAAAGTAAAAATTTTGTATAGCAAATGCCCTTATACTGATGCAGTTTCAATAGTTAACATATTCTATAAATTGTCTCTGTCTTTGTCTCTCTTTCTCTCTCATTCTTTTCCTCTTTCTATAGCTGAAAAATTTCAAAGTAACTTGAAGGTATAAAGACATTTCATAATTCAGCGTTCATCTTCTGAAGGTTGTTCACCACAAATTAATACGTTTAAGGTCATTCCCTAATATTAAGATCCAGTTTGGAGTGATTTTGATCAGGTGAACAGAGATTGCAAGTGAAAGTGGAGACAAGAGGTTGGAGTTTGACCAGAGATCAGGAAGTTGGAATGTTACTTACAGACTAAGAGCTAGAAGACGTGAGGACTAATAAGCGAAGATTGGAACAAAGTTGTAGTTTTACAGTCTAAACATTCAGAAAACTATGCCTGTTCTATAACTGAAGAAAATAGACAAATCTCTGTTATGTGAGTTTTGAGTGCAGAAAATTCCTCACCACTTTCCCTATCCCATTCTTCTAACTCTGCCATTGTTCTTGACCTTTTCATGTTACATATTATTTTAGGTTAAATGAGTTGACGGTCTCTGTTCAAGAGTGAAAATAGTACCATATAGATACTGTATCATTAGTATTGTCATTCAGTGAACACTGCTTATATCTTAACAATGCCTAGCATAAATAAATGGCTCTTTAATGCTGAATCTCTGGAGCCTGTGGTATTCTACTTATAGCTAATTTTGTAAATGAGATCTCCAATGGTGTCTTTAAGACACACTGTGTTTTAACTGCTTTCATTGTGTGGAGGATTGGACCTTCGTTCAATTGACTCTTCATTTATAAGTAACGAAAATGACCAATGCAATATTTTCACTAGTTTGTAATATAAACATATACATCTCTTTTATTTTTTAATAGTTATTTATTATTAAGTGTTATTGTTTTTATGAAGAAGAATACCAGTATTTGTTTCTGGAGATTTCCTTGCCATGAAAGGACCAATAATCTACGGCATACTCAGGGTTTACTCATTCCTAAATGCATTGCCTCTTATACCAAACAAAGGAGAAAAAATGAGAGAGACAGACAGCAAGACAATCAAAAAACTCAACTGCCTGGTGATTCCACAGTTTTTACACTTCATGTGCAAAAACCAAGGTCATTGGGAGAAAGTCTTAGAATAACTAGAGGAAAATTGCTTTTATAGCACACAAGAGAAGTGTGCAGATATAAAAAGGAAAAAATAATATTTCAAAAATATTTCACTCATATTGTCATTGTGAAGTTGAAATGAGTTGATACATGTAAGCCATTTAGAACAATACAGGCAGGGGTTAAGAATGCAATATAAATGTTATGTGATATAGTTGTTTTCACCACTTAATGCACTTGCACATACCATTGATCTAGAAAATATTTCCCTTTTCTCTTTTATTTTTTATTTATTTATTTTCTGATTTAGCAAAAAAGGAAGTCACACATATGTACACACAGCAAAAAATAAATTTTAAAATATTTCTCCAGATTATTTGGCCCTCTTAGATTTTTTTCTTGTCCATCATGAGAATAGGAAGGAGCAGAGTAGAGATACAAAACAGCCTCAAAAGAAGCACAAGTCCAGATGTGAGCATTTTTTTTTCTCTAATGGGTACTAAATGGAAGGAAAAAAAATCCAAAATACTTGTATATTGCTTTTTACCATTTTTATAAGAGAATGCAATAGTTCTATAGCATTTAAGCAATTTTTATTATTTTCCTGTCACTGAAGCCTTAAGAGGAGTCAAATTACAGGTAACATCCACTATAGAATCTGATTGTAATGTTGCACCTTGGGTGAATTATATTGTTTTTAAGACATGTTTGAAGAAAATCCACTAAGTATCATACTTTTACAGTGACTGTCGAATATTTCAGAATATATATATATGTAACATACATATGGACTCATCAGAAAAATAAAAATTAGGTCATACCAAAATTATTTTATTCTGTATTCTTGAATGTTGGTCAAATAACAAGAAGATTTAATTAACCAACATTAATAGGCTTCGGCTATTTTAAATTCTAAATATAAATTTATTTTACATAAAACAAGTCAGAAGCATAGGGACTTCCAAAAATTCGATGTGGTATTATGATTTTTCCCCTGTTATTTTGAAAGTGAAACATAGATTTCATATATTAGACTATAAAGATGAAAAATAATATTAGGTGGCAAAGATTGAATTCGGAAGAACTGCCTTCCCTGTGGAAGTTGCAAATTTGCCTCCTATACGAGAGGAGTGATTGTTAAAACAAAATACTTCCCTTGCTTTCTAAAATACATCAGTTCTATTAGAAGTCTCATAAAATATCTTTACATGTTAATCAGTTTTTGGGCTTTCAAAGTTGAAACCTGAAATTCAGCCTGTGTGATTAGGAATTCCTGAACACAGGCTTTCCCTGAGCACAATCCCTTAAGCTTGGATGTAACTTGGATCCTGGTAACAATGGACAGATTTTTAGTATCAGATACTTCAGTATTTTATAAATTTAAATATAGAAATGTTCCTTCTGTCATTTTCTAAATTTGGTCTTGTTTTACTTATTTTTTTTAACAAAACATAATGCATGCTCCAATAAAACAAAATCTGATTATTACTCATTAAATACCTGCAATCTGTCACAACCTTGAGGATGTTGTATTTTATTTTCTAGTCTATTATGATACAATGAATCTAATTATCGGTATGAATCAGATTATCACCCAGAAAGTAAAGTTAAACAAACAAAAACACCAGTTGTCTCAGTCCTGAAGTTTATGTGAAATTTGTCAGTTGGCTGATTGATTTACAACATTCTAAATATCATTAAAAATATATATAAATGTTGAAGGTACACTTTTTTAAAAAAGATTTTATTTGAGAGAGAGAGAGAGAGAGAGAGGGTGTGCATGCATGCACGGAGAGGAGCAGAGAGGGAGGGAGAGAGAAAGGGAGAGAATCTCAGATTCTGTGCTGAGCACCAAGCCCAACACAGGCTCTAACCCAAGACCCTGAGATTATGACATGAGCTAAAACCAAGACTCGGGTGCTTAACTGAGTGAGCCATCCAGGCACCCCATTGAAAGTACACTTTTGATACTTCTTCAAACTTAGAATTATGATGTATTCCTTAAATGCTCTCATTCTGTGATTAGTAAATATTTTTTGTCTTATTCAAAGTCTTCCTCACTCTTATTTTATTTATAAGGCAATAAAATACAGTTAGAAACAGAAAACTGCAGTGTAGACCAACCTTAGCCACTCAAGAGATGAGAAAAATAAGATTTACATAAATGGGGAGATCTTACATTTCCACAGGGATGGGAATTAAGCTCCATCCAGTTCTATAGAAGGTAATGCTGTTGCTGTGCCTTACATTTGCATTCCACAATTTCTTCATGCCTAAACCAATGCTGAGACATATCTTGATGAAAGCAATTTTATTTTGTAAATGCTAAAGAACAAGTAAAGGAACAATTATTCTGGTTATCAAATGAGTTTTTTAGGGGCCAAAAGAGTCTTTAGATCAAAATATAACAAAGAAAATGGCTGTTACTGTCTCTGGTAGTTTGATTTTAATGTGCGCAGATTTTCACTTAGTAATTTTATATTTCAGTAGCTTTCAGAATAGGACTTGGCATTTGTGTTTCACTTTTTAATTTCTTTGGAATGTATTTAATTCCAAAATCTAATAAATAGCTATCTATGCACACATTTAATCAGTCTATAAAATATTTAATACATATGCATTGCTCTTATCAGAACAGATACTATACAGAGTCTGCTCTTTGCATCATTAGTTTCTGAATCAATGTCTTGTTTAAGTGGGTCCAGTTTTCAGAGTTAGGCTCCTTGCTTGAACTTCAGCTTTAAGGGAGCCCCAGAAATTTGGTTTCTCATATCTATTTTGGAAATTTATTATTTATTACAAGGGCTAAGTTGCTATAGCAAAGATATCCCAAAGTACAGGTGCTTATAGAAAAGATAATAAGTTTCATATGGCAGTCCCAAGATGAGTGTCCAGATTGCAGGGTGGCTGTGCTTTGCATTCTCATTTCTGGGCCTGGACCTTTCTGTTTCCTTGCTTGGCAATCTACATGGTTGCTATCCTTATTTGTATAATCAGAGCTTGATTGCCAACACATCATTATTTTAATGCACAGAAAGAGGAAAGGAGAACACTAATAAAGAAGGGGGCTTTTACATTGGAGATGACTCCAAGATTAACAGTCAGTCTCCTTAGAATCTATTTTCAGAGGAGGCTTTTTGTTAGAAAGAGGCTCTTTCAGAGGAGGCTGGGAAATATCTCTTGCTGGGCAGCAATGTACTCCATTACAATTCTGTTACTGTGGAAGAAGAGATGTCCTGCCTAACCCTGACATGGGAACTCCTGTCTCCAGGAATTCTCTGAAGTTGGTAAAGGTGTGCTGCTGCATAATTGCATGCACCTTTGGATCAGCATTTTAAATTCTTCAAGTAATCTATATAAATTCAAATTCTACAGTAGAAATCACTTATCTATAAACTTAAAATGTATATTTTATAAAACATTTTAATGACATGTTTACAGGACAACTAATTTACAGCTGTCATTAATTTCTGCATGACAGACTTGAAAAATATAAATATAAATGTATTAATAAAAATATGGAGCCTTATTGGATCCTCAAGGTCTTAGTTTATCTTTCAATATGATTGATGAATGTACTCCCATTTACTCATTTGTTCTTCTAACAAATAGTTATTGAAAGCCTATCTTCATATATGTGCACATGGAAAATTAAAAATAACATGTTACCTACTTTCAAGGAAATTAAAATTTAATAAGAAATATAACACATATTAAAGAGATCTTCTGAAGACAAAAATAAAACGAAAATGCCCTTTTTGTTTGGTTTGTGAAAATTTGATTTCCGGAGGTATATAGAAAATTTAAGTTCAAGGAAACAGTAATCCATTCTAGTTGGGTTCCAACTATGGAAACATCCAAGAATTATTTGTTAAACTTTGGAGAATCACTTTTCTACAAGAACTAATTGATCAGAGAATGTTATTTCTGTATTTTTCACAATTACTTGAAATTTTCAAAAACTGTTTCTCAGCAGTTTTGCAGCCTCAATGACATATGAGTTCAGAAAACCCCAGACAGTTGTGTCTTCTCAAATAGAGATAAGGAGACTGTCAGGATGTCCATCTTCTCTTCAAAACTGCTTTAAGAATGATACACCACAAGTCATTCTGGACAGGAAGAAATGAAAGTCTGTGTCAACTATGTTCTTTCCCCTCTGGGTTTGAAGATGAAGAAATCCTCTTAAACTATACATTAATGTGTAGTAATTGATATATTGAGATCAGCTTGGATGCTGTCAGTCTCATTGTGTGTGTATCTTCAGTCAGCAGCTTACAAGGAGCCATTTGCCTCCTGCTCAAGGAGCAGAAACAGAAATTTGCATGATTTCCTACCAGTATGTAAATAGGGGTAAAGACCACCGGTAAAGCATTTCTAGGGACTGCTTTGTTTATACTTAGTAGATGTATTAAGACCCTGTGACACTTAATAATAATTATCTTTACTTTTCTTAAGTTCAGAGTTTTCTTAAGGAACTGTTTTGATAATTTATATAGGAAAAACTTGTGAGACACTGAGGCCCACTACATTGATTAAAAACAACATGTTTGTGGCATGCCTTCACATTAAAATCTATAGATACTTTAAGGATTTTTTTGAATCAGTTGGGAGCCAAGTCCATAATGATATTTACTGTAAATGTAGCAAATGACCTCTCTTTCTCTCTCTTTCTCTCTTTAGATTCTACTTATAAGTGAAATTGTATGGTGTTTGTCTTTCTTTGACTTATTTCACTTAGCATAAAACCCTCCATGTCGATCTATGTTGTTGCAAATGACAAGATTTCATTCTTTTTTATGGCTGAGTAATATGCTAGTGTGTGTGTGTGTGTGTGTGTGTGTGTGTGTGTGTGTGTGTGTGTATAACACATCTTTATCTATTCACCTGTCAATGGATACGTGGGTTGCTTCCATATCTTGGCTATTGTAAATAATGCAGTTAAACATAGGGGTGCCTCTATATTTTTATTTAGTGTTTTTATTTTTTGGGTAAATGCCCAGTAGTGGAATTAATGTATCATATCGTATTTCTATTTTTAATTTTTTGAATAGCCTTCATACTGTTTTCCACAGTGGCTATCCAATTTATATTACCCTGCATTCAGGTTATTCTAGCCTTTCTGACTGGCATGAGGTGATATCCTCTTGTGGTTTTGATTTGCATTTTCCTGATGATTAGTGATGTCGAGCATCTTTTCATGTGTCTATTGGCCATGTGTATGTCTTATTTGGAAAAAATATCTGCTCAGGTCTTCTGCCCATTTTTAATTATTTTTTTAAGATTTATTTATTTATTTATTTGACAGAAAGAGCATACAAGTAGGGGGAGTGGCAGGCGGAGGGAGAGGGAGAAGCAGGCTCCCCGCTGAGCAAGTGGCCTGATGTGGGGCTCGGGGCTCGATCCCAGAATCCTGAGATCGTGACCTGAGCTGAAGGCAGACTCTTAAGTGACTGAACCACCCAGGTGCCCCTTCTGCCTGTTTTTTAATCACTTGTGTGTGTGTGTGTGTGTGTGTGTGTGTGTGTTGAGTTGTAAAAGTTCTTTATGTATTTTGGATATTAACCCCTCATTAGATATATCATTTGCAAATATTGCAAATATCTTCTTCCATTCACTAGGTTACCCCATCCCCCCACTGTTTTAATGACATTTTTGACATTGAAATGCCCCTCCATCAACCCTGTTTGTTTCCTATAGTTAAGAGTCTTAGGGTTTGTCTCCTCTGATTTCATCTTACTTTATTTTTCTCTCCCTTCTCCTATGCTCCTCTGTTTTGTTTCTTAAATTTCACATTGAATGTAATCATATGGTGTTTTTATTTCTCTGACTCACTTATTTCCCTTAGCATAATACAATCTAGTTCTATCCACGTCCTTGCAAATTGCAAGATTCCATTCTTTTTTATGACTAATATTCCATTGTGTGTGTGTGTGTGTGTGTGTGTGTGTGTGTGTGTGTGTGTGTGTGTATCACGTCTTCTTTATCCATTCATCAGTCGATGGACATTTGTGCTGTTTCCATAGTTTGGCTATTGTAGATAATGCTGCTGTAAACAGTACAGTTATACCTTTGAGTTAATATTTTGTATTCTTTGTGTAAATACCTAGTAATGCAATTGCTGGATTGTATGGTAGTCCTATTTTTAACTTTATTTTTTAACAACATAGCTATTCTTTTTTTTAAGATTTTATTTATTTATCTGACACAGAGAGAGAGAGAGAGAGAGCCCAAGCTAGGGGGAGTGGCAGGCAGAGGGAGAGGGAGAAGCAGGCTTCCCAAGGAGCAAGGAGCCCAATGCGGGCGGGGCTCGATCCCAGGGCGCTGGGATCATGACCTGAGCCAAAGGCAGTCACTTAACCAATTGAGCCACCCCAGGCGCCCCAACAAAATAGCTATTCTTAGTGACTCCCCATTTCTAACTCTTGCCAGCCCTGGCAACAACTAATCTACTTTTGTCTCTATGAATTTTTCCATTCTGGACATTTCATTAATTGAATCATATGGACTTTGAATCACATTTAATCATATTGAAAATGTGGCCTTCTATGTTTGATTTTATTATATTTTCAGGGTATTACTCATGCTAGAACATGTATCATTCATTCCTTTTGGGTGAATAATATTCCATTTTATGGATTTACCACATTATATTAGTCAGGATTCTCCAGAGAACCAGAACCACAGAAACCAATAGATATTCTTATTAGGGCATGTGTATGTGTGTATATGATTTATTATATGTTACTTCATGTGATCATGGGGACTGAAAAGTCCTACAGTCGGCCACCTGCAAGCTGGAGACCCAGAAATCAGTGGTATAGTTTACAGGCTTGAGAGCTGGAAAGCTGATGGTATACATGCCAGTCCCAGTCTGAAGGCCTGAGAATCAGGAGTGCTGAGGAAAAGATAAGATTGTTCTACCAGCTCCATCAATAGTTAGAGCAAGAACTAGTCAGGCAGAGTGAGAATTCAACCTTCCTCTTTTTGTTCTATTCAGGCCCTTGATGGATTAGGCAATGCTCACCCACTTTGAAGAGGGCTGTCTGCTGTATTCATCTCACCAATTAAAATACTGATATCTTACATACCCAGAAATATTGTTTAACCAGTTATTTGAGCATCCCCTGGCCTACTCAAGTTGACATGTAAAATTAATCATCATATACATTTTGTTTTATTCATTCATTAGTTAATGGACATTTGGGGTTACTTGGGGCATTTGGTTTTTATGGTGATTTTTCTGAACTAATTCTGTAAAGTCTACATCCTTCATCCTCTGTGACCATTGGAATCTCTGCTCACTTAGCTTAATTATAAGCTAATGTTTGGATAGAGATTTTGTCTTTGTCTTTTCTGAGAGTGATTCTGTGTGTATCTTGAGGTATATCTTCAATACCCACTTAGACAGTTGAAATATTCCCCCTTAGCCTTCACTTACTGCTTGAACAAAGCCTCAGGTCAGCCAGAGGTGAGATCTTAGGGCCTTCTCAAGTCTTTCCTGAGTATATGCAGAGTCCTTTGCAAGTGCACAACCCTGTGAAGGCACATAGCCTTTTAGATTCCTAGCGATATGTTGGAATTTTTCAAAGACCTTATGGGCATCTAATTCTATAGATTTTCTTTATAAAGGTTTTGGTTTGTCTTTGGCTTGCCCTAATTGTTGTCCACTACTCCAGGGGGTTGCAAAGTTAAATAATTACCTGTAACTTTTTCAACATATACTCTATTGGAAGGCTTTTCACACTGGGTTAGTTCAGAGTGAGATCAAATAAAGGCAGTTTTGCAAGTGAGATCATCTAAGAATTACCACACAAATCAAATACTTAACATTTGCCTGGAAATGGAGCTTTGGAAGTGTTCTAACACTGTTCTGCCCCCTCTGTTGGCTTGGCTGCCTTACTGCTAGTTTTCACTGTGACTGCAGTCTGGTGGTTTTCAAGGCTACCATCAAGATGGGGAGTTAGGATTGTGATCCGGACAAATTAAAATGCCACAAAGCTTATTGGTTTTACTGAGATTCAGCTGTTTTTCTTGAATAAACACTCCGAAGAATTGCTGCAAGTCTTTGCCTAATTTCCAGAGCCCTGAAGATGTTGATTCTGACAATATTTTATATATTTATAATTGTGTATATATAGAAGAGAAGTTTTGGTGATTCTTACTCTGCCATTTTTGCTAATGTCATCTGGTTCTCTTGAGAACGTATTGACATGGAAAGTAACTTTTTCTCTCGCTTTATGGATGCAATAGCAGATTTTCATTATGTTTTCAGTCCAACTGTTTTTTCCACAGAGGGGGCCATGGACAAACAAGACCCAGATCACTGTTCACTATCATTATTCCTGACAATATAACTGGCTTAGCAATCCTTACAACAGGACTCCATCAGCATTATGAAATAAAAAGAAAGATGAAAGTAGTCTCATAATAACCTCTAATTGGATATCACACACAAATAACCTAGAAAAATCAATATTAATTAGGAAAGCATGGGCCCTAAGACATTGTTAGAAACCAGATTGTACATTACTGTACGTACTCTGAAATATGATAGGAGCATACTAATCATGTTCTTTTAAAATGTGACAGGCAACTTTGTTGCCTTTGTTGTCTTGGAATTTGTTCAAATTTAAAATTTTCCTTTTTGAAGACATGGGTTGAATTCTAAGGGGAAATGATTGCTTTATTTTTATCAATTAAAGTTTCTCACTTGAAAAACAGAAGATTGCTGTCTCATGTAGACACTTGCAAGAAAATCATAATCATTGGTTTAGAAAAGATATTTAAAGAAAACTTAAGAGTACCTGCCTAGAAAACTTAGAGGTAGAACGAGTGCAATTTAAAAGAGAAAGTGGATTTTATTAATGTTTACTGTAGCAAATCTAATAAATATGTTTGTTGTTGTACAGAGAAATCTTAAGTTTAAACAGTTCAATTAAAAATTTCTGTCAGGTGATTCATCGTGAAATGTCTAGAAAGGAGTCATATTGTATGAAAGTTTCAATAGTTGTGTATTCAAAAGTGGTATGCTAAATTTTGAGAATGAAGGTAGGAAAAAAGTGATCTAAAATTAAAAAAAAATATTTACGTTTTTCTTTTGATGAGAACTTTTAAGTTTTACTCTCTTGGCGACTTTCAAATATGCACTACAGTATTATTGATTATAGTCATCAGGCTATACATTACATCCCTGTGACTTATTTATTTTGTATCTTTGACCACCTTCATGCATTTTGTACCCTAACCCCACTTCCCCTCTGGCAACCACCATTTTGCTTTGTGTATCTGTGAGTTTTGTTTTGTTTTATTCATTATTTTGTTTTGTTTTGTTTTGTTTTAGATTCCACATATAAGAGATGATGCAATATTTTTCCTCTGTCTGATTTATTTCATTTAGCATAATACCCTCAAGGTCTGTCCATGTTGCACATGGCAAGATTTCATTCTTTTCTAGGGCTCAGAAGTATTTCAGTGTGTGTGTGTGTGTGTGTGTGTGTGTGTGTGTGTGTGTGTGTGTGTGTATCACATCTTTATCCATTCATCCTTTGATGGACACTTACATTGTTTCCATATATTGACCATTGTAAACACTGATGCAGTTAACATAGGGGTGCATATATCTTTTCAGATTTGTTTCCATTTCCTTCTGATAAATACTTGGAAGTAGAATTGTTGGATCATAACAATTGATATGATAGTTCTATTTTTAATTTTCTGAGGAATCTCCACACTCTTTTCCATGGTGTTGAACCAATTTATATTCCCATTTAATAACACATTAAGGTTCCTTTTCCTAACAGTCTTGCCAACACTTGTTTTTTCTTATCTTTTTGATACTCTACAGCCTATGTGTGAAGTAATATTTCATTGTAGTTTTGATTTGCATTTCCCTGATGATGTGTGATTTGAACATCTTTTTATGTGCCTATTAGCCATCTATATGTCTTCTTTGGAAAAATGTCTATTCAGATCCTCTACCCATTTTTTAACTGAGATCATTTGCTTTTTTTGACATTGAGTTGTATGAGTTTTTATATATTTGGGATATTAGCTCCTTATCAGATTTTTATTTGCATATATTTTCTCCTGTTCGTTAGGTTTTCTGTTCATTTTGTTGATGGCTTTCTTTCAGTGTAGAAGCTTTTTAGTTTGGTAGTCTCACTTGTTTATTTTTACTTTTGTTGCCTTTGCTTTTGGACATTTTAATCATAATGTGTCTTGGTGTGGATTTTTTGGGGTTCATCTTTTTTGGAATTTTCTGGGCTTTTTGAATCTGGATATCTGTTTTCCTCCCCAGATTAGTCAAGTTTTCAGCTGCTCTTCCTTCAAATAATTTTTCTACCACTTTCCCTCTTCTCCTTCTGGGACTCCTATAAATGCAAATATTATTCTGCTTGATGTCATCTGTTGGTCCCTTAAATTCTCTTAACTTTTTAATTTTCTTTTTTCTTTTTGTTGCTCTCCTTGAGTGAACTCCACTGCCCTGTCTTCTAGATTACTGATCCTTTCTTCTGCCTTATTTAGTCTGCTATTGAATCCATTGAGGGGTGTGTGAAGACCTGTCAGTGTTCCAAAGGGAGGGATCTCATTCAGCACCTAATTTCAGGCTGATTGGAAGCCAGATCATTATGCAGTAGCTTTTAAAGTATGCAAATATGTCCAATCCTATGGGACCACAATTGTAAACCCTGCTGGCCTCTGAACCATGTGATCTGGGGGTGGCTCTTGGGTGGCAGTTGCAAAAATTATGGCTCCAGATCAATATATAAGTTCCTTTTTAATAGGTACCAGTGTGCTGTAGTGAGCCCGGGGAGAGTGCAAAGATAGAGTCCCTCAGCCTATGTTCCCTGAGAGCACATCTGTAGCGTCTAGATGTATTGCAAATCTGAAGTCTGCCCCTCAGATGGAAGCTCCAAGACAAGTAAATAGGCCTTTTGCACAGAAAAACTTGATGTTTCAGCCTGCTATATATTGCCCTAGGGATGGTAGCCTGCCAAGAACGATTTCTCTGATTGTTAAAGTCCCAGGAGAGCCAGGAACACAAGGCCCCCTGACCACCAGAGTCAGGCAGTCAAGGAGCATCCCCTGTGTGTACTGCATGTTTCTGCCGACTTTCCCAGAGCTGCGGGAAATCAACAGGTCCAGGACATGCTTGCTGTCTTTAATGGGGCAGTGGAAGAGCACCTGGTTGGGGCACTCCCAGTAGTGTTATCAAGGTAGGGGAACACAAATATGGTACCGGCCAGCACCTTCATCCCCGGAGAGTGTCCCAACAAACCCCTGCCTCTCCGGCAGATGTTTTAATGTTAGCAAATAAATATCCATTGCATATAGTCTAGGCACTTTTCAAACTGCTGCTTTTGCGCTATTACCTGGAATCATTAGTCTGCTTGCAGGTCCTTTAAAAGTATCTCATTTCTCTGTAGTCCTTGGGTTTCCTAATTGTTTACCCTGTTGATTTTCAAAAACAGATGTTTTGGGGGCTCATCTCTCTATTTCAGGTTCCAAGGGTTGGGGTGCCGGATGTGGGGCACAAACTCCTCACTCCGTAGGGGGAAACTCTGGACTTGGGAGATCCTCCCATTTGTAGTTGCTGTTCTGGGCATCGGGTTTTTGGTGGGACTGTATCTCTGCCTCTCCTACTCATCTCAATTTGGCCCTTTGCCATTTGTTGTAAAGGAACCGTTTATCTAGTTTTAAGGTCTTTTTCAGAAGGAGTTGTTTCTGTATAGCTACAGATTTGGTATGTCTGTGGGAGGAGGTGAGTTCAGGATCTTCCCATATTGCCATCTTAAACTGCCTTGAGACAAAGTGATTAAGCTTCATCTGAGGAAGACAAAATTTTTTTTCTGTCCAAATAACTGAAGGCCACCAAGTTATGAGTATTTTCAGCTGATTAACTTTTTGTTTATGTTTTGCTTAACTTGCCAAATTATCCTACATGCAATCTCTAAAGCCCTAAACTACTTGTCATTTAAAAGTTATTTGTCAGTGGCTATTTGGAACTTGGAGTACATTTTTCTCCTAAAATAATGTTATAAATAGTTGCTTGGTCTTAGACTAGATCACAATTTCTAAAAATAAAATGTGTGGTTAATATACAGTAATGGTGACAAAGGCTTGGGATATGAGACCCTAGAACATTTGGGTTTAATTTAAGAAAGGATGAGTTTCCTGTTGTATTTGTGAGGCCTGGCCAATCTTGGGGAATGTCAAAAGGAAAATAAAAGGTTTTTTTTTTTTTTTTAAATATACCTACCTTCACTTTATTCCTCCCTTTTAACTGCTTCTTAATGTCTGTTTTTCATAAATACTCAGCATTCTTAGCCGTATAATTTATAAACAACTCCATGCCAACTTACATTACCCTCTGTGCATCAAACGTGTTCATTTCTTTTGACTAGGTATTATCTGGAAAGTGACCAGACACCATAATTCTCACCAAGTTATAATTGATGTTTATAGTTTTGAATGGTTATGTGTGAGAAGGATGCCTCTCTAGTCTAGTTATCTATTGGCTTGAACCTATGCAGTACCTCTTAATAATTGCTTGATATTTGGCAGGTTTCTTTCCATGCCTGAATTTCTCTATATCAAATACCGAATAATAAGAGTGACTACCTCTTTCTGCCTTATCTCTTTGGGAGTAATAAATGATATAGTCTATTACTATCCTTAGAACTGTACATAAAATAGGGTAAATATCAATAAATGTGAACTTTAAATATAAGCTTTTAATTTGTGAAATCCCATTGTACCCAACCCAGTGGAATGAAAGTAAGAGGATGGCTTGAAGAAAATTTTGACCAAGAGATAGCAAACTCAGATTATTTTTGCTTGGGAATAGTTCCTTTAAGCTTTTCATAGCTTCTTTGTTTTCTTGGCTCTCCTTAAAGTTTCATTTAGTATGTTTTAACAGTAGGTTCTGCATTAGTTTCCTATTGCTACTGTAACAAATTACCACAAACTTAGTGGCTTAAAACACACATTTATTGTATTACAATTGTAGTGGTCAGAAGTCCACAACTGGGCCTACATTCCTTGGCTTATGAGTCTTCCAACAATGTCATTCGCTTCCATTAACCCGTCTCCTTATTCTGACTTTTACCTTTTGCCTCCCTCTTATAAAGACCCTAGGGATTACATTGGGCCACCCTAGATAATCCAAAATAATATTCCCCATCTCTGAATCATTAAATTAATCACATCTGTAAAGTCCTTTTTTGCCATTAAATGTAACATATTTACAGATTCGGGGGACTAGAATACAGACATCTTTGTGGGTCCATTTCTCTACCACAGTTCCATTAAAGCAGATGAGGAGATTACAAAATGACTGAAGCCTTCATAAATATTTTTATATACAACAGATTTACTAATATTCCTTCAACATTTATTCTCCTAAGTAAATGGGAACCATATTCAAACTGAAGTTTTTTTCCTCCAAAGCCTTTGCTTTCTCCATGTTAGTAATCAACTGTAGGTGATTTTTTGAACATACTCTAAGAAAAATAGTACTTAGGTTCAGACCGTTCTGATTTATCTATCTATGCAGATGGAGATAATTAAGTAAAATAGGGTGTCATATAAGAGTTATTTGAAAACTAACTTTGGAGTGAGTGAAACTGTGTAAGCTCCACACTAGTAGAATAACCTCGAATAAATAATGCACTATTCTCTCTGATCCTCTCACTTCAGTACATGTGAATGGTTCAAAAATATTTTCAATACTCTAAACACGAAGACAGCAAGTGCCACACCTATCTTAATCAAATATGTATGTCCATAGCCTTGCACAGTAGATGCTCAATAAATATTTCTTGAATTAGTATCTTCTCTCTACCTTATAGGCATAATATATTTTAAGTAATACAAAATATTTAAATGACAAGTCTTATAGTCTGTACATACTGACATTTCCATTTCACATTGAAATGCCCTAAGGAGTATAATATTACATAAATCTTGGAAGTTATAGCTGATTGTCCAGCTATATTCCTAAAAGAATTGAAAGTTTGAACAATTAATTATGTCTTTAAAGAATCATATGAAAATAAAAAGCAACATGTTTTAGTGAAGTTGAAAAGTATGTGAGAAGAAATAGGGAGTGTAAAAAGATGTGAGTGAAAGCTGAAGAGAATTCCCAATTCCTTTCTAATATACTGTAATGTTGATAAAAGTAATCAGGAACAGATAGGGGGGTTAAAATAGAGACCAGAGCATGGGTAATATTTACGAGATGTGGAAAAAGCCTCAGAAATGTAGTTGAGGGGTGCCTGGGTGGCTCAGTCATCAAGCGTCTGCCTTTGGCTCAGGTCATGATCCCAGGGTCCTGGGATGGAGCCCTGCATTGGGCTTCCTGCTCAGCGGGAAGCCTGCTTCTCCCTCTCCCACTCCCCCTGCTTGTGTTCCCTCTCTCGATATGTCTCTCTCTGTCAAATAAATAAATAAAATCTTAAAAAAATGTGGTTGAATAAATAGAGATGGGGTATGTGTGTGTGTGTGTGTGTGTGTGTGTGTGTGTGTGTGTGTGTGTATTATATATTCCACTATGTGTGTAAATATTCCACAGTGGACTATTACTCAACCACAAAAAGCATGAGATCTTGCCATTTGCAGCAACGTGGATGGACCTACAGAATATAATGCTAAGTGAAATAAGTCAGTCAGAGAAAGACAAATACCATATGATTTCACTCATATCTGTGGAATTTAAGAAACAGAACAACTGAACAAACAGAGGGAAAAAGAGACCAAAAAACTCTTAAATACAGAGAACAAACTAAGTTTTTTTTACAAAACATCTGAACAATATATATATATGTAATATATATATGCTTATAATAAGTATAATTATATAAATTTAGTAGGCTGATTGAAAATCAGAAAAGGATTAAGTGTAGACAGAAAAGAGATTCAAAGGACTAACTCTTAGAACTTTAAAGTTTATAGATAAATGAATAGCAACCAATAAAGTTGACTAAGAAGGAGGTGGGTGGGGGAAGAGATAAAATATCTAAAGGGGATTATAAATTTATATATATATATAAAATTATATGTAATTACTATACTTATAATAAGTATACTTATGGTAATGAACACTAAGTATTGTATAGCAATGTTGAATCATATTGTACACCTGAAACTAATATAATACTGTATGTTAATTATACTTCAATTAAAAAAACAGTGATCAGGAACAGATAGGGAGGTTATAATAAGGAGAGCCTGGGTAATTGGGAGATGGGGCAAAAAAAGGTGTAGAAATAAAGTATGAATTTTGCCTTAAATCTGTTATAATGATAGATTTTCTGGAGGAGACAGGTACTTTGTGTTTTGAAAAATGCATTTCACATTTACACTATTCCTGCAGTAGTCATAGTAAAATTTTCATAAAAAAGTATGTGTTACTGAATCACATTAACTATGTATTATTCATACACGAGAACATGTTCTAGTTCAGGTCAAGTATCTAGTTGGACCTTTTATACTTTGAATTCCATTATGAGAATGCAGCAGTCTCTTCTTTTGGGAAATGAAAAGAAAAAAAATGATAATTTTGTACAAACCTAAAATGATTTTTTTGTTTTTCATAAGAAAGATGTTGTTAAGAATATTATTCCTGACTCACTTGCCCAGGAGTTAGCCTCAATAACAATCAACTAGGGGTAGGATGAGAGAAGTTGAAGTCTTGCTTCTCCCAGAAAGAGCCCAGGGTTAGGAGCTGGGGAGAGAGGAAGCCCTGGGAACCATTTCTAGAGTCTTTAAATGATTGTTTTTTAAAAATAATTTTCACCATTCCTACCTTGGAGTGGGTCAGCAGAGCTCTTCATCCTGTCATACTGAAAGTTGATCCAGTCCTACATATATTTTTCTTAATTTGTTCTTGTTAGTTTTAATTACAAAAATAGCACACATTTTTTACAAAACATCTCAACAATATAGAACTTTGTAAAGTAATAAAATTATACTCCCTTCCAGCCAATTCTCTTTAGGATAAACCACTGCTAAGTGAAAGTTAGTAAGTTTTAAAATGGCGTAAAATGAATTCTACAGGACAGATAGCCCTTGTAAACAGCATGTGACATTTTTGTTTTAACCTTTCTTATGTTAGTTCCACAGTTGTCCTGTTGTCTAAACTTGGGTCTCTAGCACAAAAGCTGTACGTTGTGCAGAGGACTGTATCTGTGCTACCTGTCTCAGTCTTGACTTATTTCCACAAATTTTAATGAAATACAATGACCATTCCTCAGAAGTCATCTTACCTAATTTACCAGTAGTATTTGATAGAGATGAAAATTCTCTTCCGTGAAAATGCTTTCCATTTCCTGCTGACCCACAAATTGCCCGATTTTCCTTCTATTTTTATGGCTACTCCTTCTTAGTCAACTTTATTGGTTGCTATTCATTTATCTATAAACTTTGAAGTTCTAAGAGTTAGTCCTTTGAATCTCTTTTCTGTCTACGCTTAATCCTTTTCTGATTTTCAGTCAGCGTAGTAAATTTAAATGCTGTCTGTACACTGATGATTCCCAAATGTTCATTGCCAGACCTCTTACCTCTTCCTAAATTCCAAACATATATCTTTGTCATCTAACGGCATCTCAAAATTCACATATTCAAAACTGAGTTCTTGATATCATACTTTCCCAGAACCTGCTGTTTTCATAGCCTTCTCTATCTCAGTAAATGGCAACACTATTCTTCCAGTTATTTAGGTCACAAGTCACGGACTTATCTCATTCTGTCATACCCCAATTGTATTCAGTTCTTTGGCAGGTCCTGTTGCCTCACCTTCAAAATTATATTCAGATTAGTGACCACATCTCATTAACTCTATTTCCAGCATTCTAGTACAAGTTACCACCATTTCTCTTATTGTATATAACTAGGCTCCCAACAGGAAATAGATGACATACTCAAATATGATAGTTAACAAAGTTTTTTTACAAAGATATTGTACATAAGTATGAGTACTAAGAAAATCAGAACTGGAGCTAGTGGCAGCTAGGTAATTTTCATTCCTGAGCCTGGGAGACTAATTTTATGGGTTGAATCATGTCTTCCCATGGGGAGTGGGGGTTGGGAAGATACTGAAGTCCTAATCCCCAGTACCTATGAATGAGACTTCCTTTGGAAATAGGTTCTTTGCTGATAAATAAGTTAAGATGAGGTCATTAGGATGGGCTTCACTCCAGTGTGACGGATATCCTTATAAAAAGGGGAAATTTGGACACAGAATTGACATGTGCTGAGGGAAAACAATGTGAAAACACAGGGATAGCATCATCTGTAACCAGAGAACATCTGAGGGTACTGGAAATTAGGAGAGAGATTTTCCTTCACGGCCCTCAGAAAGAACTAACCCTGCTGATGCCTTGATTTTAGGCTCTTGTCCCGAGAAATGTGAGGCAATAAATTTTGTTATTTAAGCCTTTCAGTTTGTGGTACTTTGTTAGGACAGCTGTAGGAAACTAATACAAATGAGGATAATTGGAATAACCCAGGAGTTTAGAAAGTTGATTTAATTTGGTAGTTTTGAAAGGATCTTTCATTGAATAATATAACCAGCCATAGGCAAACTCTAATCCAAGGAAATACTGACTTTACTCTTCCTTCCTCTGATCTCTTTCCAGGTTTTCCTGAGAGCTCTGCTGGTCAGATATACACAGGTCAGCTTCCTATGGCAGAGAAAAGGGTGAAGAGGGTAGAGAGTAGAGGTGGAAGGACAAAATGAACCTGTCTGGGGTGACTTCCAGCTAGTCTCTTTCATTTTCTCTTTCTCCCACTACCTGCTCTCAATACAGCAGCGAGGGTGTCACCCCTCTGCTTAAAACCCTCATGTCATTAAAAAAAAAAAAAGTCCTTAAAGGGACCACTAAGGTCATACATGTGTGGCTGGCCATTACCTCTTACCTCACTTCCTAGTACTTTCTCCTTTGCTCATATAGTTCCAGCCAACTTGGCCTTCTCTTTTTACATTTGTTATTTCCACTATTTGAAATACTCATCCTACAGATATCTGCATGACTTCCATTCTCCTTTCATTAGGGCTTTACTCAATAAGGTCTCCTCAGACCAGTCTAACATTTTATTTATTTATTTATTTATTTATTTAATCTTATTTTATTTTATTTTATTTCAATTAGCCCACTTATAGTACATCATTAGTTTCTGATGTAGTGTTCAATGATTCATCAGTTGTGTATAACACCTAGTACTCATCATATCACATGCCCTCCTTAATGCCCATCACCCAGTTACTCCATCCCCCCACCTACCTCTGCTTTTGCAACCCTCAGTTTGTTTCCTGGAGTCGAGTCTCTCATGGTTTGTCTTCCTCTCTGATTTCTTCCCATTCAGTTTCCCTCCCTTCCCCTATGATCGTCTGCACTATTTCTTACATTCCACATATGAGTGAAACCATATGATAATTGTCTTTCTCTGATTGACTTATTTCACTTAGCATAATACTCTCCAGTTGCATCCACATCGATGTAAATGGTAGGTATTCATCCTTTCTGATGGCTGAGTAATATTCCATTGTATATATGAACTGCATCTTCTTTATCCATTCATCTGTTGAAGGACATCTCGGCTCCTTCCACAGTTTGGCTATTGTGGATGTTGCTGCTATGAACATTGGGGTGCATGTGCCCCTTCTTTGCAGTACATTTGTATCTTTGGGGGTAAATACCCAGGAGGGCAATTGCTGGGTTGTAGGGTAGCTCTATTTTTAATTTCTTGAGGAACCTCAATACTGTTTTCCAGAGTGGCTGTACCAGCTTGCATTCCCAACAACAGTGTAAGAGGGCTCCCCTTTCTCCACATCCTCACCAACATTTGTTGTTTCCTGTCTTGTTAATTTTAACCATTTTAAATCCTTATTGTCCAAACACATTTCCTATTCTGTTTCTCTGTAGTGTTTATCACTATCTAAAAATTGGTACACATCTTCCTTGATTTACCATGGGGATACCTACTGATAAACCCATTATAAGTTTGAAAATATACTAAGTTGAAAATGCATTTAGTACATCTAACCTACCGAACATCATAGTTTAGCCTTATGTACCCTACACATGTTCAGAACACTTAACGTTAGCCTACAGTTGGGCAAAATCATTTCACACAAAGCCTATTTTATTATAAAATGTAATTTATTGAATACTGTACTGAGAGTGTAAAGCAGAATGGCTCTATGGGTTTAGAATGGTTGTAAGTGTATGGACGTTTGCTCTCGTGATCACGTGGCTGACAGGGAGCTGCGGCTCACTGCCACTGCCCAACATCATGAGAGAGCTTCATACGCCTTATCACTAACCTGGGAAAAGATCAAAATTCAAAATTGGATATATGATTTCTAGTTAATGTATATTACTTCTGTGCTATCGTAAAGTCAAAAAGGCCTATGTTGAACCATAAGTCTGGGACCATTTGTTTATTTTATGTATTTATGCTATTTATTGTCTCCTTCCTCCAGGACCTATAAGTTCTTCAGGGAAGTAATGCTTGTCTACTTTATTCACTGCTGAATTCCCAGTGACTAAAATAGTGCCTGCTTAGAGGCTTTAATGAATATATTTTTGAGTGAATGAATAATATTTTGTATTTTTATTTTTATGTTTTACTGTCTTATGAACTTAATATTCTCTAGAAACTAGTTTTTTTAATTAGTATTATTTTATTATTTTTTAATTCTAATATTTCTACCATCAGATTTTCTGGTATGAAGAGATCCAATGGGACAGATGGCTTTGTTGTAGTTGATGTTTAATGGCTTGCTGTAATGAACACAGAATCCCTAAAATCCAAATATATGCATAAATCCCATGTATGGTATCTTTCTAATAAGCCTGCATTCCTTGATGATAAACAATGTGACTTCAAAGGGATTTTTTATGTTCTTTTAAGTTGGGGAACCATTTTATCTTTGGTCTTTCTTTCCATTTCACCCTATTTAATGCATTGAACTGTGTTCCTTAAGTGTAAGCAACAATGGCAGACAGTATTTATTGTTTTGTTCAAAACTATTTTGGAAAAATTTGGTGAGGGACATTGTATTTCAGCACACATTTCTTTTGGAAGAAGAAAATGTAAACAGCCAGTACTGCCAAATTGTACTGTCAACTCCATGTATAACTATAAAGAAAGAATAATGCTATTTTTATTGCTGTTCTCTATGTAGATCTGATACGATAGATCCTAGGTAAATACGTTATTACTAAAAGCCTACAGAAGTTGACAATTTGAAATACCACTATTCTTTGCCAGGGTTCTGAACCCCAGTATAGATTATACTGATTTTGTGGCTAATAATCCTGGCTATTTCTTTCTTCTTCCTAGTGTTCTCATTGGCCTTTTGTCTTTTTTATTCTAATACAAATCACTGTCATGTTTTAGAGTCCCTGCCTCTAAAATGTAGATCCTTATAAGTCTCTTATGCTGTGTCTGTACAAACATTTGGGCTTTCCAAAAGAACACTGTGTGTTCTTTATTACAGAAAGAGAATCAGAATTAGAAAACACAAAACAAACAGCATCTATAGCTTTTAAGTAAGTTTTTAATGGCTTAAAGTTTACAAAGATTTTACATTTTCAGTGAAATCCAGAAAATCTTTTAGGTGATGTGATAATCATACAGAAAAAAGGTATCAGCTCTTTTTTGGGACAAAAGTTGGTTCCTTTTAACAATATAATGAGGTTAACAGGTCATAGATGCTTATGTTGTTAAATTAAGCCAATCGGCTTTGGTAACAGAATAGTGTTCATAACAGTGTTTTATGCAAGGCACCCTTCTCTGAGGAAGAGAAGGAAGTCTTGATTTTTTTTTTCTCTAAGTTTCTCTTCTTTCCCTGACACTAACCTCCACCAAACCCCCTCAAATTCTGAATTGCTTCTCTCTACACACCCTATAAAACTTCCTTTCTTTCATTCTGGATAATCATAAATTGCAAGCATATGGTTTGCATACTCCCTTTGCCCATTGCCCTTGTGTGTTTTTTTAAGGATATGAATTAAAAATTTTCTCAGTTCATCTATAAACTTGAAAGCAATCTACTTACAATTAAATGAGGGATACTTGTCCCTCAAACATCTTTGGCAGGCATATTTGGTTTAGAGAAGGCAGGGTGGGGGTGCTCAGAATGTTATTTAAATTCAATTCTGAGATAAGATCCTTTTCTATGGTCTCCAAGGCACAGATGGAAGCACAATCACATATTGAAAACCTTTTCTAGGGCTGTGACCTTGAGTGTCTCTTCAAAAAATGAAACAACTAGTTTAAAAATGAAATGCAAATGTGATTTGTGATTTTGTGCCCTATATCGTGCATCTCACAGAAAAAAATGTCATTAACTGAACTCAGCTTTTTATAATGAAAATTACTTAAAGTGGTATAAATAATAGGCATAGTTTTTGAATGTACCAAATTCTTGTATAGGGAACTGTTTTTGGTGTACCAGTCGTAAGAATAACATAGGAAAGAACAAAAAAGTCTCCCATTTTTAAAATAAAACTTTCTTAAAATTAATTTAAAAATTTAAACAGAGCCCCACTTAAGAGGCAGTAAGTAGATACAACCAAACCCATTTTAAAGTAGCTGTAAAAGATATTTATTATTCCACATATTTGCCATTTATCCTTTGGCTTCAAGGGCAATGCTTGCTGCTCAGCCTTAGATTTGCTGAAGTCATATGTATGAAGAAATGGGCATGATTGCTCATTGTAGGCTAAGTGGCAGCATTAGTCTTAAAGGCACACATTTGTGAAGTTCAGAGCACTTTGAAGTGTCAGTTGGCATGTACTTGATGAAGAAGCTCAGCGAGAAAGCCAGCTGGCCTGCAGTCATACTAACTGCAAAATAAACAATTAATACCAAAGTGTATATATTCACATATTCAAAAGAGCAATTTAATCCTGTGGAATCCCTTATTGTGCTGCTCTCAAGCATTTGGGGTGACAGGTGCCATAAGTCAGCCTTTTGACTAACAGCAAGTAATTGTAACAAGAGAATGAACAGAACAAGCTTGCAAAGAACAAACAGAAGGCAGGAAGGGTGGGTGGTGTCAGAGAGAAAACTGAGGGGAAATCTCTTTTTAAATGTGAAACTTTTCAAGCTGTTCTCATAATTAGAAAGCATATAGAATACTTGGATATACTTTTTAAAAAATCTATTGCCAGAAAATTATGAGTGAGATGACATTTATTATTGAAATAGATATTTCTCACTATGGATATAATACTTTCCATTTTGCAGTATTACAAGAAACTGGGAAGTGAAATATTGACAAAGCACCACCTGTAGAGCATTCATATTTAAAATTTTATAAAATAAAGTATAGCACCTTAGACAATTTAAAGGGAAGCTATCCCTTTTCTCTCTGCAATCATATCTAAAGTGTCCCAAAATATGTAGAAAACAATTAGGAATAAGGCATGTTTTTTCCCCTATATTTATTTCTAATAACTAACATACATACCACTTAATGCCAGTTAATGTACCATAGTGGTTAAAACATGCCAAAAAAATAAATAAAACTCTGAGCAGTTCAATATTAAACCTATCCAAACCTAAGGGTTCATAAAGATTTTGTGAGGCTTAAAAGAGAACAGTTTTAAGCTTTTTTTGAAAGGTTTATTTATTTACTTCAGAGAGAGAGGGACTGCACGCGTGTGCGCACATGGATGAGCTTGGGGTGGGGCAGAGGGAGAGCGAGAGAGAGAGAAAATTTCCAGCAGACTCCCCACTGAGTGCAGAGCCAGACTCCAAACCCCGGGGCTCCATCTCATAACCCCAAGATCATGACCTGAGCTGAGATCAAGAGTCAGATGCCTAATTGACTGAGCCATCCAGGTGCCCCAATAGTTTTAAACTTTTAAGTATTTGGTGCAGTTTTTAGCACATTTAGTGATCAGTAAATGATAGATGCTATTATGTGAAAACATGTTAAATTATATCTTTCCAACTTGGATGTCAAATTATAATAGATAAAAAATTCCATAGAGAAGTACCACATTGGATTACCCATTTTCAAGTGCTATAAAGAAATACACAGTTGTAAAATCCACAGTTGTAAAATTCACAAGGAGTGGATAAAAGGGTCAAGGGAAGGGAGATTTGTGAAGAGATTTATTTTGGATACAGTTCCTGCACTGCTTTGCATCTCATTCACAACTACGTAAGAGATAGGTTGGGTTGTTTACTTCTAATTTCAATCGTTGTGTGCACTAATTTCAAATCTGAAAGCTTGTTGTGTACACCAGGAAGTATGGAAGCACATTGATTGGGGGGTTTGACACACATCTGAGGTAACTAAAGGTTCACACAGCCTGAAACTACGGTGTAGAGAGTGCTACTGCTACTTCAAGAAGCAAGTGACCAAACTGCTAATGGTGAATAAAAGTGCACCATCTCCAGGGATTAGTTGTGCAACACCCAGTTGGGTGTAGGTATGTATTAAAAGGGATCTTGTCCAAAATGGTCTCCACTAGAGGATGCAGGGCCCCCAGAAAGGAATCCATGATAGGTGGACCTAAAAAAAAACCTGAGGCTGATGTGATTCAAGAACAGCCAGCCAAAGCAAAAGGGTTAGGGTAAGAGGAGTCCCATCAGGAGAATTTCTTAAGAATATACTAAAATTCCTTCAAGAGAAAAATTCAGCCTTAATTATTGGCCATTCCCAGAGGGTATAGAATCCTGTTAAAATGGATAAGATCTTTACATATTCCTTTCCCTCATCTCTTCCTCTGTTCCAATTCCAAGGAGCCAGAAACTATGTGTATACATTAGAGTAGGTGAGTTCATATTACAGTAACAAATGCTAAGTCACACGGGCCTAAAACAAAAAGGTCATTTTCTTGTTTGTGTCACATGCCCTTTGCAACACAATAGGAAGTCACTGCTTTATTGTAGTTATTTGGGGACCCAGATGGATTGAGCTGGGACTGTCACAAACATTGAAAATTTTACATAAGAGAGACTCAGGAAGAGCTCACATCTTGTCCAGAACTAGATTGACCACACTTTCAGTTGCAACTTGTCCAGAACTAGGTGGGGCGGCCCACTTAAATACAGTATGCCAAGAAGAATAATGAAATTGAGCGTGAGAAATATTTGATAAACATCACTAAAAACTTTTATAACCTGCCCTTCTAGCCAAAAATAATTTATATACTTTCTCATAGTTAAAATATACCACCACCTTCTCAAAAGGTGCCACTGCAAAGTCTTACTCATTTTTGGCATCTAACTCCAACAAGTGTAAGGTTCTTAGGTGATGACTAGTAGTCTCTACATCAGGTTTGATGTGGTTTTTTCTTGACATGGAGGCCAGTGAACTAATAAAGAAGAGTTATCTGCTATCTACATAGCCAAATTACAACAGTGAAAGATGTGAACAGAATAACCATAATAAAAGATCACATTTGGAAAAGTTCTTGCATATGGCAGACTTAAAAATAGGTGTTCTTTTTTCTTATGTTTTTATTAATATATAATGTATTATTTGTTTCAGGGGTACAGGTCTGTGATTCATCAGTCTTACACAATTCACAGCACTCATGATAGCATATACCCTCCCCAGTGTCAATCACCCAGCCACCCCATCCCTCCCACCCCCCACCACTCCAACAACCCTCAGTTTGTTTCCAGAGATTAAGAGTCTCTTATGGTTTGTCTCCCTCTCTGGTTTCATCTTGTTTCATTTTTTCCTCCATTCCCCTATGATCCTCTGTCTTGTTTCTCAAATTCCTCATATCAGTGAGATCATATGATACTTGTCTTTCTCTGATTGATTTATTTCACTTAGCATAATACCTTCTGGTTCCATCCATGTCATTGCAAATGGCAAGATTTCACTTTTTGATGGCTGCATAGTATTCCATATTGTGTGTGTGTGTGTGTGTGTGTGTGTGTGTGTGTGTGTGTGTGTGTGTATGTGTACACCACATCTTCTATATAGATTCATCTGTTGATGGACATCTTGGCTCTTTCCATAATTTGGCTATAATTTGGCTATTGTGGACATAGCTGCTATAAACATTGGGGTGCACGTGCCCCTTCAGATCACTACATTTGTGTCTTTGGGCTACTCAGTGCAATTGCTGGGTCATAGGGTAGCTCTATTTTCAACTTTTTGAGGAACCTCCATACTATTTTCCAGAGGGGCTGCACCGGCTTGCATTCCCACCAACAGTGTAGGAGGGTTCCCCTTTCTCCGCATCCTTGCCAACATCTGTCATTTCCTGACTTGTTAATTTTAGCCATTCTGACTGGTGTGAGGTGGTATCTCATTGAGGTTTTGATTTGTATTTCCCTGATGCTGAGTGATATTGAGCACTTTTTCTTGTGTCTGTTGGCCATTTGGATGTCTTCTATGCAGAAACGTCTGTTCATGTCTTCTGCCCATTTCTTGATTGGATTACTTGTTCTTTGGGTGTTGAGTTTGAGAAGGTCTTTATAGATTTTGGATACTAGCCCTTTATCTGATATGTCATTTGCAAATATTCTCCCATTCTGTCGGTTGTCTTTTAGTTTTGTGGACTGTTTCCTTTGCTGTGCAAAAGCTTTTTATCTTGATGAAGTCCCAATAGTTCATTTTTGCCCTTTTTCCCTTGCCTTCAGCGATGTGCCTGGGAAGAAGTTGCTGCAGCTGAGGTCGAAGAGATTGCTGCCTGTGTTCTCCTCAAGGATTTTGATGCATTCCTGTCTTACATTTGGGTCTTTCATTCATTTTGAGTCTATTTCTGTGTGTGGTGTAAGGAAATAGTCCAGTTTCATTCTTCTGCATGTGGCTGTCCAATGTTCCCAACACCATTTGTTGAAGAGAATGTCTTTCTTACATTAGACATTCTTTACTGCTTTGTCGAAGATCAGTTGACCATAGAGTTGAGGGTCCATTTCTGAGCTCTCTTTTCTGTTCCATTGATCTAAGTGTCTGTTTTTGTTCCAGTACCATTCTGTCTTGATGATTACAGCTTTGGAATAGAGCTTGAAGTCCAGAATTTTGATGCCACCAGCTTTGCTTTTCTTTTTCAACATTCTTCTGGCTATTCAGGATCTTTTCTAGTTCCATAAAAATTTTAGGAATATTTGTTCCATTTCATTGAAAAAAGTTGATGGTGTTTTGATAGGAATTGCATTAAATGTGTAGCTTACTCTAGGTAGCATAGACATTTTCACAATATTTGTTCTTCCAATCCATGAACATGCAACATTTTTCCGTTTCTTTGTGTCTTCCTCAATTTCTTTCATGAGTATTTTATAGTTTCCCGAGTACAGATTCTTTGCCTCTTTGGTTAGATGTATTCCTAGGTGTCTTATGGTTTTGGGTGCAATTGTAAATGGGATTGACTACTTAATTCTCTTTCTTCTGTCTTTTTGTTGCTATATAGAAATGCAACTGATTTCTGTGCATTGATTTAATATCCTGCCACTTTACTGAATTCCTGTATGAGTTCTAGCAGTTTTGGGGTGGAGTCTTCTGGGTTTTCCACATAAAATATCATATCATCGGCAAAGAGTGAGAGTTTGACTTCTTCTTTGCCGATTCGGATCAGATGCCTTTGTTGTTGTTGTTGTTGTTGTTGTTGTTGTTGTTGTATGATTGCTGACGCTAGGACTTCTAGTACTATGATGAATAGCAGTAGTGGTAGTTGACATCCCTGCCGTGTTCCTGACCTTAGGAGAAAAGCTCTATTTTTTCCCCCATTGAGAATGCTATTTGCTGTGGGTTTTTCATAGATGGATTTTATGATATGGAGGTATGTACCCTCTCTCCCTACACTGTGAAGAGTTTTAACCAAGAAAGGATGCTGTAGTTTGTCAAATGCTTTTTTCTGCATCTATTGAGAGTATAATATGATTCTTGTTCTTTCTTTTATTGATGTATTGTATCACATTGATTGATTTGCAGATGTTGAACCAACCTTGCAGCCCAGGATTATATCCCACTTGGTCATGGTGAATAATCCTTTTAATGTACTGTTGGATCCTATTGGCTAGTATTTTGGTGAGAATTTTTGCATCCATGTTCATCAGGGATATTGGTCTGTAATTCTCCTTTTTAAAGGGGTATTTGTATGGTTTTGGGATCAAAGTAATGCTGGCCCCATAAAATGAGTTTGGAAGTTTTCCTTCCATTTCTATTTTTTGGAGTCGTTTCAGAAGAATAGTTATTAATTCTTCTTTAAATATTTGGTGGAACTCCACTGGGAAGCCATCTGGCCCTGGGCTCTTGTTTGTTGGGAGATGCTTCAATTTCCTTAGTGGTTATGGGTCTGTTCACATTTTGTATTTCTTCCTGGTTCAGTTTTGGTAATTTATACGTCTCTAGGAATGCATCCATTTCTTCCAGAGTGTCTCATTTGCTGGCATATAGTTGCTCATAATATGTTCTTATAATTGTTTGTATTTCTTTGGTTTTGGTTGTGATCTCTCCTCTTTCATTCATGATTTTATTTATTTGGGTCTTTTCTCTTTTCTTTTCGATAAGTCTGGCCAGAGATTTATCAATCTTATTAATTCTTTCAAAAAACTAGCTCCTAGTTTTGTTGATCTGCTCTACTGTTCTTTTGTTTTCTATTTCATTGATTTCTGCTCTGATCTTTATTATTTCTCTTCCCTTGCTGGGTTTAGGCTTTTTTTGCTGTTCTTTCTCCAGCTCCTTTAGGTGTAAGTTTAGGTTGTGTATTTGAGACCTTTGTTGTTTCTTGAGAAAGGCTTGTATTGCTATGTACTTTCCTCTTAGGACTGCCTTTGCTGTATCCCAAAGATTTTGAACAGTTGTGTTTTCATTTTCATTTGTTTCCATGAATTTTTTATTCTTCTTTAATTTCCTGGTTGACCCATTCATTCTTTAGTGGGATGCTCTTTAGCCTCCATGTATTTGAGTTCTTTCCAACTTTCTTACTGTGATTGAGTTCTAGTTTCAAAGCATTGTAGTCCAAAAATATGCAGGGAATGATCCCAATCTTTTGGTACTGGTTGAGACCTGATTTGTGACCCAGGATGTGATCTACTCTGTAGAATGTTCCATGTGCGCTAGAGAAGAATGTGTATCCTGTTGCTTTGAGATGGAATGTTCTGAATATATCTGTGAAGTCCATCTGGTCCAGTGTGTCATTTAAAGCCTTTATTTCCTTGTTGATCTTTTGCTTAGATGATTTGTCCATTTCAGTGAGGGGGGTGTTAAAGTCCCCTTTAACATACAATATATATAATATACATAATTTACAATAATATTATTGTATTATTGTCAATGTGTTTCTTTGATTTTGTTATTAATTGGCTTATATAATTGGCTGCTCCCATGTTAGGGCATAGATATTTAAAATTGTTAGATCTTCTTGTTGGATAGACCATTTAACTATGATGTAGTGTCTTTCCTCATCTCTTATTATAGTCTTTGTTTTAAAATCTAATTTGTCTGATATAAAGATGCCACCCTAGCTTTCTTTTGGTGTCCATTAGCATGGTGAATGGTCTTCCAACCCCTCACTTTCAATTTGGAGGTGTCTGTGGGTGTAATGTGAGTCTCTTGCTTTTCAATTGGGCTTGTTTTTTTTTTTTTTTTAATCCAATCTGATACCCTGTGTCTTTTGATTGGGGCATTTATCCCTTTTACATTCAGGGTAACTATTGAAAGATATGAATTTAGTGCCATTGTATTGTCTGTAAGGTGACTGTTACTGTATATTGTCTCTGTTCCTTCTGGTCTATGTTACTTTTAGTCTCTCTCTTTGCTTAGAGTCCCCTTTCAATATTTCTTTTAGGGCTGGTTTGGTGTTTGCAAATTCTTTTAGTTTTTGTTTGTCCTGGAAGATTTTTATCTCTCCTTCTATTTTCAGTGACAGCCTAGCTGGATATAGTATTCTTGGCTGCATATTTTTCTCATTTAGTGCTCTGAATATATCATGCCAGTCCTTTCTGGCCTGCCAGGTCTCTTTGGATAGGTTTGCTGCCAATCTAATGTTTCTACCATTTTAGGTTACAGACTTCTTGTCCTGAGCTGCTTTCAGGATTTTCTCTTTGTCTCTGAGACTTGTAAGTTTTACTATTAGATGTCGGGGTGTTGACCTATTTTTATTGATTTTGAGGGGGGTTCTCTGTGCCTACTGGATTTTGATGACTGTTTCCTTCCGAAATTAGGGAAGTTCTCAGCTATAATTTGCTCCAATATACCTTCTGCCCCTCTCTCTCTTTCTTCTTTTTCTGGGCTCCCAATTATTCTAATATTTTTTCATCTTTTGGCATCACTTATCTCTTGAATTCTCCCCTTGTGATCCAGTAGTTCATCTCTCTTTTTCTCTGCTGCTTTATTCTCCATTATTTAGTCTTCTGTATCACTAATTCTTTCTTCTGCCTCATTTATCCTAGCAGTTAGAGCCTTCATTTTTTATTGTACTTCATTAATAGCCTTTTTGATTTCGACTTGGTTAGGTTTTAGTTCTTTTATTTCTCCAGAAACGGATTCTCTAGTATCTTCTATGCTTTTTTCAAGCCCAGTTAGTATCTTTATAATTGTCATTCTGAACTCTAGTTCCGACATTGTACTAATATCTGTATTGATTAGTTCCCTGGCAGTCAGTACTGCCTCTTGTTCTTTTTTTTCCTGAGGTGAGTTTTTCTGTTTTGTCATTTTGTCCAGAGAAGAATAGATGAATGAGAAAACAAAATGCTAAATGGGTAACAATGACCTCAGAAATATATACACTAAATAAATCAGAAGAGACCTGATACTGGGGGGGGGGATGAAGGAAAAAATAAAAAGGAATATGACCAGGCTGATGAATAGAACAGAGCCACACACTAGATTTTGTGTATATTTTGGTCTGTTAGAAGAAACTGCCTCCCAAAATTTTAAAGAAAGAAAAAAATATATATATATATACACACACAAAAATAAGGTTAAATACAATGAAGGGATAGACAATGACTGTAAGGATGAAAATTAAAAAAGATTTTAAAAAAGGAATTGATAAGAAGTTGGTTGAAAAAAGAAAGAAGAAAAATTAAAAAAAAAAAGAGGAGAGAATGTGATCAGGTGGGAGACTAGAACTAATCCATACACTAGATTTAAGGTATATTGTCTTGTGTTAGAACAAAGTGTATCCCAAAATTTTAAAGAGAGAAAAATATTATATATATATATATATGTATATATATATATATATATATATATACATACACAAAAAATAAGGTTAACTACAACGAAGGGATAGAATATGACTGTAAAAATGAAAAAAAAAGATTTTAAAAAAAGGAATTGATAAAATGGTTAAAAAGGGAAGAAGAAAAATTTTAAAAAGTAGAAAAAGAAAAAATAAAGAAAATTAAAAAAATAACTTTGAAAGACTAAAGAATCATGGGAAAAAAGTCATGAATTCTATGTGCTGTGCTCCCCTAGCGCTGGAGTTCTGCAGTTCTCATTGATAGGTAAATTTGGTCTTGGTTGGATGTTCTCGCTGATCTTGTGGGGGAGGGGCCTGTTGCAGTGATTCTCAAATGTCTTTGCTTGAGGCAGAATTGCACCACTCTTGCCGGGGGCCATGGTAAGTAATCTGCTCGGGTTTGCTCTCGGGAGCTTTTGTTCCCTGAAAGTTTTCCGTATGGTTTTGGAGGATGAGAATGAAAATGGCAGCCTCCCAATCTCTGGCTCTGGAGGAGCCAAGAACTCGGGGCCCCACTCCTCACTGAGCCCTCAGAGAAAGGCAGTCAATCACTTCTGTCTCCCTGGTCTCTGGCATACTCCATACTCTCCCGGCCTCTCATCAAGCAGTTCTGTCTCTGGCACATGACCCTGTTTGGAGTCTCCAAACCCAGCAGATTCCTGAGGTGGGCTCCCGGGCCGCTCCTTCTGGGGGAAGAAGGGGAGTCTCCCTGGATCTGCTGCTCGTTGAGTTCCTGCTGGAAGAGCAGTGGCCTGACTGTGCCACAGATCACGGTTTATGGCAAGTCTGAGCTGAGAGCCCACTTCTCGGCTTTGTCTTTGAAGCTGGCTTCCCTGCTCCGATATCTGGGAGCTCTGCCACACTCAGGGAACCCCGGTCTTTCTGTGACTCCGAGCATCCTGAGACCACACTGTCCCAGCGAGGATTCCACCCCACGCTTAGCCACTGGAGCGATGTCCCTCAGAGGAGCTGACTACTAAAAGTTCTGATTTTGTGCTCCACTGCTCTATCACTTGCCGGTAGCTGGCTGATGGAGGATCCCTCCCCTCACAGTCTATCTTCCCAAATATCACCTAGGTTCACTTCTCCACATGTCCTACCTTCCAGAAAGTGGTCGCTTTTCTGTTCAGACAGTTGCTGCTATTTTCTTCGATTTCCTGTTGAGTTCATAGGTATTCAGAATGGTTTGATCCATATCTAACTGAATTCCTGGGACCCGATGAAATTTAGGTCTCCTGCTCCTCTGCCATCTTGCTCCTCCCCCCCAGAGTAGATGTTTTAAATGTTCCCTATCCTGACAATGGGGAATGGATGGGGATCTAATTTTTATCCCCCTCCCCCACCAAGTACCTGTATTGTTCTCTTTGGCCCCTGGATCGTCTCTCTGTTTCTATTCTAGTAACCTTTGACAGTATCAGAAACTGGTATGGGAAGTTTGTTCTTGGGATTAAACAGATTACTCAGCTTACCTCTTACCAATATATGCTAGGGGACACAAGGGTCATTTTCAGTCTTGAACATTCAGTTTCCTTTAGAACAAGCTGATGGTTCTTTTGGCAGTAGAACTGTCTAAATGACATAGGAAGTCTCCAGTGATGAGAATCTGATATGTTGATTCCAGTCATCACCATCTTGCAATAGCCAGAATTTCCATTCCTTTCTAGAATATCTCTTAGATTTGCTATATTTCTATGTTTTCTCTCACTCTGGATTCTTCAGTGCTCCAGAGTTAGTTACGGATACTTCGAACTTTTCATAAATCTGTGGGAAAGTCCCATCATTGGTTTCATCTCTGAGCCATGTTGTTTAGTTCAAAGTAATTTTGCACCACAGTTTTAACTGCGTATTTTCTGTAAGACTAATTCAGTTTATGTAGCCGTCTTAAGAAAGCATATGAGGACTATGCTCTTGTTTTGATCCTTGCTATAAGGCTAAATTGGAATCAACATTTATTACTCAAAGGCTTTCCTAGTGTAATCTTTTTACTAGTAAGTGATGAAAAGCAATTGCATCTTTCGGCCCTGGAAGTTCCCAAATTTCAGGACTTTCTTAATTCCTTGTCATTGCTTTTGAAAAAACAGCTAATTCTTTTCTGATAAACATCTTCCTTATAGAAATTTTCCAAACCCAGCCATCAGCAACCAACATACACCGATAATGTTGTTTTTCAACCTCTTCCCTTCATGCTACAAATTTATTAAGTAAATATCTTTCTGGTTATCATTAATTCAATTGTCATTTCTAGGATCCAGTATTGGTTTCTCCATTGTTTGCCACATAGCCCCTAAACTACTGTGTGTGTGTGTGTGTGTGTGTGTGTGTGTGTGTATGTGTGTGTATGTTTTGTTACTATAGCACTCCTTATCCCATCAGAAGAGGTTGGGTTATCCTGCTGTAACAGTTAATTCCAAAATCTAGTGGTTTAGAACAGTTTATTTCTTGCACCCATTACATTTTCCTTATAGTGGGATGAGAGGGTGGGAAAGGAGTGTGTGTTCAGAAGAGACCCAAGGAAATCACTGTGTTGAATGTTGTATATAAAGGAAAGAGAAATTTTGGAGGTTTTTGCATCAGCCATGTAAATAACTCATGCTATTTCACACTTGGAACTCATTGGCCAGAACTGTTGATGCAGTTCCACCCAGTTACAAAGGGGCCAAGAAATGCAGTTCAACCACGTACATTCAGATGGAGAGCTAGAAATATTGGAAAACAGTGCTGATGAAAACAAGCAGCAACTTGTTAGCAGTCTTGGGGAAAAGAGAGATCATAATACCACCTCCCACACAAGTTGCCTTCGGGAACTTGGCCCTGGCTGGGGAAGGAGAGAAAATTTAATTGTAAATCAAACTGAGTTTTGATGGCAACATTACATTATTTATCCTAAGTCTCAATTGTGACTGTGTTGTATGATTCTAGGTGATAGAGGACTATTTATTATCCAATACAAGAAAATTGTGGATCTCTCTATCCATTGGCCCCACTGGATAAATTATAAAGTGACAGTGGGAGACAGATGTGCATTTTGATGAGTTGTATCTGTTTGACATATCAGTCGCCATTGCCAGTGACCACCTCTACCATTATATCATCATCAGCTGCACTTATGTTTATGAATACTTTAGATTTATAAACATACTGGGTTAATCCTTCTTAGCTGCTATCAGTCAGTAATCTATAGATAATAAGAAAGTTTTTTCTAGAATCAGTCTTTGTAGAGCAATGCTTTTTCCTGTCTCTTTCAATGAAAGTACCATAAAACAATTCATTTTTAAATTTTCTCCTCCAAACACTGTATCATAGTTAGGGTTCTTTGGTTTAAGTACTATCAGGTAACTCTGGCTAAGTTAAACTAAAATGAATTTACTGAGTGGACCTGAAATAGCTTATGGGGTTGATGGGGAGGGCTAGGAAATTAGACTAAAACATAAAAGGAAAGCTTTAAAGTTTCAAGGACATTAACTGCTAAGCAGTTTCCGCTTTGTTAAAATGGATGAACAAATTCCAATTATTCCCTTGCCTTCATCGGTCCCCTCATGATTCAAGTTCATTGAGACAAGGTTGATTGGTTAAGCTTAGTTTGATGACTTACCTACCTTTTATTGTCTCAGAAATGAAAAGAATGATCTAGCATGACCTAGCTTCCATGGAAGAAGCTACCAGGGTTTTGTTTGTTTTTGTTTTTTCTTCTCTTTATAGTAGAGCAGAGCACTGTATTTACTATTCCTCCAGATTGTTCTGAGTGGGAGATAAATTTTCCTCTTCCCTAGTACATAGAGTGCCATTAGGAACAGTGATAGTAGTTGCTTGTTAATCAAAAAACAAAACAAAACAAAAATGCATAAAGCTGGTTTGCTTCTGTTTTAAGTGTTTAAAGAACACATTTTAATAAACATTTTCTTGTTAATGATAGGAATAAGCTTTTAAGAAAAATATTTGGGGAAGAAGTTTTGTATCCATAATCTAGGTCAATAATCTGTACACAATATGACATAAAGAGGCATGTTTGAAAAACTGGTAAAATTAGCTCATTCAAACCTCTTGATTTTTGGCCTCCTTCTTGTTGTCATACTCTGCACTGAAAACCAGAGTAGCAGCTATAAGCGTCAGGGCTCTAAAATGCCATGTCTTTGGCAAAATTGCCTTTCTGTCCCTCAATTTAGTCATTCTCTAGATTCTGATAAGCTGATGTAATTTCCTCACAGCAAATGAACTGATTCATTTGAGCCTTTCCCTGACACTGACTATTAATCCTTCGTGGAGGCTAGGCCTCGAGGCTCGTGGTGTGATGGTCATGGTGGAAGTGAATTATGGCTGTGTTGATTTCTTAAAGCCTTCTACAACATGTTGAAGGATTATGTGAAGCCTTGTCATTACAAATAAACTAGCACAAAACAAAGATGTAATATTCATTAGAGCTATAATGTAAGTACTATAGCTAATAAAGTAACATGGGGGAAGCTCCAGAAGAGCAAAGGAGACTGTTTTCTGTCTGCATGAAAGACAGCAGGAGTAAATTATTTTGACACGCATTGTGTGTTCATGTTTCCTATGCATTTTCGATTTCTTTGCATAAGAAAAATTTAAACCATTGACTGGATCGCAGTTGACAATGGTTCATTTTTATTCACCACTGTCCATAACTGCATTGAATAATTACCATTTGTCCTACCATCTGAGACTCTTTCTGACATTTGGCTGCCTCTGCCCTGCTGCTCATTTCTGCTTAAGTTTGTACCTGCTCATTAACTGATTTGTCCTAAAAATAACTTTGGAAGTCTCAGATCCTGAGCTGTTAGCAGTTAGCCTACATAACTAAGGTTATAAAATCAGCATCTGGCTAGAACTCAAAAAGCTGACTCTGTTCTCACTTGCTAAGATAAAGAAAGGTATATGCTTCTAATTAGCTCTAAAAACTCTAAAATACTGTATGCTATCATGAAGGATGTATCACATTGTACTGCAGTGTTTGTTACTTCATTTCAGGCTTAGAATTAAATTATGGCATCTCTCTTCGATGTGTGGTGAAAGCTGTTTTCTCTTGTTTTTTCCACAAAACCTTAAGCTAGAATGCTTAGCAATAGTACCCTCTTTGGTGGTTAAACACTTCCATACAGTTTTGCAGTTTTTAGAAATAAACGTATTAACCTACTTTAAATTGATCTCATTCTGGATATTTAAGAATCACTGCATTTTGGAGTGCCAGACTTATTTGGTAACATTTGCATTTTATCTTTGATTTAAACATTCCCAGGTTTGACTAAATTAATTCCTTACTTCCATAACAAAAGGCATTCTGGGAATAATTCCATGTATGTAAAGATTCTAAGAAAGAATTCTTGTTTCCAGGATTCCCCGTAAGAACATATGGGTTATTTCTCTTGTGGCAAAGTAAGATAATAAATAGGATATAAATAGAAAATAATTATTTTATATTTTGATGCGAATTAATTAGATATTTTAATGCAGTTAATAAAGTGAAAATAGACTTTAGTAAAATCAAACCTTGTGGGGGGGGCAGAAATTTGAAGAATTGGAAGTATGAGAGTTTAAAATTCAATTACATTGGTATAATATTTGGGTTAAGTCTTCATCTGTTGATTTTGCACTTAGAGTTTACCTTGTATAATTGTTTGCTTTTTAAAATTTTTTTAATTTAATTTTATTATGTTAGTCACCATACAATACATCATTAGTTTTTAATGTAGTGATAATTGTTTGCTTTAAAAACATGATTCTACTCTAACCTACTTGAGAGCAGGCATCTTAAAGTGCTTCTCTTTTTATATCTAGCATAAAACCTAGTATACATAATGAATTAGATAAAAGTACTTACTAATGGAGGGCACCTTGGTGGCATAGTCAGTTGAGCTTCCCACTCTTGGTTTCTGCTCAGGTCATGATCTCAGGGTTGTGAGATTGAGACATTTTGGGCTCTGTGCCTTTGACTCTGTTGCCCTCTCCCTCTGTCCCTCCCCCTCCCAGGCTCTCTCTCTTTCTCTCTCTAAAAAATAAATAAATCCTAAAAAAAGGATTTACTAATGGTTTTGACATACAGCACAATTTTTAATAAAATATCTTAAAAATTTACAAAACTCCCAGCATTTTATCTTTTTCTGTCTTCCCAGAAATTATCTGAAAAAAATAATATAAATGTATGATGAATTTTCTAAGTTGCCTCATGTTAAATGAGATCTCAAGCAGCGTATACAGCTTTCTATTATTTATTTATGAATATTATGAAAATAAATAACAAAATATTACAGAAAAAAATTCAGTGGAAAATGAAATTTTACACTTAATAAACACCTGGTCTCACCCTAATGACTAGTAGTAATGGTCGCTGATAACATTTTGTGTCTTTTCAGAAGTTTCCATATGTAAATATGCATAAATGGTTATCATTATTGTAGGGCTATAACATAAAAATCTATACATCTGTAGTATTTATAAGGTATTATATATTCCAACGGGTTGTATATCTCCCTTAAAAATAGTTTTTATTTGAATTTTTGTTTTCAGTAACATAACTGGGAGATCTGTCCTTCTCAGTATGTATAAATATAGTTAACCACTGACTAGAATTCTTTTGTATGAATAATAACAATTTAACATACCCTAGTCCCTATCGGTGATTATTTATGTTGATTTCAACTTTTAGCTCTTATATATAATGTGTCAGCATCTATCCCTCTATGTGAATCTTTTGAATTAACCGTAAGACTATATTTCTATGATAAAATCATAGAAACGGAATTTGTGTATATAAGAATGAGTGAAATTAACGTTTTGTTAAGTTATTTTCTTGCTTTCCCCTGCAGAAATTAGTGGTCTCTTTGTTTTTATTTATAAATTGTTTTTTGAATCAGTTTAGGCAATTTATATTTTCTTAAAAAAATTTGTATCCACATTTTCCATCTTAACAAAACATTTCAGCCAAGTATTTTTTTAATATTTTTTTTAATTTTCCAATGTACGCTTTTTTCCATTTTTATTTTTAAGTTAGCTTTTTTTTCCTTTTTTCCTTTTTTCTTTCTTTTTTTTTTTTTGCATTCTCCCATGTTTAGGTTAACTGGTAGGTTTTTTTTTCAAAATGTTTTTCTTTTTGTTTTCCAATTTATTATTTTTTCATTTTCTTATTTATTAATGACCATTTTAAAAAACTAAATTACTTCTGCTTTCCTTACATTAATTTTTTTTCTAGCTTCTTAAGTTGAATGCTTAATTTATCTCTTAAGGATGTGTGTTTGTTCTGAAGTGAATCTGATTTCCCATTTTTAATCTTTCAGCACACTAGAGTGAAAGATGGTAAAATCAGTTTGTTTATATTTCTTTATTTTATTTTAATTCACCTCCTACCCCTCTCCCCTACCCTTTATTTTCCAATTTTACTATACTCTCAATTCTCTATCACTAGAATTTATACCATAAGTGTTCTGTGAATAACTATAATTCCTTAACATAATATAATTTAACATAAATATATTTTTGTTTTTAGTTACATCTGACCCTCATTGCCAGTTCATTCAGCATGGCTTCATCATTATTTTCTTGATTAAACTTACTTCATAATTTAAAGTTTTTCTAAGGAGGAGTCCTAAGGGACATTGTTATTTTTGTTTGCCTAATGAACCTTACATTTTTATTTGCTAATGGTTCCTTCTTTAGGAAGTCAG
Source organism: Zalophus californianus (assembly GCF_009762305.2). Classification (NCBI taxonomy): domain Eukaryota; kingdom Metazoa; phylum Chordata; class Mammalia; order Carnivora; family Otariidae; genus Zalophus; species Zalophus californianus. The sequence continues at coordinate 80,750,247 of NC_045599.1, forward strand.
CCTGTCCTAAACTTAGTTCTTAGGGTTTAAGTGAAGCTGACTTTAACCTTCAGCTCTAGGTATAACTTTCTTATGACTAAATAAATGATCTCATCTTGTTAATAATTGATTCAATAAAGCACACAAACCAAGACAGAATGAGATGCAGTCCTTGAATAATTATTGAAATCATGGTGAATAAGGAGCTCTCTTTGCAGAGATTTTTAGTGATAAGTTTGTAGCCATCTTTACCACCATGAAGATTCTGCCTAAGAGTAAAGATCATACAGAGTAGATCAAAGTTTGTATATGGAGAAAGCAGTAATATCCTGATGTGATGGAGCCTCTAGACTTGGTTCTGGTTCAGTCCATCTGTACTCTCCAATGATATTAATGCAGGGCCAATTCTCACCAACTTTTTCTCACCAACTGTACTGTATTTTCTGTCTTGGACATTTATCACCAATCAGAACATAATTGATATCCTTTTCACTTTTATTGAGGATAAGAATTCTTTATGACTCACAGTGAACTCAGTATTTTGCAGGTTGATATTGTTTTGTATGTGGTAACTTAGGATTAGGGTATTTCATTAACACTATCTTTTTACCAGTTCCAAATCCGATTGCCTTCTTCCAGCTCTTCTCCAAAGTTCTATTCTAACCCCCTGCATCTAGTACAAATAGATTATCCTCACATTTCCTTATTCAGGCCGCCTGCCTTGCTACAGTGTCATGTGACACAGGCTAACGTGTTCCTGTAGCCCTCAGAATTTCCTATTCCAGGCATAGTACCACTAGTTAGGACTTCTGACACTGTACCAGGGAGCTTTGTATGTCTTCTGTTCAGTTTAATCCAACACTCATTTATTTAACAGCTATTTTTCAAAGTTTTGGATTTGAGGCTTTCCCTTTTCCCTAGTTTTACAGAATATGGAATTTCTTCCTCTGTTTATATGCTGGGTTGGCTAGATTTAAAGAGAAGGTAAACACTTTTTATTTTGCTGATGTACTAATAGTTTATTTTTGCCTTTGTTTCCTTTGGCTCAGGAGAAATATCTAGTAAGAATTTGCTATGGCTGATGTCAAAGAGGTAATTACTGCCTGAGTTCTCCTCTAGGATTTTAATGGTTTCATGTCTCATATTTAGGTCCCTAATCCATTTTGGGTTAATTTTTGTGTATGGTGTAATAAAGTGATCCAGGTTCATTCTTTTGCATGTTGCTGTCCGGTTTTCCCAACACCATTTGTTCTGCACAGCAAAGGAAACAATCAACAAAACTAAAAGGCAACCTATGGAATGGGAGAAAATATTTGCAAATTACATATCTGATAAAGGATTAGTATCCAAAATATATAACAAACTTATAAAACTCAATGCCCAGAAAACAAATAATCCAATTAAAAAATGGGCAGAAGACATGAATAGACATTTTTCCAAAGAAGACATCCAGATGGCCAATAGGCGCATGAAAAGATGCTCAACATCACTGATCATCAGGGAAATGCAAATCAAGACTACAATGAGAGATCACCTCACACCTGTTAGAACGGCTGAAAATAATACAAGCAACAACAGATGTTGGTGAGGATGTGGAGAAAGGGGAACCCTCCTGCACTGTGGTGGGAATGCAAAGTGGTGCAGCCACTCTGGAAAAATAGTATGGAGGTTCCTCAGAAAGTTAAAAATAGAACTACCCTACAATCCCACACTTAAACTACTAGGTATTTGTCCAAAGAATACAAAAATACTAATTCAAAGGCGTGTATCCCCCCACCAATGTTTATAGCAGCATTATCTACAAAAGCCAAGTTATGGAAACAGCCCAAATGTCCATCGACTGATGAATGGGTAAAGAAGATGTGGTATATGTATGTATGTATATATATGTGTGTGTATATACACATATACATATACACACTATATATATATACACACATATATACACACTATATATATATTATATCTATATATAATGGAATATTAGTCAGCCATCAAAAGGAATAAAATCTTGCCATTTGCAGCGACATGAATGGAGCTAGAGAGTATTTTTTCATGCTAAGCAAAATAAGTCAGTTAGAGAAAGGCAAATACTTTATGATTTTCACTCATTTGTAGAATTTAAGAAACAAAACAAATGAGCAAAGGGAAAAAATATAGAGAGGCAAACCAAGAAACAGACTTTTAACTATAGAGAAGTACTGAATTTTTTTGCACTTTCTTAACTTTGAATTTATGTGTGTCTATGGTACACATTCCAGAAAGAATTGTGATCACACTGATTCTATAGTTAAAAAGGTATCTATCTGAAGGGATTTTTTTTTTTTAAAGAAATGCATCCTTTCAATTCTCTTGGAGAATAATTTTTTAAGCCATACAATATTGACAAAGACATAACATATTGATTATAGCTATTAAATTCCTGAGTGGCCTTCTTACCATTTCACACCCCATATCCAAATACTTTCTAAAGAACAGTTTTTATCTTGTCACTCTCATTTTAAAAACCTTCAAAGAATCTCGTGCGGAAATGTATAACTTCAGAACCCATGATTTTCCATAATCTTTTCCTGTCTTAGCTTCATCTGTTGCATGTATTCTATATGACAGTTAAAATCAATTAATTAGGAGCGCCTGGGTGGCTCAGTCATTAAGCATCTGCCTTCAGCTCAGGTCATGATCCCAGGGTCCTGGGATCCAGCCCCGCATCAGGCCCCCTGCTTGGCAAGAAGCCTGCTTCTCCCTCTCCCACTCCCCCTGCTTGTGTTCCCTCTCTCTCTCTGTGTCTCTCTCTGTCAAATAAATAAATAAAATCCTTAAAAAAATCAATTAATTATTTTGTTCCTGAAAAGGGCCTCGTGTATTTCTGTTTTCTGCCTTTGCTCAAATGTTTTCTTCTTTCCAAACTCTTCGGTTTCCATGCTACCTGTGAAAACCTCACCCATTTGTAATGTCCAGTTTAAATACTACCTTTTCGTGAAGATCTTCCGGATTATCCTCATTTAAAAGTTTGGTCTTATTTCAACTTAAATGCTGTATTGTTCATTGTAGAAAATACTTATGGAATGTTGGGGTTTTTTGGTCATTTGTGTATTACATCTTGTTCTCAATTTCGAACTTCTTAGAGGCAGAAATATCTGTTGTATTTGCATGGTATTTAAAAGGCAGTCTATTGAATGGTACAAGCTTTTTCAGAGACATTATGGCATACTTAGTGTATTTATTTATTTACTTTAAGATTTTTATTTATTTATTTGACAGAGGGAGAGAGAGCGCGCGCACAAGCTGGAGGAGAGGCAGGCAGAGAGAGTGGGAGAAGCGGGCTCTCAACTGAGCAGGGAGCCTGATGTGGGGCTCGTTCCCAGGACTGTGGGATCATGACCTGAGCCAAAGGTAGATGCTTAACTGACTGAGCCACCCAGGTGCCCCGATGGCATACTTATTTTAAAACAAAAGAATGATGCATGTACATAGTTAGGTATGATAAGATTGAAATTATTTCTTTCAAAGTTAAATGGAGAAGCTTTCCCAGCAAAGGTATGTGGTGGTATTTATCAGGCTTCAGTATGGCATATTTTATTGAATTGCACATTTTACCTGAAGATCATTAATTTAGAGCATTATTTTATATTAAAAAATCAACGTGTTGTGATATATGTGTTAAATTTGGCATGGAATTTAAAGATAAAACATGAAAACTCAAAACTGTTTAAACTACAATCATGTTTTGTGGAACGTATCTCAGTTTTTTGGGTAGCCTCACAATAGGTTACCATAGAAAGAAAACATTTGAAAATAATTGGGTGAAGGGGAAATACCACAAGAGAGAGAAAAATTTAAGAACCCAGGGAACCCAAGGCACAGTAAACATTCAAAAAATACTTGGTAAGAGACACACTAGAGAAATTTTGCATTACGAATTCCAGTGTAGTAATGCAGGAATATCAAACTAATGGCGAATTATGTCTCAAAAAATTGGAAAGGTTTATAAAAATTGGTAGCTGTGAAACAGGACTAATATATTTCAGTAGCAGTTATGAGATCTATGTATCACCACTATATTTGTTTTAAAATAATAGCAGTAAGTTATGTTTATAACATAATCCCCATGATTTTAAATAACAATATAATTATAATGATAAATGTACTAATTCTAAATCTATTGTTATAATTATCTATTTGATTACAAAACCAGTTTTCTGTATTGTTTTACTCTAGAATATCCATGCAGGGAATCTGGCAATCAGTAAACAAAATGTTTCACTTTTGACAAGTCCCAAATTATTCTAAGTTAATAGTAAAAATGTACTTGTTTTTTAACCATGCTCTTTTTTTAATTGAAATATAATTAGCATACAGTGTTGTATTAGTTTCATGTATATATCATGATCACCAATTCTATACAGTACTCAGTGCTCCCCTAAGTAAATGTAGTTACTATCTATCACCAAAGAACCTTCTTACAGTTTTATTAACTATATTCGCTATGCTGTATTTTTAATCTCTGTGACTTTTTTATTGTATTACTGGAAGTTTGTACCTCTTAATCCCCTTTGTTCATCCATCCCTCACCTCCCTAGCAACCACCAGTTTAGTTTGTTCTCTGTATTTAATAGTCTTTTTCTGTTTGTTTGTTTTTTTTAGATTCCGTGTATAAATGAAATCATATGGTATTTGTCTTTCTCTGTCTTATTTATTTTACTTACCATAATACCTTCTAGGTCCATCCAGATTGTTGCAAATAACAAGATCTCATTCTTTTTTATAGCTGATTAATATTTTATTTTATTTTACCACATCTTTACTCATTCATCTATTGATGGACATGGGCTGCTTCCATATCTTAGCTCTTGTAAATAATGCCGCAATAAACATAGAGATGCATACATCTTTTCAAAATTAGTGTTTTTGTTTTCTTTAGTTAAATACCCAGTAGTGGAATTACTGGATCATTTCTATTTGTAAATTTGGTATTTCTATTTGTAATTTTGAGGAACCGCCACACTTTTTTCCACAGTGGCTGTGCCAATTTATGTTCCCACCACCCATGCAGGAGTGTTCAACACATGTTCTTCTTGTTGGTTAGATGGTATTTGAAATACTTTTATATTTATAAATATTTAATAATTTGTATATATTATATATTTAGTATTTTTATTTAGACATTTTCCATTTTAAAACACTCAGGAAACACTATATACTGCCATAGCCAAACTTGTCTCTTCATACTGTATCCAAGCTCCTATTTGCATTTCCTCCCCTCAGCTATTATAGTTACTTTATTTCTCATCTGACGTGACTTTTTCATCTTTTCTCACAGGCTTTACAGATCTTAAGATTTCTCTTGAAAGCCTTTGTTGACAAAAGAATCCCTCTCTTTGAATTCTGTGAATCTATTTTTTGGGAACCTATTATTTATCAAATACTGTACAAATGGCAGTTGCTGTCGTTTCAGAATATTCAGTCTCACTGTGCAATCCATTGAGTACTTGGGGGATTAACTATTAACTATAGTTCCTTATGTGGTATTTGTTTTACAAATTTAAGCTCTTTCAACTTATAGGGAGAAATCATCTTAAACTAATAGGCATATAATGATTATTCAAAAAATATTTATACATTCCAGTTTAATATTTATTGGTCATTCATTTTGGGCAGGGTTTTCTGGGAGATTATTAAGACTCTATTTCTTTGTTCCAGGATTTAAGGCCTAGAGAAATTTAGGAAAGAGATTAGGCAAATATTAAGTATAATTATAACATAGTTTTTCTGTAAGCAGTGTATAACAAAATATAGGGGAGGGTCCCAGGAGGAGGTTTCTCATTTTGGAGTATTACGAAGATATTTATAATAAGAAACTTCTAGGATTGCATAAGTTTTTGAGATGTAAAGATATGGTTAAGTATTTTAGGTTCAAGAAACAGCGACAAGGGTGGAGCTAGAGCGTATTATGCTAAGCGAAATAAGTCAGTCAGAGAAAGACAAATACCATATGATTTCATTCAAATGTGTAATTTAAGAAACAAATGAGTGAAGGTTAAAGAGGTAAAATGAAGCAAACCTAGAGGCTGACTCTTGACTATTGAGAACAAACTGGTGGTTATAAGAGGAGAGGTGGGTGAGGTCATGGGTTAAATAGGTGATGGTACAAAAGAGGGCACTTGTGTTGAGCACAGGGTATTGTATGCAAGTGTTGAATCACTATATTATAGACCTGAAATTAATATGACACTCTATGTTAACTAACTAGAATTTCAATAAAAATACACAAAAAAGAAAAAAAAAGAAACAGCAGAGATAGTCATATACAAGAAAGTATAGGCCATGTTTGAAGAACAAACTGTCAGTGGGAAAAACATACATAAGTTCCCCAGGAGATCTCTATAAATAATGAGAATCAACTGAAAATTTAAGTGAAAATTAAGTAGATCCTGAATATGGATGATACTGAATGTTACATTATTGAGGGTTTGCTTAAATTTTATAGACAAAAGGGCAACATGAAGATTCTAAACAAGGGAGTAATGCCATTTCAGGAGTGATTTAAAGAGACTAATTTAGCAACATTGGGCAAAATAGATCGAATGAGTTTTTAAATAATTTGAGTCACCTAGAAAGTAGACCGTTGTAGATAAAGGGTAATGAAGGCCTTAAATGCATGCTGACTGTTGCAAAGGAGAGATTAGTGTCTACACTCCTGCATGGGTGGTGGGAATGTAAATTGGCACAGCCACTGTGGATAAAAGTGTGGAGGTTCCTCAAAATTACAAATAGAAATACCAAATTTACAAATAGAAATGATCCAGTAATTCCACTACTGGGTATTTAACTAAAGAAAACAAAAGTGTCTGCAAAGGAGAGATTAGTGTCTGCAAATGCAGATATTTCAGTTATTGAATGAATACAACATGGCAGCTGATATGACAATGCTGCAGAGGGAGAAATCAAAGTCTTCAAAGAACTTGTTTAATGGAAGATCTGTGGTCTTATTTAGTCAAGGAGAAAAGTTGGGGAAAATGGTCAGGTGACAGGGGTTGATGAGGACGCCTAGATCAGTGGAGGTCTCAACATTTTCTGTACATGTGAATCACCTGGGATACTTTAAAAAATACTGATGACTAAATTGCACCCCTGGAGATTCTGAGGTAGTGAGTCCAGTGTCTCAGGCACAGGAAGTTTAAAAGCTTCCTAAGAAAGTTGTCATATTAAGGGAAGTTCTCATCTAGATTCTGGCTACTTAATGCAGTCCACAAACCAGCAACATCCACGTTATCTTGAAACATGAGGGAAATCCAAGTTTTTAGACCCCACCACAGAACACCTTAAATCAAATCTACAGTTTGAATACTTGCTTAGATGATTTGCATGTGTATTACATTTTTAGTAGTGCTTATCACTTATCTATACATGCTAGAGTCATCTGAGGGGCTTTAAAAACCAACCAGGTGTTGATCCCACCCTCAGAAATTCTGATTTAATTAGTATGGGGGGTGGCTAGGGTATAGGTATTGTTTTAAATGTTCCCCAGAAGATACAGACATGAGCGAGCTGTGAGAGCTACAGGTATAGTGTTGTTACCTGTACATCGAAGAGTCAGAATCCCGGGGGAGTTTTTTTTTTTTTTTCCCCCTTGATTGCTTGTAACAGCATTAAAATGTAGCTAGAAGGAGAATGAGAAATGTTTTCGTTCTCTAAATGTATTGCAAGATAGAAGGTTGGTTAATGAGAATCTGCAGAAATATTCTACGTGACTTGAATTTTAGGTTTATTTGGAGCAATTTGGAGCAAAATTGAAGAATATAACAGTACAAAAAGGTCTCCCAGAAAGCAGTTTAAATATCCATATCATCAGTGTACGATAATCTATTTGGAGTTAAGGTAAACTTTTTAGGCATCTCTGATTTTTCCTTCTGAACTGATACAGATAGCTACCCCATTTTGTGGGACTTTATAATGACAGCCAATGTGAATTGTTGCCACACTCAATTTGCAAGGGCAGAGTTTCAAGCTAGAATAATTGCCTATTCCACTCCAGAGATGGGATGCCGACTGCTTCATTACCAGCTGGATGAACCAGGGCATGAGCAATTTCAGACAATGTGAACCATGCTCCTTTACACTACCCATGGGCGCTAGTTCCCAAATCTACTTAGTCACTCTCCCCAAGTGACAACAGACAAGTTTTGCTTGCTGAAAGGTACTCTTGATAGGACTAAAAGAGTTGTGCAAATGCACCTGTGTGCTGCTCTCATTCTACAAGGTGAATCATTAACCATGTTGAAATATTACATTGTGGAATCAGTGATTTGGTTTTCACCATAATTAATTTTTTTCATCTGATTTTATTCCACTTCCAAGACAAAGGGAAAGACTGTTAGAGAGTCTCTTATTAAATAGATTACATAGTAATATTGGCATACATCAAGCCAATAAATATAAGTAGGGAGGTTTAACTCAGAATTTGATCTGTTTCAAGAAGTTCTATAGAAAAGCCCATGAGCTTTGGGAAGTAATTGCTTTTAAAAAACATTTGCATTTTGAACTGTGCATAGTTGACATAAATTATTATGAGAACCATTTTAAGGCACAATATTTGTTTGACTCAATTTAAGTTATTTATAATATGCCAACTGTACTACTTAAGTAACAAGTTACTTCATTTAAAATTGGTAATAGTTTCATTTTGAGTTAGAGGAAACATTGCCATTGCTTGCACCAAAAGGCGATTTCAAATTTGTATTAGTGAATTATCAACTACAACTTTAAACCAAAACCAGGCACATGGAACATCAGAAGTAGTTTCTGGTACATTGGAAACCATGATGGAAATATTAATTTTGAATTACTTGATATTTACTATATCTCTATATATATCTTTCTATGTATATTTGCAAAATACATATGCATATAAATCATGAAAGTAACATATAAATTATTTTTTTAAATAGTGTGCACACCACCAAGTCTAGAAATACATTTTCAGTTACTACAGTCTCCTGTGCATCTTCCTCACTCAACCTTATTCTGCTCAGACATAAACAGTTTCTTGAATTTTTTGTAATGTTTTTAATAGGTATATTGAGTTATAATTCACATAACATGCAATTCACCCTCTTAAGGTCAACAATTCAGTGGTTTTTAGTACATTCACAGATATGTTTAACTATCAACACAGTCAAATGTAGAACATTTTTATCACCCCGGAAAGAAACTCCATTATCAGTGCACAGTCATTCTCCATCCCGCCACCCCACACCTAAAAATAACTATTAATCTGCTTTTGTTTTCTTTACATTATCTAATTTTGGATATGCCAAATAAATGGAATGACAGACTCTATGATCTTTTGAAACATTTTTACTTAGCATAATATTTTCATGTTTCATCTATGTTGAAAAATGTATCAGTACTTCATTTTTATGGCTGAATAATATTCCATTATATGGGTATACCACATTTTGTTAATCCATTTGTCAGCTGATAGACATTTAGGTTATTTCTACTTTTTAGCTAATATGAATAATGCTGTTATAAATATTCGTGAAAGTTTCTGTGCAGGCATATATTTTCATTTCATAGTGGAAGAAGACATGAAAATGGTAAGCATAGGGTCTCTGTATTAAGGATTAATTTTCCATAATTTCTGAATCCACTAATATTTTCTGTGTGTATGCATATGTGTGTATGTGTATATGCGAATGTGTATGAATATATATTTGTATGCAATATTTGTTTTATATGACCTGTTCTATATATAACATATAAGATATGTAACAAATCATATACATATCTTCTAAAGAAATAAGGAGAGACACAAATCCTAATTTTTATCATATTAGGGAATTTTTACATCTTGAAAATATCCACATTTTAAAATTTATATTACCCTAGTTTATATTCTATCAGTGCTTAGAATCGTCTTTATCCCAGAGGAAATCCTTAAACGTGTTTATGAAAACTCTTCTAATAAGACTCAGGCAACATAGCTTTTCACTAGAGAGCTAAATAATATCCATTCACACAATCCCTTAGCTGTTTAGGAAATATATATTGAGAGAAAGTGAATAGGTGATTCATCTATTTTTATTCTTTAAGTAAATGGGTTTAAATATTAAGGCAGAAAGCTATCTATGTGAAGTATTGCATAATTCAAAAACTTTTGACAAATAAACTACAGTTTTGAAAATCCACATATACAGCTAGACTTATCTGTTTCTTATGGTAGGTATGTACACATTTTTGCTTCCAAATTTAGCTACAAATATTTTTATTCTAAGAACATAGTTTGACATATGAAGCTGCCCAAGTGGTGATTTTTTTTTTCTTTTATGCAAACCTAGTACCTCATCTTGGCAAAAATCCTCAGGGGAAAATAATTATAAAATTGGATAAAAAAAGAAAGAGGAAACTAATAAAATAAGATCAAGACTAAAGTACTGTTTTAGCCCTCAGAATGACCATTGTGTGCATTGTGTAAAAAAGAAAGGATTTAATTAAAGTGATATCAGGAATAAGTTATACCTAAATGATGTCTTAATGGAGAACTGTAGAATTATTTTAAATTTGGCTATATATATATATATACATATATAATTTTATTTTTTGTGATTTTTGTAGAATCAGTTGTTCATTAAATCAAGTAAATATTTTATTGTCTTACTACAATATAATCATTTGGAATCTACATTGACAGTAAATAGTTTTCATTGCCTACTTGGTAGGAATGATGCAATATTACCAAAAGAGAATGGTTGTCAAATAAAAAGTTTGATAACTTTTATATGGGTAATATGAATATGCTGTAAATTTTGGGGTTATTATCTCCTATAATATTTTCTACCTTACATATTATTAGGTTCTCTCTATGTTCTTTCCCTCCCTTCCTTCCTTCTTTTCTTCCTCTCCACCTCCCTCCCCCTCTTCCTTCCCTTCCTCCTCCTCCTCCTTCTTCTTTTCTTGTAACCAGTTAAATGTCATTGAAATCACCAGTTTATTCTTTGGGCATTGTATCTGATAAACAAATTAGACTCTTATTTTTTTTTAAATTGCATAGCAGTAAAATAATGTAATTTCTCACTAAAACCATAGGTAAGGTAGTAGTCAACCAAGACATTAAGCATAATAAATTAAAGTTTGCCCTTTTTGTGGCTTGTTAATGTTTAGAGTTCATTACTTTAAGGATCCAAATTAAAGTTACTGATTTTACAGGGATTTAGAAATTTGCAGAATAAAAACGTTCATGAAATGAATATACATACAAGTTGATGTATATAATCTCTCAACGTTCACTGTAAGTGAATCAGTGAGAGTCATTCTAAGTTAGTATCAATCAGGTCCTGCTACATTCTGTCAAGATTGCTTCAATCATGATAAATAAAACCCATTCAGTTGAATTAATTTTAGTTCCTACTTCTCTTTGTATAGCTCATACATTAAACTCTGAATTTTCCTTCTAAACATCTTATATACATATGGCATTTTATCTCTTAACTCGATTTAGTCTTAATTTTTAAAGTATGAGTTTTATTAGGAATTAGAAAAAGGAAGTAAAACCTATAAAGCACATACTATGTTCACATATTATTTATGGTCCTACCTTTTCAAAGCTCTCTCACTTTTTCCTTAAGATAACTTTATTAGGTTTGTGTTTTTATATCATTTCTGTAAAAGAACAAAGATCAGAAAACTTTAACAGTTTTCTGGAAATTACAGAGTATGAATGAGCCAGAATTAAAGCTGAGATATGTTCAGCTGCAGAGACCTAATCCTGTCTTCTAAATCATTCCCACCGTACATAAGAAATTGGAATCACACTCTTCAAATTATCTAGAAATCAAGGATGCCTGCATGTTTCATATATGTGTGTGTGTATATATATATGTGTGTGTATATACATATATATATATACTCATATATGAAACATATGTGTGTTTCAGTAGGCTAGGTTATACTGTGTTAATAATAAATACGCCAATAATCTTTTCTTTAATTTTTATTGTTATGTTAATCACCATATATTACATAATTTGTTTTGGTGTACTGTTCCATGATTCATTGTTTGTTCATAACACTCAGTGCTCCATGCAGAATGTGCCCTCCTCAATACCCATCACCAGGCTAACCCATCCCCCCACCCTCCTCCCCTCCAGAAACCTGTTTGTTTTTCAGAGTCCATCATCTCTCCTGGTTCGTCTCCCCCTCTGACTTACTCCCCTTCATTCTTCCTCTCCTGTTATCTTCTTCTTTTTCTTTTTTCTTAAAATATGTTGCGTTATTTGTTTCAGAAGTACAGATCTGTGATTCAACAGTCTTACACAATTCACAGTGCTCACCGTAGCATATATCTTCCCCAATGTCCATCATCCAGCCACCCCATCCCTCCCACCCCCGACCACTCCAGCAACCCTCAGTTTGTGCCTGAGATTAAGAATTCCTCATATCAGTGAGGTCATATGATACATGTCTTTCTCTGATTGACTTATTTCACTCAGCATAACACCCTCCAGTTCCACCCACGTCGTTGCAAATGGCAAGATCTCATTCCTTTTGATGGCTGCATAATATTCCATTGTGTATATATACCACATCTTCTTTATCCATTCATCTGTTGAAGGGCATCTCGGCTCTTTCCCCAGTTTGACTATTGCTGCTATGAACATTGGGGTGCATATGGCCCTTCTTTTCACTACATCTTTGTGTGTCTTTGGGGTAAATACCCAGGAGTGCAATTGCTGGGTCATAGGGTAGCTCTATTTTTAATTTTTTGAGGCACCTCCACATTGTTTTCCAAAGTGGCTGTACCAACTTGCATTCCCACCAACAGTGTAAGAGGGTTCCCCTTTCCCCACAACCTCTCCAACATTTGTTGTTTCTTGCCTTGTCAATTTTTGCCATTCTAACTGGTGTAAGGTGGTATCTCAATGTGATTTTGATTTGAATTTCCCTGGTGGCTAAAGATGATGAACTTTTTTCATGTGTCTGTTAGCCCTTTGTATGTCTTCTTTGGAGAAGTGTCTGTTCATGTCTTCTGCCCATTTTTTGACTTGATTATTTGTTTTTTTGGGTGTTGAGTTTGAGAAGTTCTTTATACATCTTGGATATCAGCCCTTTGTCTTTAGTGTCATTTGCAAATATCTTCTCCCATTCTTTGGGTTGCCTCTGTTTTTTTTTTTTTTTTTTTTTTTTTGACTGTTGCCTTTGCTGTGCAGAAGCTTTTTATCTTGATGAAGTCCCCAAAGTTCACTTTTGCTTTTGTTTCTCTAGCCTTTGGAGATGTATCTTGAAAGAAGTTGCTGTAGCCGACATCGAAGAGGTTACTGCATATGTTCTCCTCTAGGATTTTGATGGATTCTGTTTCGCATTGAGGTCTTTCATCCATTTTGACTTTATCTTTATGTATGGTGTTAGAGAATGGTCCAGTTTCATTCTTCTCTACATAGCTGTCCAATTTTCCCAGCACCATTTATTGATGAGACTGTCTTTATTTCCATTGCATATTTTTTCCTGCTTTGTCAAAGATTATTTGACCGTAGATTTTAGGGTCCATATCTGGGCTCTCTATTCTGTTCCATTGGTTTATATGCCTGATGGATTCCCTGGGGAACTCTACCAAACATTCAAAGAAGAAATAATACCTATTCTCTTAAAGCTGTTTCAAAAAATAGAAACAGAAGGAAAGCTTCCAGACTCATTCTATGAGGCCAGCATTACCTTAATCCACAAACCAGGCAAAGACCCATCAAAAAGGAGAATTTCAGACCAATATCTTTGATGAATATGGATTCCAAAATTCTCAACAAAATTCTAGCTAATAGGATCCAGCAATTCATTAAAAGGATCATCCACCACAACCAAGTGGGATTTATCCCCGGGATGCAAGGGTGGTTCAACATTCGCAAATCAATCAGTGTGATAGAACACATTAATAAGTGGAGAGAAAAAAACCATATGGTCCTCTCAATTGATGCAGAAAAAGCATTTGACAAAATACAGTTCTCCTTATTAAAACTCTTCAGAGTATATGGATAGAGGGAACATTCCTCAATTTCATAAAATCCATCTATGAAAAACCCACAGCAATTATCATCCTCAATGGGGAAAAGCTGAGGGCCTTTCCCTTAAGATCAGGAACATGACAAGGATGCCCACTTTTGCCACTGTTGTTCAACATAGTACTAGAAGTCCTAGCAACAGCAATCAGACAACAAAAAGAAATAAAAGGTATTCAGATTGGCAAAGAAGAAATCAAACTCTCTCTCTTCACAGATGACATGATACTTCTATGTGGAAAATCCAAAAGACTCCACCCCCAAATTACTAGAACTCATACAGCAATTCAGTAATGTGACAGGATACAAAGTCAATGCATAGAAATCAGTTGCTATCTTATACATTAACAATGCAACTGTAGAAAGAGAAATTAGAGAATTGATTCCTTTTACAATAGCACCAAAAACCATAGGATACCTTGGAATAAACCTAACCAAAGAGGTAAAGGATCTATACTCTAGGAACTACAGAACACTCATGAAAGAAATTGAAGAAGACAAAAAAAGATGGAACAACTTTCCTTGCTCATGAATCAGAAAAATAAACATTGTTAAAATGTCTATGATACCCAGAGCAATCTATACCTTCAATGCCATCCCGATCAAAATTCCAATGACATTTTTCAAAGTGCTGGAACAAACAATCCTAAAATTTGTATGGAATCAGAAAAGACCCCAAATCGCCAAGGAAATGTTGAAAAATAAAAACAAAGCTGGGGGCATGAAATTGCCTGATTTCAAGCTATATTACAAAGCAGTGATCATCAAGACAGCATGGTAATGGCACAAAATATTTAGATTTTGGGACTAACGTTCACATTTGAGATTCAAAAACCCTTTCTCTCATTCTATCATTTCAATCAAAAGTGTGTTTTGATTCTTGAACTGAGAACTTCAGTTCATTTTTATTCTGTTCTGGGTTCTTTTCCTGGATTTGCTCAATCTGCCTTCGATTTGGTGGAATAAAGAGACAAGAATAAAAGTATGGAAAATTCAGGTAGATAAATTCAAAATCTTATCTCAGTTATATATGTTTTCTCTTATTTATGTTTCCCTTCTTAGGTTTCTGTTGTTCTGTCTTTTGCTTCATAGATTATGTTTTTTTTTTATGCTTACATTCTGTAGCTTTTTTCTTCTAATTTTCACTCTCCCCACTGATAGCCATTAGAGATATTTTTAGTATTCTGTCTTGCTTTATTTCATTCTTTTTATTTAATGTAGATATTTTACATTATCTACTTTTTTGCTGTATTAAATTGACCCCTTGGAAGCTCATAATTTATTGCAGTCCTCAAAGAATAACCATAATCTAGATATTATCTTCTGAATCTTACAATAGGTCAGTTTTTGAAGTATGCTGTTCCTCTAATAGTCTTCATATTGTTTTCCATGTGTGTGTGTGTTTTAGATTTTCTTGGTTCTATGTTTTCCTCCCAATACTTTTTACTCTCTATGAGATAATATAGTAGGCTATGTACTTAACAAAGCTAAGAGTGAGTGGGTTGCCTTTAGCCTTACTGTTGAGGCCTCAATGTATATTTGGAAAGCAAATTGAGATGATCAACTCCAAGGCAAATTTAGGTTTTAAACAGACATTTTAAAACATTATTTCTTACCTCATATACCCAAATCTTGCTCAAAGTTATAGAGTTACTTGAAAAATTAGAATTTCTACTCTGAATTTTTATGAAAAATTTGCTCCCAGAGAGTAGCATGTGAAGACTAAACACCCTACCACTCTTATTTTCAACAAGTTATTATTTAGAATTTAATATATCTTGAGAAAAATGATGTGTGTATGTATATGGGAATGGAAACACGTATGTGTTGGGGATGTACTTTTGCATGAAATTACAGAATAGCCCCAAAAGAGAAGAATTGGTGTCTACATTTCTGATGTGTATAGTCTCTGAATCAGAGAACAGATGAGGGTTGAAAACATGTTTTCCATTATTTTTTTCTAGATAGGTTTAGTTCTGTGAACTGCACATATCATGGACTCATGGAACTTAAGTCTGAGTAGCTTTTTTTTTTTAAGATTTATTTATTTATTTGAGAGGGGAGGGGCAGGAGGCGCAGAGGGAGAGGAAGAGAAAGTCTTAAGCGGGCTCCATGCTCAGCACGGAACCTGACGCGGGGCTTGATGTCAGGACCCTGAGATCATAACCTGAGCTGAAACCAAAAGTTGGATGCTTAACTGACTGCACCACCCAGGCACCCCAGTCTGAGTAGGTTTTTAAAAATTTATTTATTTGTAATTGAAGTATATTTGACATACAATATTTTATTGGTTTCAGGTTTAGAACATAGTGATTTGACATTTATACACATTATGAAATGCTCACGATGGTAAGCACAATTGTATGTCCCCATACAGTAAGTTATTGAAGTTTTATTGATATTATTCCTTATGCTGTACTTTACATCGCAGTGACTTACATATTTTATAACTGGTTGTACCGTGTACTTTTTAGTTTTTGTTCCCCCCATGGTAATGACCAGTTTGTTCTACTTATGATTCAGTCTCTGTTCTGTTTTGTTTTGTTTTTTAGGTTCTACATATAAGTGAAATCATATGGTATTTATCATTCTCTGTCTGACTTATTTCACTTTTCATAATACCTTCTAGGTCCATCTATGTTGTTGCACATGGCAAGATACCATTCTTTTTCATAACTATTATTCCATTGTATATGTATACCAAATCTTCTTTATTCATTCATCTATTAATGGGCATATAGGTTGGTTTTGTATCTTGGCTCATGTAAATAATGCATGTAAAGAGGTGCATGTATCTTTTTAAATTATTTTTTCATTTTCTTTGATAAATACCCAGAAGTGGTTACTGGATCATATGGTGTTTTCTGTGGTGTTTTTAATCTTTTGAGGAATCTCCATACTGGTTTCCATAGTGGCCTGTTTTTTCTTCAATCAGACTTTCTTAATCTTAAATTTTTTATCAGTTCCTCTAAGTTTTTGGCTTGTGTGTCAATATTAAATTTCATGTTATTGATGTTTTTAATCCCTTATTTATGTCTTGGTTATTTTGTGAGAAAGTGGAAGAGGCTAGTAGTCACATGTTGCTGGCTTGAAGGCCATTAACCAAGCTTTCAGATTTTTGTCATCATATGATTATATTTAACAATATACTATATTTTATTACTTTTAATTCTATAATATTTAAGGAAAAAGTCTATATGGACAAAATTATATGTCAATAACCTGGAAAAGTGCCACCCTAGGAAGAAATGGAGATCCAAAAAAGTTACATTATATTGTCAATGGTAGTGTGAATTAGGAAACCAGAAAGTGCATTGTGATCAATACTCAAGTGATGTCAATTCAATTCAAATGTAAATAATAATAGTACAGTATTAATTGGATTTATGTGTATATAAAATAAAAAATATTAGTAGAATTTTATGATGTGTCATTATAATAAAAGTAGCTCTTAGAGATGCATCTCTAACATGTTCTTGAAGTTCCAAGAATGTATCTGAATCATACCCAATGTATGATAAATTACAAAAATAAATAAGTTTGGAGAGTAAGTGAAGTAGAATCATCTGAATCATCCTGTGCCATGTCCTCTAGCACACTAAATTATTTCTATAATTGTTGTTGTAATAGTGACTTTTTTTTAACTTATTTTTAAATCTAAAATTAACAAATAACAGATACCCAGAATAAAGAATCCCTGAACAATGTATTTAGGGTTTCAAGTTATCTATACCTCAGGAATTAAACCATAGCAGTGATTATCTTTTACTTATTTTAGAAGTGATCTATTGCCTACTCACCATTTAGTGTTATATATAACAATATACTTCTCTCCAAATAAGATCATTTGGAAACATCTACAGTGGTACATGCCTTTTTTTTTTCAAATTTTTGTTCAATAATTAACTTTTTAAGAAAAGTACTGCTTAAGGAATATAGCTCCATCTGAATTTTATTTCTTTAAACAACCTTGCTATTGTGCCAGTTGGGGAGAGATACACTTATTATATTTTAGTGGTGTCATGCCAACGCCTCAATTTGTTTTCATAATAATATAAAGCTTACCCCTAGTAGGAGGCAATAATAAATAACATAAACATTATGAGTAATAACAATTAGAAAACAAACTTTATATAAAGACCTTTCTAAATTTGTTTAAATTAAACTATATGTAAATTACAATATTTGTGTTAAATAAATTTATATTTAAATTACATGTATAATTTAAAACAAATTTATATTTATTATTTGTATATAAGTATAATACAAATATAATTTATAACATAATTATATTTATAATAATCCCATGAGTTGGGATTTATTTAAGGAAGCACTGTAGAATCCCTAGGTAAAGCAGTCAATAATGTTTGTTGTGATAAAAAGATAATAACTTCTTATATATTATTGTATTTAACTAAGTAAACTGCATTATTTTGTAACAAATGTGATATATTGTATTTGTCTCTGACTGCCTCAAAAGTGAATACTGTCGAAATAAATTTTACATTTGCATTCATAAATTAATGTGTTATACATGATAGGCCTATTTTTATAGATATTATAGATATAGAATATATATTTCTATATTTAGCTTGAATTTAATATTGGCAATAAAACATGAGCTTGTAGTGGAAGTTGACAATAAATATTCTTCGTAGCCAACTAGATTTGACATACAATTAAGGAGAGCCTCACAGTGTAATTTTCACATAGATCAATAACATTAGAATCTCAGCACAATTCTGCCTCTGCTGATACAAATGAAGGCCTCATTTTAAATTACTTCAGCTAAAATGGGATTACTCAAGTAATGTTAGATAAAATATCTTTCCTTAGCCAGTGCTGAAGATTTCATATAAGAAAAGATAAATATTTAAGTAATAATTTAATCATGGATTTTTTGGAACTTATTAAAGTTATGACACAGATGGTTTGTTACACGGAAAAGAGCTAATTTTATAATGTATAAGCAAATAGATTATTGGAATTGGTTCATTGACAAGGATGTGTATAGCTATTGCATAGTAAGTCCAACTTTGTTTTTTACTTTAAAATTCATCTGTATATTGAAAACATCTGGAGACAAGGCATGAGGAAAGAATCGTGTCTATTCTAACAATGGCTGTTTCTTTATTTTTATGTCCCCATATTTTCACCAAATTCTAATCCTCTCAATCAGATTTTGTCTATCTAAATTATTATCCCCTTTATTCCTCTGAGAGGTTCAGAGGGAAAAAAGAGACCACTTAGTCATAAAATGAAGCCCTTTCAATAGGGCTATGTTTCAAGAACCTGGGGTCATTAGTGAAAAATGTATTATAGAAAAAATATAAAATAAAGCAGTACCAGATCATTTAGTAAGACTTACTCAGCTAGTATTTAAATTCAGGAGTTCTGACTGCAGAATCCATATCCTTAGCCACCAATGCTATACAACTTCCCTGGGTGACTTTTTATGTCCACTGAGGCCTTTTATGACGATACACTTTCTGCTTTATTAATTAGTACTAGAAAACTGAAGTTACATTCACATTTTTAATTGCATGCAAGAAGAGTTATATTTTAATAGGCTGTACAAAAATGTTTAGTGGCTGTTTCAAAGTCTGGCTGTCAGGGCCATAGGAAATGCTCATTTGTTTGAGCAATGAGTCTTTCTTGTTAAGACTATGGAAGTTGTGAAATCAGTTTATTTTTCCTTTCTTCTGAATCTTTTCATGTGTCAGCTGTAACGCTGTTTGAATCAAAGACATTTAATTACCATCTATGTTCTTCTCTAAAACTGAATGGAAAGCTTTGTGGAAGATTGGCAGGCTTGAATAGTGGACTGTTTTGACACTGGCCAAGTATTGCAACAGGAGAGAACTTGCAACTCTTCTGTTCTATGGTTGTCAAAGCAGAATTCAATGCCAAACTTGGCAAAGGTTTCAGAGCTTTCTGCTTTATCAATTACTGGTTCCCTAAGAAGCCCAAGCCATCTCTTTCTATTCCAAGAAGGTGGTCCCATTGGTCACCTAGTTTAAGAGGCTATCGTGGGTTGTTGTGGTATTTTCATTAGGATACAAATACCAGTCATATTTTTATCTGTAATATAAAAGCCCTTAGGGAAGATATGAATTCCATTCAATCCTATTCAAAATTTGTATTATTAATACTGCCTGGATAAATGTCACAATTCTCCTTCCTGGGTGCAGCCTCTGGAATCAGATGGATAGGTCTTATTCCTACTCCATTTGCTTGGTAACTGTGGTACTTTGAATAAATGTCCAATAGGCTTCTTCATATGTTAAATGGGTATAATAATAAGACTGATTTCATAGTATTTGTATGAGGAATAATTGAGATGATTTCTATTAAGTAATAATGGCTCTTCCTGGGACAGAGTCAATATTTAATAAATATTAGCTGTCTTCATCATGATTATGATCTTGAACAGAAAGAAGTCTAGGTAAATAAAAACATTATGGAGGCAGCTTTCTATTTCTTTATGCGTATGATAACATATAAGGAAAGAAGGAGGGCAAAGAAAGATTGGAGTGGGAAGAATGTATTGTTTCAAAGTAGATTGACATAATCTGAAATACAAAAGACTTGGTCATAATTTGAAATACTAAAGACAGGAAGACTTATGGCAGGACTCTGTCATATTTAGTAATCCATCATGTACCTTAGAGACCTGGATATTGATTATCTTTATTAAATTTTCTCACTTTTTGAGAAACTAGATTTGCTCAGTCCTGAGTCAAAAGGAATTAGGCTTTTAGAACATGAGGTATTATGATATATGCCCCAAAGAGATAGAAATCCAAAGGAAATAATTGTGAGTCTGTTGAAGATTTAAGCATGGCTGCTCCAAACTCAGTAAAACAAAGAGGGCTACAGGCTTGGGAACCTCACACTGCTCACACTACTCTTAGGAACAAGGCACAGGAAGTGTTTCTACAAAGATTTGGCTGGGTCTTTCTTATTCATCAGGACTTAGCTGAAATGTTTCCTTCATAATAGGCCATCTCAGACTACCTGATATTAACACCTCTCTCCCTTTCTCTTTTGTTGGCCTCATTTTCCCTTCTTATTACACTTATCATAAATTGTAATTATTTGAGTATCATTTTTTATCTAGTATTCTCTAATGTCCACGAGTGTAAATGCCCTGTATGTTCAGTTTGCTATTACGTAGAGAACACTGGATATAGTTGTTTTGTACTATAAGCCCTTAATACAAATTTGTTAAGTAGAGAGAAGAACAATTAACAATAAGGACAATAAAATTTGAGGCAATCTAACTCTACATTTGTTATAAAATAAAGGCAAAAATAAAAGGATAACCCCTCAACAATGCAGCTCTTTTATGTTATTTCCTCCCTTCTTTGTGGAACTATCACTTAATTTAACCTGACCTGTATGAAAGTGTTGAGGGCGGGGAGGCAAGAAAGTCATTAGGTGATGTAACACTCATTCTGCCCCATATCTACAACAGTCACCTTGGTGGTGCTTATTAATTTTAATACTTCCCATACTTATAATGTATTCTGCCTCATATTTATAACAAATTGTATAACTGAAGTTCATCATAAAAAACACTGTGAAATTTTAAGCACCATCTTCCTAAGCTATATAAATTTTTTCAGTTCAGATGCCTGTATGATAAATTACATTGTCATGTCCTTTCCTGTATTTCATGAGATAGGATAACTTCCAAAGAAAAAGTAATGTTTAGGGTTGATTACCCACAAGGTCCCTTGAATAGCACAGTATTTGTAATTAGTTCCTTTTCAGAAAAAAAAAAATTCTCTAATAGATTAAGAAGACCTGTTTTCCATATTCTATTCCTGGCCATTGTAGGAATTAGAAAGATTTTTTTGGACCCAAAATAAGAAAGGCTATAAAGTAAAGGCTCTATAAACATACTACCACCATGTGTATTTGAATGGTAAAAAAGCTTCTTTCCTTGAAGAAGTAATCACAGTGTTCATTCTCTTTTGTAGACCCATAGCAGTTAAATGTAGCAACTTTAAGAAAATGTCTTTTATTTCAATATGGTAGGGTATTCTTGTTAGAATAAGATGACATGTAGTTACAGACTTGAGATTTCTACACAGATAGATTGAAGAGAAGCAGTAATTTTCAAATTCACAACAAGCATATAATTCAAGCTATTTTCAAAATTGTTCGATTAAATGGAAAATAATTGCTTTTGAAATAGTTATCAAGTAATAAGTCCTTCTGATTTTCTCCATTATTTTAGAAGCTGATATAGAGAGACACAATACTCTCAGGAGAGCACATTTTGATTCCAGGTTTTGATTCCATTGTGTTTGATTAGCAGCTGGTATTACAATGAGTCCAAGTTACATGAACGGCCTAGGGAGTGTACTCTGTGAAGTGTCATCTCCTAGAGAAAGTAAACAGGAGCCAAGGGAATTATCTCATTCTTTAGAGTCTAAGCAAACTGTGGAGAAATCACTATGAGTGGCAAGAATCCAGGAGAAGACAGAGAATTGAAAGGAAACAGAAAGTCCTTAGAAATGAGAAAAGAAGCTTGGTTATTAAACAATTCATTCTAAGTTAGTTACCCGGGACTGGATCTGCTCCAGTAGGTCTTATATATATTTGAAATATTTTTCCAGATCCAAGTAAGTCTAAATATGTACATATGTATGTAAGTATGTTAAAGGCACGTACACACACACTATTATAAAGAATCTCTCTTTAATACTTGTAAAATACAGAATTGGTCTATGAGAAATGCAAAATTATAAAATGTCATATATGTGGATGAGTAAAAAAATCTTTGACAAAAATTAATTTCCTACATTTATACACATTTCAGTCTACCTTACTGGCATTCATAAAAGCCTTTTTGAAGGACTCTTTAAGTATTATTATATATTACAAAAAAAAAAGTTACAGATTCAGGGTTAAGGAATAATTGAGTTCCTGGAACTTCAACCTGAGGTAGTTTGTAATCTATGCCTCAGTGACTTCAGTGATAACATGAAAACAGTGATGCCTACATCAAAGTGCTGTTGTGTTAAGGGATAGATTATGCAAAAGGTACCTGTCTTAGTTTTCTCAGGATTCTATGACAAAATACCACAGACTGGATGGCTTATAAACAACAGAAATTAATGTCTCACAATTCTGGAGATGGGAATTCCAAGATCATAGTGCTGGTATATTAGTGTCTTAATAAAGACCTGCTTCCTGGTAGCTGTCTTCTCACTGTGTCCTCACATAGTAAAAGGAGAGAAGGAGTTCCCTCAGTCCCTTTTGTAAAAGCACCAGTATCTCATGATCAACTCACCTCCCAAAGGCTGCACATCCAAATACTATTACATTGGGGATTAGATTTCAACAGATAAATTTTTGGGGGGGGAAGGACACAAACACTCAGGTTCCAGCAATGCCCAACAGAGAAACAGCTAATAGAGGATACTCAGAAAATTTCTGTGCCCTTTCCCTGCCTCATTAAAAATGCCACTCTGTAAAATATAAGCATTTTAATGTTATGTATTTTTTAAGTGCATTGCTTTTGATGATCTAACATACAGAAGAAAAGAGCTTAGTAAAAAAGGAAGAAGAAATAGTTCATATATTTGCAGCTGTCTGTCTGAGCCAAATGATTTGAGCAAGTGGCTCCTGATAGTGAAACTATGTTCAGTTGATGGCACCAATGTACTGATACTAGTCAATGTGTTGTTGATTAAGCAGGTTACGTGTGCCCTAAAGGCCACTTGATATTTGTTGTTCAACTTTAGGAATCCAGTTTCTATCTTTCCTCTATGATAAACCATTTTTTTAAGAGGGAGTTGATCACCCAAAATTAGGTTTGATATTTTCTTCCAATAATGACTTCATAATAACTTGTGAACTTAGAAAGTTGAGACCTCAGCAGGTTGCACTGTCTGGTATAAAAGAGACTTTGATCTAAAAGGTGAGTATTGACAGGCAGCCAACCTAGGTTTTAGAGATATTTATTACTTATGTGATAAATATCTGATTTTTAAGAACATTGACAACTTAAAGTCCCCAGCAAAATGAAAATTTCAAGGTGTTCTCTTGAGTACTGTATTTGAATGAACTTACCGGTAGGATATGACTTGGTATTTCTAAATGCTGAAGAGCATCACTAAGCTATTCATATAGCTAGCAAGTTTTATCTGCTGCTTAATTCTACCTCTAGGTCACAATAATAAGATTACATCCATATAAATTAGAACATTTATGTTCCTATTTTCTATAAAATGCAAATAATCAAATAAAGTGTTTATTAGGCTGGTAATACAAAATATGAAAAGACAAGATTCTAGAACATATTCCAGTTTCACATAGTTTAGAATTTCTAGTCATGTTAACAGCTCTTGAAGATGTTAAGCAGTTTGGATTATTCATTAATAAATTCCTGTTTAAAGGACTACAAGTAAGAGTAGTCAATGATGTGGTCATATTTTTTAATTCATTTAATAGGTGAAATGATATAGAATAAAAGTAATAGTGATAAGTATCACTTATTGTAAATTTATCATATTCCATAGTGCTGTTTTTTATGGATATTATTCACGTGGCATTCAACATTTCCCTTTAAGAGATAGCACTATTATTTTTTTAAAAAAAATGAAATTAAGCTTAGATCATGAAATTAATTTGCCAAAGTTACAGAACCATTAAGTGGCAGAACTGTATGCAAACTTAATTCCAATCCTTACGGATTCTCAGGATTGATAGTGCTTGCTTCTCCTAATGAATATCATCTTGTTCTTCACCTCTCCCACTCTTACTGGCATGAAAACTGAGAACTAAATAATTTATTATTATCTCTCCACAATAAAAACATAATCATATCATGAATTAGACAAATTACATCTAAGTGTCTCTATGCCTAGAGCTATATCCTTCTGATTTTTGAAGGAGTATTTCATTTTTTTGACCCTGAGACATTTGTGTCAATTGCCATGAAAACACTTTTTGACAGTAAAATCAATTATACTCTGAAAAGTTTTAAAATGATGGTAAAAGGAATGCTATCAATCTAACATTTACAAAAACAGAAAAAGAATACTCCTTATTTATAATCTAGAAAGTTGTCTCTGCTCTGGAAGATTAAAATACTCTCGCAGGAATTAAGAATTAAGTGAGCCTTAAGAAGATTTATGGAAAAATAAATTAGATTTCTATTTTAGTTTCTACCAGTTAAGGTTCTATGAACAATGCAAGTGACATCTCAATAAGTAATTACAATGGAACTTTGTAGGCTAAAGGTGTTTTCTATAAATAATGTGTTGAGATCAATTAGCATCCCTAATGAAATATATAGAGCAACTCTAAATGACATAAACTGAAATGTGCAAAACCAAGGGAATGTAAATTTTCTAGGAGGGATTTACCACATTTACTTTGGAAGCATACCAAAGCTTTCACCTCCTGTGAGCAACATCTGAAATCATGTCAGATAGAATCAAATTAGATATATTGTCTATAATTGGGTTTTTCTTTGTAAGAAAGGCTTTAGAAGAGTGAATATGTATAGTATGAATGTTTATAACTTATAATTATAATAGTTAATAAATAATATAATGTATAATAATATATAATGTATATAATAATGATAACAGTTAATGAAATATATATAAAGTTTCTACTAGAGTAGCCTGTGCCAACATTTACATTAGGACCAATTAGAAAATAAGAATGAATATTGGAATAGAATGAAGGTGAGAACACTTGTATAAAAGCATCCAAATTTTTAATAGGAGCAATTAAGACAAAAATTGCTGAGAATCTAGATCTACCTGCATAAGATACTCAGGATTATTTATTTCTCCCCTTCATGCCTTTTATAAGAGAAAGAGTTCAGATCTATGATCCACTGATGAAATATCATAAACCAAACATTTTTATAAAATCATAATATTTAGTACTTAGTTTTAGAACTATGGCAATACACAATACACCATACAAAGGCCTTTAAGAGGCAGGATGAAGAAGGAGGAGTAAGGGGAGAAAAGGGAGAGGGGAAGAATGAGAGAAATCAGGGAAATGAGAGAAGTCAGGGAAATAAAATTTTTCTTCAGTAATTCAGTTATATTCTCTTATTTATTATCTCTCCACAATAAAAACATGTCATATTTATTTCAGAATAGTCACAGGTCCCACTCCCTCACCTTTTTTTTTCTCTTTAGTTACCTCTGTACTGCCTGTGGGCACTACCCAGTGCCCCAAGCTAACTTGGTGTTATTTCTGGTCATGGTCCTCTTTCTCTTCCCTAAGCATCATAGGATATTCCTCCCCCACTTCTGTTCATTCTTTCATTGTAACGTTATAGCCATTAGTTTTGCTCATGCACTTTAATGTGACTGTTTAACATTTTAAATTATTCTTTATGAATACCAACTGTAAATAAAAAGGCAAAGGAAACCATACAGAAAATATTGCAACATATATAAAAGACCAAAAGTCACTGTCTCTAATATATTAAGAGATTTTTCATAAAGAAAACCATGATAATGCTATATCATTTTCATATTAAAGCTGTAAATCAAGGGGCACCTGGGTGGCTCAGTTGGTTAGGCTTTTGCCTAGGCTCAGGTCATGATCCTGGAGTCCCTGGATTGAGTCCCGCATCAGGCTCCCTGCTCAGCAGGGAGTCTGCTTCTCCCTCTGACCCTTCCCTCTCTTGTGTTCTCTCTCTCTCACTCTCTTTCTCAAGTAAATAAAATCTTAAACACAAAAACAAAAACAAAAACGAACTGTAAATCAAAAGAACTTTCATACTTGAGTTGTTTGTCCTTTAGGAACCAATTTCAAAGAAATTAATAGGAATAAAGCACCTTTATTTCAATACTACTTTTAATAGTGAAACTGAAAGCTTTCTAAATATCCCAGAATAGGAATGTGGTTAATTATATGAATGGAGTAAGTATTGCTACTCTGGTTTTCTTTTGACGTCCATTTGCCTGATAAATGTTTCTTCATCATTTCTCTTTCAATCTGCAAGTGTCTTTAGGTCTAAAATGAGTTCCTTGTAGGCAGCATATAAATGGGTCTTGGTATTTTTTATCCATTCTCACACCCCATGTCTTTTGATTAGAGCATTTAGTCCATTTATATTTGGAGTACTTATTTTTTAAATTTTTTATTGTTATGTTAATCACCATACACCATATCATTAGTTTTTGATGTAGTGTTCCATGATTCATTGTTTGTGCAGAACACCCAGTGCTCCATGCAGAATGCGCCCCCCCAATACCCATCACCAGGCCAACCCATCCTCCCACCCCCCCCCTCCCCTCTAGAACCCCCCGTTTGCCGCTCAGAGTCCACCATCTCTCATGGAGTACTTATTGATAGGTATGTATATACTGCCATTTTTTACTTCCTTTGTCATTGTTTCTGGAGATTTTCTCTGTTACTTTCTAGTCTTTGTTGCTTTTGGTCCTTCCTTCCCACTCAGAGTCCCCTTAATATTTCTTGTGGGGCTGGTTTAGTGGTCACAGACTCCTTTAGTTTTTGTTTGCTGGGAAACTCTTTATCTCTCCTTGTATTCTGAATGATAGTCTTGCTGGATAGAATATTCTTCACTGAGATTTTTCCCATTCAGCACATTAAAGAAGATCCAACAATTGTAAATATTTATGCCCCCAATTTGGGATCACCCAAATATATAAAACAATAACGGACATAAAGGAACTCATTGATAATAGTAGGGGACTTAAACACCCCACTTACATCAATGGACAGAGCATCTAAGCAGAAAATCAACAAGGAAACAATGGCTTTGAAGACACATTTGACCAGATGGATTTAACAGATATATTCAGAATATATCATCCTAAAGCAGCAGAATACACCTTCTTTTCAAGTGCACATGGGACATTTCTCTTGAATAGATCACATACTAGGTCATAAATTAGGCCTCAATAAGATAAGTGTTGGTAAATGTGTGTGTAGAAGCTAATAGAAATAGCTGTACTGTTAACTCATTAAAGGTATCCTGTGTATAATGTGTAAAAAGTATAAAATATATATGTAATGAGACTATTACACTTTTTATCAGTTTATTTGCCAACTTCTACATATTTTTTATAAATGTCACTACTCATTATTTGAAATTTTTCTGTGTAGATCCTCTCTGCTCATTTTCACCCACTAATATGTATAAATAATTTTACCAGTTTTAGCTATCTTTGCCATTCCTCTTCATACATGTATGTGCACAGCTGTACTTTGGTTGTGTAAAGACAAACTCCCCTCAAAGCAGGTTAATCAATGAAGAAATATATGGGTTCATGTAATTGCAAAGTTCAAAGGTGGACGTGGAACCCTTTGGATTAGAATTAGGCTCATAGCATTGAATATTATGTCTATGATTCTAGGCATGTCCCCTCCATTTGCTAACAAAGGTGAGATTTCTGGCTTCTGTGGGCATTAATGCCTGTAATTCGAAGAAGAGGTTTTATTAAAATTGTGTGCATTTTCAGAAAAAATGAAATTAGAGACAAAAAAATAGAGATCAACAAAACTAAGAGCAGTTTTTTAAAAGATAAAAGATTGACAAGCCTCTAGAATAGACAAAAGACAGAATACTCAAATAAATAAAATCAGAAATGAAAGAGAAGACTTTATATCTGATACTACAGAAATACAAAGGATCATGAGAAATGAGGACCAGTTCTATGACAACAAATTTGATAACTTAGAAGGTATGGATAAATTTCTAGAACCACACAACTTACCAAGGCTGACTAATGAATAGGAAATCTGAACAGACAAATTATAAGTAAGGAGATTAAATCAGTAATCGAAAACTTCCCAACAAAGATAATCTTAGAACCAGATGGTTTCACTGGTGAATTCTACCAAACATTTAAAAAAGAATTAATGTTAATCCTTCTCACACTTTTCCTCCAAAAAAGAAGAAGAGAGGGAACAATCCAAACTAATTTTATGAGGCCAGCATTATCCTGCTACCAAAGCCACGTATGAATATTACACAGAAAAGAAAACTATACACTAATATTTCTGATGAAATTAGATGCAAAAATTCTCAAATTTATTAACGAACTAAATTCAACACCACATTAGAAGGACCTGACACCATCATCAAACAGAACTTGTCCCTGAGCTACAAAGATGATCCAACACATGTAAACCAATAAATATGATACACCACAATAAAAAGAGTGAAAGATAAAAGTCACGATAACATCAATAGCTGTACAAAAGAATTGGCAAAATACAACACACTTTTGTGATTGAAAAACACTCAACAAATTGGGTATAGAAGCAATATATCTCAACATAATAAAGGCCAATATGACAAGTTCACAGCTAACATCATACTTAGTGATGAGAAGTTAAAAGCTTTTCTTGTAGGATCAGGAACAAGAAGAGTGCTCACTATCACCACTCCTCTTCATCTGGAGCCAGAGCAGTTAGGCAATAAAGAAAATAAAAGACATTCAAATAGTGCAGGAAGAAGTAAAATTGTCTTTGCCAATGATATGATCTTATATATAGAAAATCCTAAGGAGTCCACCAAAAAATTATAATAACTAATGAACAAGTTCAGTAAAGTTGCATAATATAGAATCAATGTAAAAAAATCGTTTGTGTTTCTATGCACTAACAATGAAATAGCTGAAAATGAAATGAACACCTCATTCACAAAGGCATCAAAACAAATATAATACTTAGAAATAAATTTAACTAAGGAAATTAAAGATCTATGCACTAAAAACTACAAGAGTTTGATAAAAGAAATTGAAGATGACACAGACAAATGGAAAGAATATCCTGTGTTTATGGATCAGAAGAATTAATATTTATTGTTAAAAATGTCCATATTACCCAAAGATATCTGTATGTTTAGTGCAATCCTTATCAAAATTCTGGTGGCATTTTTCACAGAAATAGACAAAAATGATTTTAAAATTTGTATGGAACTACAAAAGATTCCGAAGAGCAAAAGCATCCCTGAGAAAGAACAAAGATGGAGACATCACACTTCCTGATTTCAAACTATACTACAAAGCTATAGTAATCAAAATAATCTGACATGAAAAATAGACACATAAAGCAATGAAATGGAATAAAGAGCCCAGAAATAAATTTTCCATATATGGTCAACTAATATTTGACAAGAGATTCAGTGGAGAAAGGGTAGTCTCTTCAATAAATGGGGCCGGGGAAACTGAATAGCTATGCAGAAGAATGAAACTGGATCTTTTTTAATACCACTCTCAAAAATGAACTTGAAGTGGATTAAAGACTTAAACATAAGATCTGAAACCATAAAGCTCCTGGAAGAAAATATAAGGAAAAAGCTCATTGACATTGGTCTTAACATGGATTTTTTGGATATGACACAAAAAACATAAGCAACCAAAGCAAAATTTAGTAAGTGGGATTACATCAAACTAAAGTTTCTGGACAGTAAAAGAAACAACAAAATAAAACGGCAACTTCTGGAATAGGAGAAAAAAATTTGCAAATCATGTATATGATAAGGAGTAAATATTCAAAATTTGTAAAGAGCTCATACAACTGAATAGAAAACAAAAACAATCTAATTAAAAAAATGGGCAGAGGAAAAGAATGGGCATTTTTCCAAAGAAGATTCTCAAATGAACAACAGGTACATGAAAAGGTGCTGAACATCACTAATCATCAGGGAAATGCAAATCAAAGCCACAGTGAGATATCATTTCACATCTGTTAGGATTGCTATTATGATTAGAATATGGAAGAAAGGGAACTTTGTATATTGCTGGTAGTAATGTAAATTGGTGCAGCCACTATGGAAAATAGTATGGATAAGAGTGGACAGCCTGGTATAGGGATCCCCTGGGTTGCACTGGGACATAATGTTCCCCTACCTGGAGTCCATTTGGAAGAAAGTATATTGTCTCTCCAAGGACAAAAGACCCTACAGGGGCCATTGAGCAGCCAGTCATGGGCAGGGGACAGAGGCATGGGCAGAGGGCAGATAACCTGGTCACTGCTTTTCACTGTGTTTCCCCATAGACTCCAGCCACCCTTGCAGGTGTACAGCTGTTTTAGTGGGACAAAACAGCACCAGACACAGCATGAGAAGGTACTCCTCAGAGGAGGGGAGAGGGTCTATGCCTTACTGGATCTTTTAAGATTCAGAGTTTCGAATCCCAGTGGTGCTCCAGAGATAAAACACAGGAGACCTGTGGCACTGGGCATGTCAGTGGCCCCAGGCACAGACAGGGTGAGGGCATGGATCTGATAGAGGCCTGGGATACAAGAAGGGAGATTGTTTGCTTTTCTGAGGCCTCCCTGAACAGTGGCTGCAGCAAATTCTCCTCCCCAGGGACAAGAGGGTAGGGTGATACCATCTCCCACCTCCCTCCCTCCAGTACCATGGGACTTCAGTGAGTGACACATTGCCCCCAGTGGAGGTGGGAGCTGCTTACACCAAACCCTGCCCCACTGGGCCCTGCAAGTGCATGGTTACTAGTGCAAGTCTGACTGTAAGCCAGCTACAGTGGGCTTCTCCCCCAGAAGCCCATCACAGGCATCCTGCATGCACCAAGTCACATAATCATAGAGTGCTCCAAAGTGTCAGTTTTAGTTCTGGTGGAAATAGGACCAGGCTTTCTTTCTTTTTTTTTTTTTTTCTCTTTAGAATCAGGCTTATAGTTTTTGTTTTTTCATTTCCTTTTCTCTCTCTTTTTCTTTTACATCAGGCTGCTTTTTTTTTTAAACTTCCATTCCAAGCTTATTCTAACAAACAAATCAAAGCTCACCTAGTTAAAGGTCCAAACACTGCCCCCTATAAGAAAGGAGGAACTCTGCAGAGCATCAACCTATGGAAAAGAGCAGCCAAAACCCAACAGCAGAGTGCACACAGCATATACCAGAAACACTTCCTGAAGCACCAGGCACTGGACAGTGTATGACCCCTTCTTAATTTGGCATTACTCTCAGGAACAGGAAGCATACAAAATGACGAGATGGAAGGATTCCCCCTCAAAAGAAAGATCAAGAAGAAATCATAGCCAGGGAGTTGCTCAATACAGATATAAGTAATATATCTGAACAAGAATTTAGCACAACAGTCATAAGAATACTAGCTAGGCTTGAAAGAAGCAGATAGAAGACACCAGAGAAACCCTTGCTGCAGAGGTAAAAGACCTAAAAGCTAGTCAGGCTGAAATAAAAAATACTATTACTGAGATGCAAAACTGACTAGATCTAACCACAATGAGGACCAAAGAAGCAGAGGAATGAATAGGTGATATAGAAGATAAAATTATTCAAAATAGTGAAGCTGAAAAGAAGAGAGAAAGAAGACTATTAGATCACTAAGGTAGACTTAGGGAACCCAGCGATTCCATAAAGCCTAATAATATCCATATCATAATGGCCTCAGAAGAAGAAGAGTGGGTAAAAAGGGGCAGGTTTATCTGAACAAATTATAGCTGAGAATTTCCCTAATTTGGGGAAAGAAACAGGCATTCAAGTCTAAGAGGCACAGAGAACTCCCCTCAAAATCAACAAAAATAGGTCACATCTAGACATATCATAATGAAACTTGCAAAATACAAAGATAAAGAGAGAATTCTGAAAGCAGCTGGGAACAAAAGGTCCTTAAACTACAAGGGTAGATACATAAGGTTAGCAGCAGGCCTGTCCACAGAAACTTGGCAGGCCAGAAGAGAATTATATATTCAACATGCTAATTGGGAAAAATATGCAGCCAAGAATACTTTATCCAGCAAGACTATCATCCAGAATAGAAGAAGAGTAAAGAGTTTCCAAGACAAGGAAAAACTAAAGAAGTTCATGAACACTAAACCAGCTCTGCAGGAAATTTTAAAGGGGACCATTTGAGCAGGAAAGAGAGACCAAAAGCAACAAAGACTACAAAGGAACAGAGACAATCGTACAGGAACATTGACTTTGCAGTTAATACAATGGCACTAAATTTGTATCTATCAATAATTACTCTGAATGTAAGTGGACTAAATGTTCCAGTGAAAAGACATAGGGTATCAGAATGGACTAAAAACAAGACCCATCAATATGCTGCCTACAAGGGACTCATTTTAGACACAAAGACACATCCAAATTGAACATGAGGGGGTGGAGATCCATTTATCATGCAAATGGACATCAAAAGAAAGCCAGAGTAGCCAAATTTATATCAGACAAACTAGATTTTAAACTAAAGACTTTCATAAGAGTAGAAGAGGGGCACTATATCTGCAAGCAGAAGATCAACAAGGAAACAATGGCTTTGAATGACATGCTGGACCAGATGGACTTAACAGATGTATTCAGAGCATTTCGTCCTAAAGCAGCAGAATACATATTCTTTTTGAGGGCACATAGAACATTCCCTAGAATAAATCACACATGGGATCACAACTCAGGCCTCAACTGGTACAAAGAAAGCAAAAAAAGTTTGAGATCATACCATACATATTTTCAGACCACAACACTATGAAACTTGAAGTTAACCACAAGAAAAAATTTGGAAAGACCACAAATACATGGAGGTTAAAGAACTTCCTACTAAAGAATGATTGGTATAACTGGGAAATTAAAGAAGAATTAAAAAAAAAAAATACATGGAAGCAAATGAAAATGGATGCAGCAAAGGTGGCCGTAAGAGAGAAGTGTATAGCAATACAGGCCTTTCTTGAGAAGCAAGAGAAGTCTCAGGGTTACA
This sequence comes from Zalophus californianus, assembly GCF_009762305.2. Classification (NCBI taxonomy): domain Eukaryota; kingdom Metazoa; phylum Chordata; class Mammalia; order Carnivora; family Otariidae; genus Zalophus; species Zalophus californianus. Next base: position 80,783,973 of record NC_045599.1, read on the forward strand.
ACCTAATCTTACACCTAAAGGAGCTGGAAAAAGAACATCAAATAAAGCCTATAACCACCAGAAGAAGGGAAATAATAAAGGTAAGAGCATAGGGCACCTAGGTGGCACAGTGGGTTAAGTGTCCAACGCGTGGTTTCAGCTTAGGGTCCTGGGATCAAGCCCCACAGCAGGGTCCAGGCTTAGTATGGCGTCTGCTTGAGATTCTCTCTTCTCCCTCTGCCTCTCTCACTCATGCTGTCTCTCTCTCTGTCTCTCAAATAAATCTTTAAAAAAAGATAACAGAAATAGATGATAGAGAAATTAAAAAAAAACAGTAGACTAGATCAACAGAACTAGGAGCTGGATCTTTGAAAGAATTATCAAAATTGATAAACGCCTTGCCAGATTTTCCAAAAAGAAAAGAGAAAGGTCCAAAATAAGTTAAATCACAAACGAAAGAGGAGAGGTCACAATCAACACTACAGAAATACAAACAATTATAAGAGAATATTATGAGCAATTATATGCCAACAAATTGGGCAATCTGGAAGAAATGTATAAATTTCTAGAAACATATAAATGGTCAAAACTGAAACAAGAAGAAATCGAAAATTTGAACAGACCCATAATCAGCAAAGAAATTGCAGCAGTAGTCAAAAATCTGCCAACAAACAAGAGTCTAGAGCCAGATGGCTTCTCAGGGGAATTCTACGAAACATCTAAAGAAGAATTAATACCTATTCTTCTGAAACTGTTCCAAAAAATAGTAATGGAAGGAAAACTTCCAAATTCATTCTATGAGACTGGCATTACCTTGATTCCAAAACCAGACAAAGAACCCACTAAAAAAGGAGAATTACAGAGCAGTATCCCTGATGAACATGGATGTAAAAATCCTCAACAAGATACGAGGTAATCAAGTCCAACAGTACATTAAAAGGATTATTCACCAGGATCAAGTGGGATTTATTCCTGGGCTGCAGGGGTGTTTGATATCTGCAAATCAATCAACGTGATACATCACATTAATAAAAAGAAAGGATTAGAACCATATGTCCCTCTCAATAGATGCAGAAAAAGCAATTGACAAAATACAGCATTGATAAAAACCCTCAAGACAACTAATATCATCCTCAAGGGGGAAAAACTGAGAGCTTAGGAAAAACTAAGAGGTTAGGATCACGATAGGGATGTCCACTCTCACCACTGTTGTTCAACATAGTACTGGAAGTCCTAGCCTCAGCAATCAGACAACAAAAAGAAATAAAAGGCATCCACATCAGCAAAGAAGTCAAACATTCACTCTTTGCAGATGACATGATATTCTATGAAGAAAACCCAGAAAACTTCACTAAAAAATTGCTAGAACTTATACATGAATTCAGCAAAATTGCAGGATACAAAATCAATGTACAGGAATCTGTTACATTTCTATACACCGATAATGAAGCAGCAGAAAGAGAAATGAAGGAATTAATCCCATTTACAACTGCATCAAAACCATCAGACACCTAGATCAGACACCTAGATAAACCTAACCAAAGAGGTAAAAGATCTGTGCTCTGCAAATTATAGAACACTTATGAAATAAATTGAGGAAGACAGAAAGAAATGGAAAAACATTCTATGCTCATGGATTGCAAGAACAAATACTGTTAAAATGTCTATACTACCCAAAGCAATCTATGCATTCAGTGCAATCCTGATCAAAATAACACCAGCATTTTTCAGAGAACTAGAACAAACAGTCCTCAAATATGTATGGAACCAAAAAAGACCCCGAATAGCCAAAGTAATGTTGAGAAAAAGTAAAGTGGGAGGCATCACAGTTCCAGGCATCAAGCTATATTACAAAGCTGTAATCATCAAAACAGTATGGCACTGGCACAAAAATGGACACATAGATCAGTGGAACAGAATAGAGAATCCGGAAATGGATCCACAACTATATGGTCAACTAATCTTTGACAGAACAGGAAAGAATATCCAATGGAAAAAAGGCAGTCTCTACAACAAATAGTATTGGAAAAACTGGACGGTGGCCACATGAATGGCCAGAAGAATGAAACTGGACCACTGTCTTACACCATACACAAAATAAAATCAAAATGGATGAACGACCTAAATGTAAGTCAGGAAACCATCAAAATCCTAGAGGTGAAACAGGAAGCAACCTGTTTGACCTTGGCCACAGCAGCTTCTTAATAAACACATCTCCAGAGGCAAGGGAAACAAAAGCAAAAATAAACTATTGGGACCTCATCAAGATAAAACGTTTCTGCACAGTGAAGTAAACAATCAACAAAACTAAAAGGCAATTGACAGAAAGGGAGAAGATATTTGCAAATGACACATTGGATAAAGGGCTAGTATTCAGAATCTATAAACAACTCATCAAACTCAACACTCCAAAAAAAAAAAAAATCCAGTTAAGAAGTGGGTAGAAGACATGAACAGACATTTCTGCAAAGAAGACATACAAATGGCTAACAGACACATGAAAAAATGCTCAACATTTCATCATCAGAGAAATACAAATCAAAACCACAATGAGATACCACCTTATACCTGTCAGAATGGCTAAAATTAACTTAGGAAACAACAGAAGTCGGTGAGGATGCTGAGAAAGGGGAAACCTCTTGCAAAGTGGGAATGCAAAGTGGTACAGCCACTCTGGAAAACAGTACGGAATAGGTTCCTCAAAAAGTTAAAAATAGAACTACCCTATGACCCAGCAATTACACTACTAGATATTTATTCAAAGGATACAAAAATAATGATTTGAAGAGACACATGCACCCCAATGCTTATGGCAGCACTATTGACAATAGCCAAATTTTGGAAAGAGCCCAAATGCCCATCAACTGATGAATGGATAAAGAAGATGTGCATGCTCTCTCTGTCTCTTTCTCTCCCTCTCTCTATATAAATCACATATATATATATATATATACACACACACACATATATATATATACACACACACAATGGAATATTAGTCAACCATCAGAAAGAATGAGATCTTGCCATTTGCAACGGCATGGATGGAACTAGAGTGTATTATGCTAAGTGAAATAAGTCAGAGAAATACAAATACCATATGATTTCACTCATGTGGAATTTAAGAAACAAAACAGATAAACATAGGGGAAGAGAAGGAAAAATAAAATAAAAACAGAGAAGGAGGCAAACCATATGAGACTCTTAACTATAGAGAACAAACTGAGGGTTGCTGGAGGGTAGATGGGTGGGAGGATGGGGTAAAAGAGTGATGGGCATTAAGAAGAGCACTTGTGTTGAGCACTGGGTGTTATATGTAAGTGATGAATCACTAAATTTTACTCCTGAAACAAATACTATGTGAAACTAACGTGAGTTATGTGAAACTAACTTGAATTTAAAAAAAAATAAATTAAAAAAAATAGTATGGAGTTTCCTCAAAAATTAAAAAAAATAAAATTACTGGTACGCCTGGGTGGCTCAGATGGTTAAGCATCTGCCTTTGGCTCAGGTCATGATCTGAGGGTCCTGGGATTGATCCCCTCATCGGGCTCCCCACTTGGCAGGGAGCCTGCTTTTCCCTCTCCCTCTACTGTTCTCCCTGCTTGTGCTCTCTCGCTCTCTCTGTCAAATAAATAAATAAAACCTTAAAAAATAAAGAAAAATAAAAAAATAATATTACTTTATGATACATCAATCCCACTTCTGGATATATATCTAAAGGAAATGAAATCAAGATCTTGAAGAGATATCTGAACTTACATGTTCATTAAAGTAGTATCAGAACAGCCAAGATATGAGATCTAGAAACAACCTAAGTGTATATACAATGGAGTATTATTCAACCATGAGAAAGAAGGGAATCCTGTCATTTGTGACAACATAAATACATCTTGAGGGCATTATGCCAAGGGAAATAAGTCAGACAGAGAAGGACAAGTACTGTGTGATATCACTTATATGTGGAACCTAAAAAACCCAAACTCATAGAAACAGAGAGTAGAATAGAGTCACCAGCGGCTGGATGAGGGGGAGATGATGGCAGTGGTGAGACAAATGGGGAGATGTTGGTTGAAAGTTATAAGTGTCCATTTGGGGCGCCTGGGTGGCTCAGTCGTTAAGCATCTGCCTTCGGCTCAGGTTATGATCCCAGGGTCCTGGAATCGAGACCTGCATTGGGCTCCCTGCTCTGCAGGAGGCCTGCTTTTCTCCCTCTCCCACTTCCCCTGCTTGTGTTCCCTCTCTCTCTGTGTCTCTATCAAATAATTAAATAAAACCTTTAAAAAAAAGTTATAAGCGTCCATTTATAAGATGAATAAGTTTTGGAGATCTAGTGTACAGCATTTGATTATACTTAATAATAGTGTATTATATAATTGAAAGGTGCTAAGAGGGTAGACCTTAAGTTTTTTCACCACAAAAAAAGAATTGGTAATTATTATGATGTGAAGGAGGTGTTAGCCAAAGCTAAGTTGGTAATCATTTTTCAATAGACAAGTGTATCAAATCAGCATATTGTACACCTTAATTTTTTACAGTGTTTTATATCAATTATATCTCAATAAACTGGGAAAAAATATGTGCACTTTCAATTCCAGGGAAAAGATTTTAATTGGTTCTGTTAGGTCACATAAATTGAGTGCTTTGATTCACTACAATGGGTTTAGTAACTCCTCTCTGGCACAAGAGGAACAGCATTAATTCATAGCCCTGCCAGAGGGAAGGGTAGGTTCCACTGATAACATGAAAGAGTTTGCAGAAGTTAGGCAAAAGTATGGCTACTATGTTCCAGTATATTAGTGTTCTAAATCTTAATCCAAATTTATTTCCTGTTTATATGTTTTTTTTAGTCCTTCTCTATCCAACTTATACCAACCATACTTTCTCTAAGTTGTTTAAATTATATTTAATTGCATTATATAATGTGCTTTCTCTCTGGATTTTTATGTATTTATATTTTGATAAATGAAATGGCATATATCTCCACATCTTATTTAGGTCTTTGCATATTGATTAGGCACCTATATTTCAGCAAAATCACTAACTAGATACTAACATTGGTTAGACATGCTTTTTTTGTGAGCAAACTACTTTTATTAAAATCAAAAGATTTTAGCTATAGTAGGGACAAATATCCATCATTCTGCTTTTTCTTTTACACAGTTGAGCTATGCTTGGTGCCACTGACAGTGCTTCTCTGAAGTTGTCTCCATGTACACTAGGGCGTCAGATCTTTGAGGTTCTTTCTTTTTTTCCTTTTTTTAGTTGAATACTGTATTGACATTAGGTATTATTGGAGTATAATAAACTGAACATTCAAAGACTTACCTAAAGGATCCTTTGGATTGTACCTAATCTACTTTCTCATTCTCTACCAGTGTTCACTTCATACTCTTTGGGACAATCGGGGTATTACTTATACCACATACTTAATGAAACTTGCATATGCAATGAGTTGTTGCCTGAAGTCATATTTTTTTTACTATGAGAAATACCTGGGCGGACAGCCTCTTCAGCTGTTAGGGTAAAATCTTGTCACTGAGGAGGGATATTGTGGTTGGACAGAGCTTTCATTTTTATAATGTTTCTGTAGTTAAGAACATCACAGTAACTTATAGAGCTTTTGGCACATGCATGTTGATTAGTCTTGCAGATAACCACTCATCAAAATGAGCAATATTTCTGCTGGAGCTGCAATAAAGAATGCTGACTTATTTTTAATACCAAATGTACAGTTAACTGTCAATTAACTGTATTAATGCAGAGATGGAACACTAAAAATTCTCAGCATTATTTTAATAAATAATTGAAATTTGTCCTTTACTATTTATTCTACTGCAAAAAGCAAATTTGAATGGCTTGAATTGCATGATTTTTAGTTTTTCTGAACTTCACTGTAATAATGAAAGGAGAAATGGGCAAAATGGGCAAAAGTCATTCAGCAAAAGGGAGGAGAAGTCATTGACCTAGATAATTTACAAACTGTATAATTAGTTCTGAAATAATTAGGGGTTCACTGTCTCCCTTCTGAAAAGAAATAGAAGGGAAAATAGTATTTGTGTTAAATAATGGAGCTAGATATTACATTTTATGGGGTAGTATTTATTTCATAACTTCTGTCAATTTTACTCATTGTCTTTAAAGTTTATCACCTTGAACTTACATAAAATTAATAATAACTTTTCAAGGCAGGGCACAGATAAGGGAGAACTATTGCATAGAAAGTCCTCAGCTCTAGTCCCAGTGAACCGTAATGTGATATTTTCTTTTGGATACCTCAAGAAAACATAACCTGTTGAACACCTGTTCTGTGTTAATCACTCTGATAATTACCAAATTTACGTAGACATACAATTAAATTAAACTCTAGAATAATGTGTAAGTTGTTTTAGGGAAAAAAAAGACTTGTTATATAAATAGATCTAATAGAAGTTACTATAAAAGAATGTACTAAGCAACAGTTTTACTGTTGGGTTAGTATGTAGCCTGGAAACTGCATGTAAGGTATCTAGAACATTGTCTGTACCAGATAGGCATTCTGCTCCACAAAATATAGGGAGTCATGATCTAGATTGCTATAGAACATTATTATTTCCATAGTACAGGGTATCAATACAAAAATGTTGTGCATAAAGTGACATTGGAAGTAGAGAGACCACAGTGATATTACGCCAATAGTCTGAGAATTAGGAAATGTGGTAATGTGAATGATGAAAGCTGGTAGGGAAATAGCTTTGTAAATCAGAAGAAAAACTTGAAGCTGAAAATATCAGTTGGACAATTTTCCACTGCTCATCCAGGAGGTTTGTGGAAGGGTAAAAATCATCCTGTGCCACACTTGAAATTACATAGGTGAGTCTAGTAGTGATGTTTTCATGCAAAATACATCTGGGAAGAATATAACAGTTCCTAAAGTTAAAAAGAGCCTTCTAAACAATCTAAGCGGGAGAGACAGAAAATGAACATCACTTTTATTTTTATAGTGTCTATAGGAGAGGAGTTTATATAGAGTTTATAGGAGAGGACCCTGAAATTTGTTTAAATAACTAGTTATGAGATTTAAACAAATAAACAGAATTTGGAGAAACAAAACTATATTAAGTAGTTTCTATTTTAAGAAATAATGACTTCCCTAAGCACTAAAACAACCCCTAAATTAATAAAAAATTATTTATAATAATTGATTAAAAAAACTGGGAGTCACAACCAACCTGTTAAGTCTTTGCTAACTACAACAGAACATCTAAATTTAAAAGAACAGTCTTCAAATATTTAAAAAAGAGTTAATATCTATTCTACTCAAACTATTCCAAAAGATAGAATAGGAAGGAAAACTTCCAGATTTGTTCTATGAGGCTAGCATTACCTTGATAGCCAAACCAGACAAAAAGATACTACACAAAAAGAATCCTACAGGCCATTATCTCTGATGAATATAGGTGCATAAATCCTCCACAGTATTTTAGCAAACTAAGTTCAACAATACATTAAAAAAAAGTCATTCACCATGACCAAGTAGGATTTATCCCAGGGATGCAATGGTGGTTCAGCAATCACAAATCAACGAATGTGACTCATAAAAATAATTATCTTAATAGGAGCAGATATAAAGCATTTGATAAAGTACATCTGTTCATGCTAAAAACTCTCAACAAGGTAGGTTAAGAGGGAACATACAACAACATGATAAAGACCATATGAAAAACCCACAGCCAACATCATATTCAGTGGTGAAAAACTGAGAGCTTTTCCTTTAAGATCAGGAATAAGACAAGGATGTCCTCTCTCACCACTTTTATTAAACATAGTATTGGATGTCCTAGCCACAGCAAACAGATAAGAAAAAGAAATAAGACATACAGATTGGTAAGGAAAAAGTAAAACTGTCATTATGTGCAGATGACATGATAACTATATGTAGAAAACCCTAAAGACTACACCAGAAAACTACTAGAACTGATTAATGTATTCAGTAAAGTCACAGGATACAAAAATTAATATACAGAAATCTGTTTCATTTCTATACACTATTAATGAACTATTAGAAGGAGAAATTAAAACAATCCCATTAACAGTTGCACCAAAAAGAATAAAATACCTAGGAATAAACTTAATCAAGGAGGTTAGAGACCTGTACTCTGAAAACGATAAACACTGATTAAAGAAATTAAGGGTGATACAAACAAATGAAAAGATATCCCATGTTCTTGAATTGAAAGAACAAATATTGTTAAAATATCCATACTACCACAAACAATCTAAACGGATTTATTGTAATCCTTATCAAAATACCAACTAGCACAAATAATCCTAAAATCTGTACAACTACAAAAGACACTGAATATTGAAGCAATATTGAGAAAGACTGTGGACTATACATACTGTGGTGAGTACTGAATAATATGTGGAATGTTGGATTATGTTATACACCTGAAAGTAATATAACTGTTAATTATACTTCAGTGAAAAATTAAATGAAATTGTGGTTCTGATAATAATAATAAATAAGAATAGAATATTACAATAATTTAAAAATGGTCAATATTTATTAATTACTTGCTACATAATAGGAATTAATAGGTTGATAATCACCCCAGTTCATAGGAGAAGGGACTCGCTCTTACAGAAGTTAAGTAATATCACGTGGCCATACTTGTAGAAAATGGCAGTCTATGTTACTCTGTTTTCTCTTAATCTTCTATTTTCTGCCGCTCACAGTGGAACACAGGTTTCACATACCATTTGCAGGTGTTGGGTGAGGATAAAAATCAGTCATAATGAATCATAAAAAGTTAATTCACCTGATTTTTTTATGCCTGTCTCTATACCAGAGACCAGCTGATGCTCAGGACCATTAAACTGGTATACTATTTTTCTACTATCTAAGAGCTCAATAACTTTATCACATCTTTTTTTTTAATTGAAATTCAGTTAATTAACATATAATGTATTATTGCTTTCAGAGGCAGAGTTCAGTGATTCATCAGTTTTATACAATACCTAGTGCTCCTTCCATCCTATGCCATCACATCTTTTTATGATGTTCTCTGTTCACCATTAGTAATTCTTCTTTTATATCTTGGGGTAAATAGAATAACCAGTAATAGAACCTTCTTGGATACAGAATAACAGGAAGTAGAAATAATAGGAAAAAAATACAATAGATGATATTAGTTTTATCATTTTCCATGCCAATTCAACTGTATGAGAATATAAGCTATCAGAGTTCCAAAATCGAATAAAAAAAGAAAAACAAGTAAATGGGCAAAATGAAACAAGAAAATCACAGCAAAATAAAAAAATAAAACAGGTTTCTTGTTGAGAAACAGACAAGAATGACGTTGGATTTTTTATCAATTACAGCTACTTTTATAGATGTTTTTGAGAGTAAAATTGGCCACTAAAGATGTCTATATCTATCAGTAAGGATGTCATTTCAGAAAGAAACAGAGAAATATCCCAAAGTGTGTAAGAATTCAGAAAAAAAAGCCTATTAAGGATGAATTTAGATCTAAAAAAATAAATAAATCAGAAAGTAGAATGCTCATATACTTGTCCAAAAATAAAATATCAAAAAGTTATTAATGAGTCTTCAGAAATTAGTGAAAATAACTACTTAGGAATAAGAAAGCTGTAATACTTTTATTTTTATGTGTTTTATTAAAAAAAAAGAATGCTGTTATACTTTTAAAAAGAACAGATGGATAGAATCATGGCCAGTAGCATAAAACTAAGCCTAAATAAATGATAAAAACATGAGTTCAAACTTAACAGAAATGTTAAAAATGAACATTTATTTTCAAAAGTATAAAAATTAGATATGTTGGATGAGAAAAATGTCAAGAAGTGTCATTTCATCTTTTTATGAGGGAATCATGTTTAATTTTAAGATTCAGATGAAGTGAACAAGTTCCTTTAAAAAATGTAACTACTAAAACTTAACACAAGCAGAGACACAATCTGAGAGGTCTGTAACTATCAAAGACTTAACTATTCACAGAAAGAAAATTTGAGACCAAGATAGCTTCAGAAGTATATTTTACAAAGCATTTAAGAAGCAAGTGAAGAAAAAACTACATAAAATATTCCACAGAATAGAAAATGTGGGAAAATTGCTAACTAATTTTATGAGCTCAGTATAACTTTGAAACTAGCTTGATGAGGACATTACAATTCAGTAAAATTACAGACCAATTTAACTAAGAAACACAGATGCAAAATCCTAAACAATATATTAACTCATCAAATGTAATAACTTATAAGAAGGATACTGTAATGTCATAATGTCTTTTGTCATGAATGCAATGTTAGTTTAACATTTGAAAATCAATTAATATGTTTAACCACATTAGCAGGAAATGGAAAAACTGATTAATTCATCTCAGTAATATCAGAAAAAGCATTTGATAAAATCAATATCTATTGTTTATAGACATTTGTCAAACTAGAAGTAGAAGTTAATTTGATAAAAATTAACTACAGAAATCCACCCTTAATTAAACAAATTGGTGCTAAACATTTTGCTTGTTTGTAGAATTTTGAAAGCTCTCCCTCTCATTTTCTAAATGAGAAAAGAGAATTCCCATTGCTACAACTTTTATTAAATATTTTACTAGAGAGCCTAGGTGGTATCAAAAGAAAAAAAATAGTATAATTATTAACAAATGAACAAAAAGAACTGTCATTATTTATAGTAAATATTATTGTATATATTGAAAAGTCAAAAGAATCTATAAGTAAGTTATTAGATTATGTGAATTTAGCTATGCTCTTTCATATTGTTATAAAACTAGTTTCATATCTGTAATCAGACACAATAGTTAGAAAATATAATTTTTCAAAATTTTGTGATTTGCAATAGTGTATGTAAAGTACTTAGAAATATTTTTTCTGACTTGAACTTTATTAATTTAGTAGTTTTGTTTATAAATTTATTGTGTATTTGTAGTTGTTACAAGAGAGCTATAATCATAAGTGGTTTATATCTAATTTTATGTTTGAACATTACATAACATTAGCATAAAAATTAAGTTTATTTTTCATAATAAATTAAGTCAACACAGGCAGTCAGATTTCTTTCTTTCCATTTAACAGGGTCTGTCCTTTACTCAAGCCTAAGAATTACTATGTCAGTCTATATATAATTATGAAAGAATGCAAAAGGTATGCAAAAACTCTGTACGGAAGATCCCAATAAAGGAAAGGATCTGATATACCCATGGGTTATATGGTCAGTTTTCCTTGAATTGGTCTACACATTAAACTCAATCCAATAAAAATCCCAGCAATGTGCATCTGTATAGTAACTGGCAAGATGACTCTAAATTAAAGGAAATGCAAAGGACTAAGAATATAAAAACACTCCTTTAGAAAAAAAATAAAACTAGTGGACATATACCAGCAGATATCATGATTTATCATAAAGCTACAATGATTAAGACAAATTAGTATTGGCACAGGATAGACAAATATAAAAATGGACCACAATTAAGAGTCCAGAATATAACTCATGCTTGATATTTGACAAGGTATCACTGTAGAGCAGTGGGTGAAATTTTAGTCTATTCAGTCAAGTGCATTTTGACAGTTGGATACCCATAGAGCAACTAATAAAAACAAACAACGACAGTGATGGGTTATTTGCAATTAATATCATCAAGAGAGAGTTCCCACCACAGGAAAACATAGATAACCCAAGAGAATTAATGTCTTGCAATTTGAACAGGATGACCACAGAGATACCCAAGTGGCTGGCTAATAAATATATGAGAAATGTCTCACCTTTCATCAGAATGAAAATTAAAAATATAAGGGAATAGTACTTGTCATGTAGATGAAGTTCAAAAAATAAAAATTGACCTAGAGTAATATAAAAAGTACTGCTGGTGGGAGTATAAATTGTTAGAACCCCTTTGGCATAGCTGTTACTACCTACTATAATAGATATACATACCCTGTGACCCAGCAGTTCCATTCCAAGTTATCAAGGTATATACCCAACAAAATTTTGGTCACTACACCAGAAGACCTGCACAAGAAAGTTCATGGCATAATACTACAAAATGGGAAAAATCCTAAATCTCCATCAACAATAGAATGGATATATAAACTGTGGTAAATTCATACAATGAAATATTATGTAACACTGAAATTAAGTAAAGGGCAAAACAGGTGAAACTGTCCTATGGTGTTAAAAGTCAGGAGAGTGCCTACTTTTATAGAGAAGGAAGAAAATAGGAAGGATACAAAAGAGCTTCTGAGGTACAGATAAAATTTCAATGATTGACTTAGGTGGTAGCTACACGTTTCTGCACTTTGTGGTCATAAATTGAACTATATTCTTTTGTGCGTTTCTCTGAGTGGTTATTATACTTCAAAAAGTGTTAATAAAATAGTAACCAAAATTATGATTTATAACATTTCTAATTTACTTTCCTTGCTAAATTATTAATCTGATAATAGCAAATTTAAAATGAATGTTGCCCCTCTGGTCTCCTGTCTTTTTGAAAATAAATAGGTAAAAAAATTAAAGTTGCTCAGAGAGCACAAGGTCCACGAAATTATGGATTAAAGGGTAAATATTCAAGACAAAGGAGTTATAGTTAGGAGAAGAACAATAGTAGGGATAGAAAGAAGGATTAAAGAGAAGTTTATCATTTAAAAATATGCGCATGGAAAATATTACTCTTATTTCAAAGAAACTATGCTTTCTGAAAGCAAATACCCTCAAAGTACATTTTTTATCTTTTTAGTTTTTCTTTTTTAGGACTCATTTTTAAAATAAATCTTCACTTGCAACTTTCAGGTAGTTCTAATAAACTTGATTTAATTGTGCAAGATAGATTACCCTTCTAATTGGAGAAAGCATTTTCTACTCTAACAGCTAGTAGGATTTAGCTGGTGGGTGAATGTTTAAATGCTGCGGTAGCTGAAACTCTAGGATATTTTCTCCAATTGTCATATTTGAGCTTAGTTTTCTAAGTTGTTTTGAATATGATAGAAGAAATAACAGGGAAAAAATTAAACTGAAAGGGCAGAATTACTTCTAAGGTACGTAGTTAGTATTTCCATAATTAAGACAGTCTCCAGGCTTGATTCTATAAAGAAGTTTAAGAGATAACCTGCTTGCTTTGAACTGAAAAGGTCTTCCTACTCAGAAACACTCCCACACTGGTGAGTACATGGCCAAACTCCCCAAAAAATGAAATTTATTCCATTAAGTTAAAGATTTTTTCTTTAGAATTCTCTGCCATTTTGATAACATTTCTTTCAGGGATAAGATATTAAGCCATTAAATTACTATATTAGTTTCCTTTGGCTACTGTAACAAATTACCACAGCCTGATGGTGTAAAACAGCAAAAATTTATTCTCCTATAGTTCTGGAGGCCAGACGTCTAAAAAGGAGATGTTGGCAGGGCTCTGCTTCCTTTGAAGACTCTATGAGATAGTCCATTCCTTGCCATTTCTAGTTTCTGGTGGCTGACGGTGTTTCTTTGTTTGTGGCTGAATCACTCTCAGTTCTGCCCACTTTGATGTGTGGTGTTGAATTTCCTGCTTCTCTCCTATGAGAACCCTTGCCATGGTCTTTAAGGCCCACACAGGTAATCTAGGCTAACCTCCCCATGTCAAGATGTTTAATTTAATCACTTATGGAACCACACTTTTCTTAATAAACAAAGATTTACAGCTTCTAGGGCTTAGGACCTAATATCTTTGAGAAGTCATTATTAAGCTTCTGTGTCTATTAAAGAGATTCCCAGTCTGATGTAAGGGAGCAAAATGTAAGCAGGTACATTTTGATAGAAAAAAAATGAGGAAATGGTTCAAAGAGCAGACTATATCTTGGCAGTGGGTGGTTGAAACAGATTTAAGGCAATGAACATTAGGATCATGCAAAAAAGGAAAAGAAAGATCCTGAAATGGCCTGTATGTTAATGATACAGCACTAATTTAGCATTTAATGGAAGTCTGGCACTGTCTTTGATACCAGAAGATCTGAGTTTTTTGTGGAAGGAATTAGGGAAAGAAAAAGAAATCACTTTGTTCTTGTCATAGTTCTTCTGCTCTTGCCCTGATTCCAGTGAAGTAGTAGAATTATAAATTGTGTATAGGTAATTGACATGTACCTCAGAACTAGCTACTTAAAATAATATAGTATAATTTAAAAGTAGATACTTGAGGGATTTTAAATTTGGCTCTAGTTTAGTAATGTATGTATGGTAGGAGGTATTTCCATGCAAATTTATGATTCTAGTTTTCTGTTTTATTTGAGAACTCATGCAGCTTTAATTTGCATCTGTACTTTTGTATAATATTTTAAATAAGTTATATCTAATCCAATTGAGCCTGTTACTACCTTCAGTATTACAAAAGAAGTATTTAACGCACATACCATCCATATGAAAAATGTGAATTATGTAATATGTACAACTCAGAAACATCATGCTCATGAACTTACTTGCTTGCCTTCCTACTTATAAAGTGAAATTTCAAGAGGTAACTACTGGAAAATGACTTTGTTATCAGTTTTAGAGGGTTTGAAACCAGGTCATTTCCTTTTTGTTGTTGTCTGTCATTCCTTTGATGAACAGTTTACCTTATTTCCTCTTAATGGTTATGATATAACAGTTATCAACCCAGCCTTCGGTTTTCTTACCTGCTGTGCAATGAAAAAAGATGAGCCAGGTTTCACAGAGTTATAGAGTTTGAGACAGGGATGATGATTTCCCACTACAGTCCTCATTTGGTTGCCAAGATATATAACATCAGAAAATATGGTATTTCCTCAGAACTTAAACCTATCTTAGAATGACAAGCAGGATCTGTATAATTTACTCGAGTCAACATTCCAAGCATAATATCAGTTCTTTAAATTTATGAGTCAATTTATGATAAAAATATTTCTTTTTAAGCAACTGAGCAGTAAAATATGGATGATGAGATGAGATTCATACTTTTTTTACATATTTGTTCATGACCTTTTACCAGAAGTGTTTTAGTAGCCTCCCAACTGGTCTCTGTATCTACAATTTTTTACTTATCACATATATCTATCATTTTGCTCTCAGACTAATGTGTCTAAGTCTGTTGTATATATCCCAAATGAAGAATTAAACATTGATTTATTCAACAAATTATTGAGATGATAAAGAAGATTAAAACACAGTCCTTGAAGCTGTTCACCATTTTGACTTAGGTACACAGGAAATGCACATAAATAGTTATTATACAGGATTGAAAGTAAAAAGCATGAGAAAGGTAAATATAAATTTTAAAAAATTTAGAGGAGGGTAAGATTATTTCCTAATGTGGGGGCAATATTAATCCATGTAGAAAGTCCTTCTTAAGATTGAACATGATATCTGGATATTAGCGGCATACAAAGAGTTAAGAGGTAAAGATAACATCTAAAACATTTAAACTTAATTCTCTAGATAATTTTTAAGCACTGACAGATTTTAAGTGGGGGTGTTCCACAAGGTTTATTTATTTATTTTTTTTAGTAAGAGAACATTTTTGAAAATATGACAAATGGCCACGGGGAGAGGGTATAAAAGAAGAACAGTGAATTAAGGAAGCCATTACAATGGTGAGTATCTGCATTAAAGAATTATCCATTAAAATGGAGAGGAATTGGTATTTTTTGAGAAGTACAATTAACAAAACTTGGTGAACGACTATGGAATGATGAAAATGAGCGTTGAAGACAAAGCAGTTTTCTAATTGGTTGATTTGCTGGATGGTGATGACATTATCTAATGAAGAAAATTAGAGAAGAGAAGGTTTGTGACAGAGAAAGAACAGAAGAAGATCTTAGAACCCTGAAATTTAATGTCATATCCTTTCAAATGGATATTCTTTAAATATATTTTCTTCACATTTTAATTAGAGAAGACCTTAAGTGCTGCCTTGGGACAGAGTGAAGAAGTTTGAAGATTCCTTGTGGTTCTGCCTTAGCTTGCATCCTAGTAAGTTAAATGAATTTTGTAGTTAGCTAGACTCATCTACCTCAGAGGGTACTTAACAAATATGAGTTACTACTGAAAATGCATCTTTACAGCAGTTTTGCTCAACTCCCAAGTGTCTTATGCAGTTATCACTTCCAATCATACAGAGGTCTGGAAACACAGTTTTATCCATCTTGTTATATTTATGGCGATATTTTGATTTCCCTTATAGTTTGGAGATTGGCTTCTTGGCACCTGTTGAGGAAGCTTGACATTTAAAATACATGTGTTTAAGAAATAATATATTCTATTTGGCTTATTTGAGTTTTAAAGGTGTAGTAGGGGAGACAGTGCAGTTCTGGAGTTTAAAAGAAGCCACAACAGGAGATACAACTTTAAAAGTCATCATGAAGTTGATAGTTGAAACCGTGTTAATTGACATGTTATTGCTAAGAGAACAGAAGATAAAGTATAGAGAATAGTTAATGAGATTAAAAGCACTTGGGGATGCTAAAATTTAAGAGATGGGAAAAAGAAGAGCAACTGAGGAATAAAACTGAAAATCACTAACCCAAATTGTAGAACAGATTAGAAAGATTATATATGGAAAGACAGGAAAAGATGAACACCTCAAGAAGATGGTGAAAAACAGAATGGGAAGGTGAGGAGAGATTTTTGCATAGAGTCACAGAGCAGGTCAGCAAATCTAATAATTAGGAGATCTTGGTAAGAAATTTTAGTAGAATTGTTTATTTCAGACACATGGAAGGGTTGAGGGAAGGCAAAGACTGGAGATGAATTGCTGGAAAATTCTCTTTCAAAGTTTGGAAATGAATTAAAAAATAACGTAGATTTTTTTTTATAGGCACAGGATTTAGAGAGTGGTTATGAAATAGTATGTGATCTTGTTTATAGGATCAGGAGAAAGAATCAGAGGAGAGGGATTGATAAAGAGATAGGCTAATGGAATAATGTTTCCAAGGAGGCAAAAGAACTGAGTATGGGAGTAGGGAGTTGGAGACCAAGAATCCAGGGAGGGAAAAAAAAAAAAAAGATTTGATATGGAATCAGGGAAAATCTACATCAAGAAAACAGGAGGATTAATATTTAAGGAATTTGTTATCCATATCTAAGTTCTTTTAGTGAAAGTTGGTGCCAATAATTACAGTGGTGGTTATTTCTCTGCAACCTTACTTTGAAGTTATCAAGACCTAGGCCACATTCTACCATGAACAGAAATATTTATTAGTGAGCAGACACAAAAAATTCATACAAAATATTTAGTAACTTTGGTGAGTTCTTAGCTTTGTGTTGTTTAAGGTGTTGAATTAAAATTCATGAAAGGTTCCTTGAAGACATACATAAACACCATTCTAAAATCAGCATTTTTTAAAGTTCATTATCAGACAACTAAATCATCCAACTGTATAACTAGGTACAGAAATATTAAGGATTAATTCTAGAGTGTTTCCATGATCTCAATAATTTCTTTAAAATAATTCAACATAGGCAAGTGTGATATCATATATATAATATTTAGTTTCCATTTATTTCTAGTCCATATTCCATGAGTGATCAGCTAGTATTATGTTTCATAATAGGGAATTTCAGGAGACTCTGCTATCTGTATCAACCTTCTGTGCTTTTTAAATTAAAAGAGTCAATGCCAGAAATTGATTTTCATTGTTGGAAATAGTGGCCTGTTAACAATCATTTTGAAGGGTGGACTAGCATGGTAAACTAGAATAGATAATTAGAAATATTCAAGATATGTGCGCTGGATACTCCCCAACCTCATATGACCAGGTTGTAAAAATCCTGTAGGCTCTGGTACCCAAGCTTAATTCCTAAATGTGCCTGTGCCACTATTGGGTTAGGAGAATTTCTGGCTCCCTGATGTCTTCTATAAAGCATAATAGAATTCTGCCTCTGGAATATTGTCATATATAACTCTAGGGAACATTTCATGCAAAGAGTTACTCAGAGAACATAAAAGGATAGAGAACTGAAAAGTAATATACCTGACAGAATAGGTACTATAAACTGTTTGTGCTGCTCGCTGCTGAGTGATTGTTTAATAAACGTTCATATGTGTGACAGAATTTGCTTTGAGGCATGCTTTCATTATAGCATAGTTGGGAAGTGTTGGTGGAATAGCTAAATCTTTGCCCACTTCAAAGTTTTCCAGTGTTTGCATCAGGCATGACCTGGTTAGCATAGGTCAGTTTGCTTATAGAGATCATCTCCATTCTGCAAGGATTGGAAGTGTCTCTAAAGAATTGCAGCCAGTCCACTGTTGAACTATGAGAACCCACCTCTTCAGGGCACTTCGTTATTCAGCAAAGCCTCTTGTGTTAATAGAAACTAAACTTTAACTGAAGTTCTTCTTGTATCTCCCTCTGTAACAAAGACTTTCTCTGAAAAGGATAATCTACAGTATTTTTTGTGTGAATTTCTGATTGATGCAAATGACTGTTCCTAGAATTTAATTTAAATGTAAATCATTTATATATATGTAATATCATGCTGCCTATGCTGAAGTATTTCAAAGTAAATTACAGATATCTTAATACTCTTTGCCTTTTAAATAAGATGCCCATAAAGAGTGTAGCCTTACAGGAATACATGAAAGTCTAGATAGATTTAAGTGGGTTCCTAGATCCTTTCCTTTCATAAAACTGCTACTAACATTAGACACTGTCTAGTAACATTGTTCTCAAAGAGGGCAGTCCCACTCTGTCAGGAGGTATTTGGAAATACGGAATAGGGCTTTTTTGGTTGTTAAGATGAATGTTGTAATTATTGAAGAATGCTGCCACAGTGCTAAATTCCACACTGTCTAAGGAACAACAGTCTCAAGAATTCAAGGCAGAATCATCCCACCAACAATGCCAGTTACATTTCTGTTGGTGAAAACTGCCAGACTAAGCAATATCAATTCCCCCATTCTTCTATTATATTAAGGGATTTGGTACATTGTAATTAGTGTTTCTTGTGTTTCTGTCTCCATTCATCTGGATAATTTGAGGAAGACTGTCATTTTAATCTTCATTTGTTTGGGGACTCTTACAGTGTTTGGCAAAGAGGGGGTTTTTAATAAATGTTTGCGTTGAATAAATGGCATGCATATCGTCCAAGTTACTCAGCTTTTTGTCTTGAAGAAGGAAATGCCAGTGTTTGCTTTTGGAAACCAGTTTAATCATTTATAAGCAATTAGGATAGGCTTCTAGATATATACCTTTAGATAGTTAAAGAATAAATCAAGTTGAATTTAATTTTACTAGATCTGGTAGGAATTTCCTGATTGGTATAATTCCAAATAAGTGTAGAGAAACATAATGAAGGACAGGACTTCAATCAGAGTCAGATGTTTCTAAAGATGATCCAAAGTTTTTTTTTTAGGTATTTGTTCCTCTAATATTAATGTAAAACAAGTTTCAGCACGAATAAGAAAGCTCAATCTCCACTTGCAGATTCTATAACAATATATTTCTGAGTTAATTTTTTCATGACTTTCTGAAAATATAGGCCTCTGATGCTAATTTGTGGTCCAGATTGTGTATGAAAACAATTATCAGTGTTGGGACATACACAGTTCTCTTACTAAGCATCATAATACCATCTAAATATGTTGCATAATTCTATTAGAATATTAAATTTTAATTTTGTATTATATGTACAAATCTTTGTTCTTTGAAATATTTAATAAAATATCTAAGTTTATGTTAACCCATTAACTAAAGTCTTATAGTTCCTCACCAGTTTCCAGCACTGGATTATAAATCACGCAGATACCTTGCTAACATTCTGAAGAGGACAAAGCCAACCAATACCAGACAGAATTTCACCATTTTCCTTGGTTATTTGGGATTTCTTTTTCTCGTGAATGATGTTGAGGTGAAAATTGGTTTTCTTTTTCCAGCTTTTTTTTTAAATTTTATTATTTTTTTTTATATTATGTTAGTCACCATGCAGTACATCATTAGTTTTTGATGTAGTGTTCCATGATTCATTGTTTTCATATAACACCCAGTGCTCCATGAAATATGTGCCTTCCTTAATACCCATCACCGGGCTAACCCATTCCCCCACCCACCTCCCCTCTAAAACCCTATACATCTCCAAAGGCAAGTGAAACAAAAGCAAAAATGAACTTTTGGGTCTTCATCAAGATAAAAAGCTTCTGCACAGTAAAGGAAACAGTCAACAAAACAAAGAGGCAACCCACAGAATGGGAGAAGATATTTGCAATGACACTACAAAGGGCTGATATCCAAGATCTATAAAGAACTTCTCAAACTCAACACCTTTTTCCAGTTTTATAGAAAATTTTTTATGTGTGTGTATATGTGTTTCTCTTTTAAAAATAAGTTAGATTTCCATCTATTGTGTCTCAGTCAATAAAATAAAATAGAGCTGTCAGAGGAACTTTTTGCATGTTCATAATACTTGAAACTTTGGGCTTTCTAGATTTTACCTAATTTGTAGAACCTCAGCAAATTTCAGGGTTATAGGATTGGTTTTAGGAAATTCATCCATTAGATCATTAATTTATGATTATAAGTTATCTGGTGGGGTGTGGGATAAAAAAAGATGGGAAGGTATAACTTTAATAGTGGTATATGGCCTGAGAGAAGTTTTTTTTTTTTTTTAAAGATTTTATTTGTTTATCTGACAGAGAGAGACACAGCAAGAGCAGGAACACAAGCAGGGGGAGTGGGAGAGAGAGAAGCAGGCCTCCCGTAGAGGAGGGAGCCCAATGCGGGACTCGATCCCAGGATCCTGGGATCATGACCTGAGCCGAAGGCAGACGCTTAACGACTGAGCCACCCAGGCGCCCCGAGAGAAGTTTTGAAGGTGTGCATGTCAGTGATGAGTTGAAGCAGGTGAAGGCATCATGTGAACGGTGTCTCTGTAGGGCAAACATACTCATATTGGTTTCAGCACTCTGGCATTTGCTTGAAGATAGGATGCCTGCGACTTTCTGTTACTTCTCACTGCCACTGATGCAGGGAAGAATAGTTTCCACCTAACTTAACATTCTGAATTCTTTCCTAAATATCAGTGATACCTACCCGAAGACAAGCTAGGAGATCACTGAGTTTCAAATCCTCCTTCTGCATGCATAAGTTTAATTTTACATTCATAGTATTAGACCACATAGCAGATGAATTGTTTCTTCTGCAAGTAACATGGTGGCAATAAACTGCAGGTGGATTTCTTTTTTTATGCAGTTATGCTCTCTAGAGAAGAGGAGGGAAAAAAATCTCTAGTTGTATGTACTCTGGAAATAGAGCAAGTAAATGTCATGTGACCTCACAGGTGATACAGAAAATTCACAAAGAAAATGCGTGGACTATATTTGGTAGTACTCTTATTTCTTGACATCATTACAGAATCATAACCAATCTGTCATCATCACAAAGAAATTGTATTTTATAAAACGTCTTTTCAAGTTAAATCTCTTGACCAATATCTAATATTTTCCTAATTTTATTGTTCAATAGGACTGGTTAATAAAATTCTGGTAAATTTCATATATTCTTGGCAAACTCTTGAACTCCAACATTCAACATCCAATTGGACAGTATCTTTAACAACAGTCACAATTTGACCTATGTGTAGATAATCTGAATTAGTACTGGGGGAAAACGTCCGTAAGAGAGAGATAAGCCAAAATCCCTGAACAGAATTAAAATTTTATTCTTGATTTTATTTCATTTCTCCAGGATATGGTATTTTTTTTTCCCCTTATTTATTAAAGCCATACAAACCATTCAATTATGATTGATTTAATTTAAATACACATTATTATTTGGTTGGGGAGAAGGAAATACATGATATCTCAATGATATCGCCATGGCAATTTGGATATGGTTTTCATGAGTTAAGCACCTGTTTTTAAGGAGCTGATGAAGAGAGGCAGCCAAATCATGTCATATCAATCTTAGAATAGCTGTCAAATGTCATTGACTTTTAGCTACTGCAGTGATTTGGATTAAACTGAAACTGGGTATGGAAACTTGCTTGAAGGCTAGGTATGTCATTCCCAATAGCTAAATACATTGAATCCCATTACTTGTTGTACCTTTGAAGGGTGATATATTCATAATAGAACTTGATGGTCGGGTTGTTTGTTTTTTAATAAGTGTAATTTACTCATTTTATGTTTCTTTTCATGATCTATTGTCTAATTTATTTTTAAAAGAAAAATTCAAACTCATAATTTATGAAAACTTTTAATTTCCCTTGGCTCTTCAGTTACTCATATATTAATATTTCTTTTAAAACAAATACAATAATGTATTTATCTCATATTTAACTCACTAATCTGTTGCTATACTAATCATGAAGTCCTTATTTAATTTAAATAATTTATTTTTAATGTAACATATTTTCATTAGAAATTATTATCTCAGCTATCTTCAGGGACTTAATGACACAAATGTTTGAATTGGGTAGATTGTAACATGAAATATTAAGTGTTAGGGCCTATGAATAACTTGAGAGTGCATAGCCAGTCCAATTATATTTAAATTTCCAAATATTACCAACTTTATGTTTGCCAAACAAAACACTTCCGTGGGACATACGAGACTGGTAGGTTGGCAGTTTTTAACACTTGATTTAGATATTTCTAAAAATAAGTTCAAAGCCTAACTTATTAGACATTTTCCTTTGTGTGTGTGTATACATACCTGTGTGTTGTTTTATCATGTAGATGTAATTTCTTTTTCACATTAAACCAGCAGCTAGTGTATTTGACAATTTCAGGGAGTGTATGTTCACAAAATTAATATTGCCTAGTTAGTACTACTTGATTTTGTTAGTTTTTTATTTTTTGTAGCTGTATTTGAAATTATTTATTTTTCCTTTGTTTTTCATTTTTTTCAGAATTCATTAAAGTAGAATTCCTGCATCAAAAGTTATAATTATTTTCAAAACTCTTGAAACATTTTCCAAATTACCCTCCAGTCAGTGGTACATAAAAATGGCCATTTGATACATCCTTGCCAAGTTTTGTGCCCTAGTTTTCTCATTTATAATATGAAGATAATATCGCTTTACAAAAACTATGTGACCACGTAGGCTTGTTGTATTAAACGAGTTAGTAATATGTAGAGTATTTAGAGTCAGGCCATGCACATTTTTGTTGTTACTATTTTAAAATATAATAGTAGGGGGAACCTGGAAAAGATGGTGGAGGAGAAGGGACCCTATTCCAGCTGGTCCCCAGAATTGAACTGGATATCTACCAGACCACTCTGAACATCCATGAAATCAGCCTGAGATGTGAGAAGATAGATCTGATCTCTACAAACAGAATATCGCAGGTGGTTGGTTTCGAGGTACAAAGTGGGGAGCCGTGATTCCGGGGCAGATATCAGAGGATAAAGGGAAGGAGGAGAGAGCCGAGCCATCAAGATCCTGCACCACCAGTGAGCGGTGGCCTCCCACGCTGGGGACCAGGCACAGACTCGCAGACTGGTAGCGGTGGGGAAAGGACTTTAGGGCAGCCCCTTGGACAGAAACCCAGAGCAGCGGGGCCACGCATGCAAACTGGGGGCAGCTGGCAGTTTTAGCAGCACAAAGGGCAGAGATGTGCCCCTACATGGAGGTGACAACTGGGAGCGCTGCTGAGGGGCGCACAACCCAGGACACTGCAGTGTATAGCAGCACAGACAGAAACAGAGATAGTGTGGCCTGGAGAGCCACTGAAGAGCAGACAATCTCTCTGCTCTGAGGCAAAGGGTTGGAAATGATCTCTTCTGCCCTCTCAGAAGAGACACAGAAAGCTGCTGGGGAAAGCTGCCAGAGAACAAAAGCCCCCAAAACTGGTTTTCACTGAGCCCATCCCCCACCACAGGGGCAGAGCAACTGGAACCCAATCACAAGAAAAAATTTGGAAGAAATTAACCAGTCCTATTGAACAATAAAATTAGGAAAATATTAGATATTGGTCAAGAGAAAGAAAAAGAAAAAGCAACAAACAATGACTAAGCCATGCTTTAGAAGAGAAATAATTAAGATTAGAGCAGAGATCAATGAATTAGAACCAGAAACACAGTAGATCAGATCAATGAAACTAGAAGCTAGCTGGTTCTTTGAAAGAATAAGATAAATAAACCACTGGCCAGACTTACCCTCCCCCCCAAAAAAAGAGAGAGAAAGGACCCAAATTAATAAAATTATGAATGAAAGGGGAGAGATCATGACTAACACCAAGGAAATAGAAACAATATTAGAAATTATTATCAACAACTATATGCCAATAAACTGAGCAACGTGGAAGAAAGGGATGCCTTCCTGGAAACCTATAAACTGCCAAGACTGAAACAGGAAGAAATTGACAACCAGAATAGGCCAATAACCAGTAATGAGATTGATTGAAACAGTGATTAGAAACCTCCCAAAACACAAGAGTCCAGGGCCTGATGGATTCCCTGGGGAATTCTACCAAACATTCAAAGAAGAAATAATACATATTCTCCTGAAGCTGTTTCAAAAAATAGAAACAGAAGGAAAGCTTCCAGACTCATTCTATGAGGCCAGCATTACCTTATCCCCAAACCAGGAAAAGACCCCATCACAAAGAATTTCAGACCAATGTCCCTGATGAATATGGATTCCAAAATTCTCAAAATCCTAGCTAATAGGATCCAACAATACATTAAAAGGATCATCCACCACGACCAAGTGGGATTTATCCCTAGGAAGCAAGGATGGTTCAACATTCACAAATCAATCAATGTGATAGAACACATTAATAAGAGGAGAGAGAAGAACCATATGGTCCTCTCAATTGATGCAGAAAAAGCATTTGACAAAATACAGTATGCTTTCCTGATTAAAACTCTTCAGAGTATAGGGATAGAGGGAACATTCTTCAAGTTCATAAAATCCATCTATGAAAAACCCACAGCGAATATCATCCTCAATGGGGAAAAGCTGAGGGCCTTTCCCTTAAGATCAGGAACACAACAAGGATGCCCACTCTTGCCACTGTTGTTCAACATAGTACTAGAAGTACTAGCAACAGCAGTCAGACAACAAAAAGAAATAAAAAGTATTCAGATTGGCGAAGAAGAAGTCAAACTCTCTTTGCAGATGACATGATACTTTATGTGGAAAATCCAAAAGACTGCACCGCCAAATTACTAGAACTCATACAGTAATTCACTAATGTGGCAGGATACAAAATCAATGCACAGAAATCAGTTGCTTTCTTCCACATTAACAATGCAACTGTAGAAAGAGAAATGAGAGAAATGATTCCGTTTACAATTGCACCAAAAACCATAAGATAATAAACCTAACCAAAGAGGTAAGGATCTATACTCTAGGAACTACAGAATGCTCATGAAAGAAATTGAAGAAGACACAAAAAGATGGAAAAACATTCCATGCTCATGGATTGGAAGAATAAACATTGTTTAAATGTCTATGATACCCAGAGCAATCTATACCTTCAATGCCATCCCGATCAAAATTCCAATGATATTTTTCAAAGTGCTGGAACAAACAATCCTAAAATTTGTATGGAATCAGAAAAGACCCCCAGGCACCAAGGAAATGTTGAAAAAGAAGAACAAACCTGGGGGCATCATATTGTCTGATTTCAAGGTATATTACAAAGCAGTGATCACCAAAACAGCATGGTACTGGCACAAAAACAGACATATAGACCAATGGAACAGATTAGAGAGTCCAGATATGGACCCTCAATTCTATGGTCAGATAATCTTTGACAAAGCAGGAAAAAATATGCAATGGTAAAAAAAGTTTCTTCAATAAATGGTGCTGGGAAAATTAGCTATATAGATAAGAATGAAATTCAACCATTTTCTAACACCATACACAAAGATAAACTCAAAATGGATGAAAGACCTCAATGTGAGACAGGAGTCCATTAAAATCCTAGAGGAGAACATATGCAGTAACCTCTTTGACATTGGCCACAGCAACTTCTTTCAAGATACATCTCCAAAGGCTAGAGAAACAAAAGCAAAAATGAACTTTTGGGACTTCATCAAGATAAAAAGCTTCTGCACAGCAAAGGAAACTGTCAAAAAAACAAAGAGGCAACCCACAGAATGGGAGAAGGTATTTGAAAATGACACTACAGATGAAGGGCTTATATCCAAGATGTATAAAGAACTTCTCAAACTCAACACCCAAAAAACAAACAATCAAGTCAAAAAATGGGCAGAAGACATGAACAGACACTTCTCCAAAGAAAACATACAAATGGCTAACAGACACATGAAAAAATGTTCATCATCATTAGCTATCAGGGAAATTCAAATCAAAACCACATTGAGATACCACCTTACACCAGTTAGAATGGCAAAAATTGACAAGGCAAGAAACAATAAATGTTGGAGAGGTTGTGGAGAAAGGGGAACCCTCTTACACTGTTGGTGGGAATGCAAGTTGGTACAGCCACTTTGGAAAACAATGTGGAGGTGCCTCAGAAAATTAAAAATAGAGCTAACCTATGACCCAGCAATTACACTCCTGGGTATTTACCCCAAAGACACAGATGTAGTGAGAAGAAGGGCCATATGCACCCCAATATTCATAGTAGCAATGTCTGCAATAGTCAAACTGGGGAAAGAGCCGAGATGCCCTTCAACAGATGAATGGATAAAGAAGATGTGGTCCATATATACAATGGAATATTACTCAGCCATCAGAAAGGATGAATACCTAACTTTTACATCAACATGGATGGGGCTGGAGGAGATTATGCTAAGTGAAATAAGTCAAGCAAAGAAAGCCAATTATCATAAGGTTTCACTTATCTGTGGAACATAAGGAATATACCATGGAGGATATTAGGAGAAGGAAGGGAAAAATGAAGGGGGAGAAATCAGGGGGAGAGACCAACCATGAGAGACTGTGGACTCTGAGAAACAAACTGAGGGTTTTAGAGAGGAGGGGGTTGGAGGGATGGGTTAGCATGGTGATGAGTACTAAGGAGGGCACGTACTGCGTGGAGCACTGGGTATTATAGGAAAACAATGATTCGTGGATCACTACATCAAAATCTAGTGATGTATGGTGACTAACATAACATAATAAAATAAAATTAAAAAAATGAAATATAATAAAAATTGTTTCATTTATTTATTAAAGAAATGGCACACATTTTCATGTGTGTACTAGACATTTGTTTCTTCTTGGGTGAATTGTCTATTCATATTCTTAGCACAACTTTCTAATGGGTTTTGCTTATTCATACTTATTTTTTTTAAGATTTTATTTATTTATTCATGAGAGACAGAGAGAGAGAGAGAGAGAGAGAAGCAGAGGGAGAAGCAGGCTCCCCGCTGAGCAGGGAGGCTGATGCGGGACTTGATCCTAGGACTCTGGGATCATGACCTGAGCTGAAGGCAGACGCTTAACCATCTGAGCCACCCAGGAGCCCCATACTTATTTTTATGTAGTCTTTATATCATAAGGATGTTAACCTTCTATCTGGACTAAATGGTTCAAATATTTCCTTGAGGCTTTTTGTGTTTTTATATGCAAATGCTTAATTTTTTATGGAGTCATAATCAATCTTTTTGTGTATATTTTTCCTTTTCTTTATGTAGAAAGTGTTTTAGTTTTCTGTGGCTGCTATAATATATCACTAGAAAGCAGGTGGCTTAAAATAACAAATGCATTCTGTCATATTTATGGAGACTAGGAGTCTGAAGCAAGATACTGTCAAGTTAGTTCCTTCTAGAGGATCTTAGAGAATCCATTTCCATGCTTCTCTTTTAGTTTCTTGTGATTGCTAGCAATCCTTGGCATTCTTTGGCTTATAGATTCCTTGGCATCACTCCAGTCTCTGCCTCCATCTTCACATGACCTTCTTCCCTGTACGTGTATGTAACTGTCCAAATTTCCTTCTTCACATAAGGACACCAATCATGCTGAATTTAGGGCCCATCTTAAGCCTCATCTTAAACTGATTAATCTGCAAAGGCACTATTTCTAAATAAGGTCACCTTCATGGATTCTGGATAGACATGTATTTTTGTAGGACACTATTCAATACAGTGCAGGAATTAATTTCAGATTCCAGGGCGCCTGGGTGGCTCAGTTGGTTAAGCGACTGCCTTCAGCTCAGGTCATGATCCTGGAGTCCCGGGATCGAGTCCCGCATCAGTCTCCCTGCTCAGACTCCCTGCAGAGCAGAAGGAGGGAGAAGCAGAGGGAGTCTGCTTCTCCCTCTGACCCTCCCCCCTCTCATGTGCTCTCTCTCTCTCTCATTCTGTCTCTCAAATAAATCAATAAAATCTTTTAAAAAATAATAATAATTTCAGATTCCAGGATCACAAAGATAATCATTCTATTTTTATTTTATTTTTTTACAGTTCTTTAATCTATCTGGATCACCATTGTTTACTGAGGTAATTAGTAAATAGTAATCATTTAGACCTTGAAATTTAAGAATCCTTCCATTTTTTTAAGTGGTAAAATAGAAAAGTAAAATACTAAATGTACATTTAAATAAAAATTAGCAGTTTCAGAAACAGACACAGAGAAATAAGAAACATTTTTAAAAGCCAATTTGATAACCAGGCTTGATTTCCACTGTCTGTTGTGAAATAAAGACTTCTCACTCTTTGAAATCTCAGAATCTACTAGATAATCCTCATCCCTCTCTGCCCCCCCTCCAGATTTACATAGGTTTTCTTTTATTGTGGTAAAAAAAAAATATGAGACCTACTCTCTTATATTTTTAAGTGTACAGTACAGCTTTATTAACAATAAGTACAGTGTTGTATAGCAGATTTCTAGAAATTTTTCATCTTGCATGCCTTAAAGCTTTTAACCATTAAACATCAACTCACCACACTCACCCCCATCCCAGCCTTTGGCAGTCACCATCTGACTTTCTGCTTTGATGAGTTTGATTACATTTGATACCTCATATAAGTGAAATCATGCAGTATTTTTCCTGTGACTATTTATTTCACCGAGCATAAGGTCTTCCAGCTTCATCCATGTTGTAGCATGTAACAGTATATTCTTCTTTTTATGGCTGAATAGTATCCCATCATATATACCACATTTTCCTATGTCCTTTAATGTTGCTGGTTTCATGCTTATCTGGGGTGCAAAAGCCTCATAACAGATATCTGGATTTCTTTTACAAGAAATCGATCCTTGTATTATTGTCTTGTTCTCATCCTCTCCATGAGAGTAAGGAGGGTCTGGTGCTTCTTATTCTGCTATATTGCTGGCATCACCCTCTTTTTTCTTCTTGTTGCATGAATTATACAATCAACATGTATGAACATTATAACAATTTGAGTATACATATATGCTGGAACTGAGAAAGAAAGAAGTATTTTTAAATGAACAATTCAAGATTTAGAAGACTGACATCCAAAATACGTCTCTTCTCTTTTTTTTACCTGAGATATCTCTCCATTAACCGTTTGTTTTTTCATGCAGAAATACTCTATCATAATTAATTCTTTAAAGTAAAATATAACAAAATGCAAATAAAAACCAAGAAAATAAATGTGATATTTTTTTGAATTATTTCTCCTCAAGGTTAATTTTTAGCATTCTGTCTCTCTCTCTCTCTCTCTCTCTTTGTCAAGCTTTAAAAGATTTAAACTCTGTTTTATTATTGTCCCTTTCCATCTACTCCTACACCCATTAACCCATTAGGGACTATCTCCAAGTAGTTGTTGCATTGTTTCCTATTGTAATAAAAATCCCGTTTGTTTATGTACTTAACCTTTCCTTAGTCCTTTTTGATTTCTCTAGTGTTATTAGATTCTATTGATACCTTTGACTTCAACATGCACTACTGACTCTAGTCATGTCTTTCTCATGGTGGCTTTATAATCCCTCAAAGGCTCTTTGATTTTCCTCATCTCTTACATGTTAGAGTTTCAGCTTTCTTTCACCCTCCTAACTTTTACTGGGCAGGGCCCTTTTTTTTTTTTCTTAGCCTTAACATTGCCTATGTAAGGACTCATATATTTTATCTTTTAAGATAAGGATACTTCCACCTTGATATTCCAAGATACAGCAAACTCAGTAGGTCCAAATTTTATCATTATCTTTATCCCCTATCTGCTCATTCAAAATTATTTCCTCTCTCAGTTAATGACATTTATATTCATCTCTTCCCCCAAATAAAAACCTCCCCAAATGTCTTTAGTTCTTATTGCTTACTCCTTATAGAGCTGTTAGGTTCCTTTTGGAATTTTTACCAAGACCCTGCCACAGGTCCTGAGGACCAGGACTCCCAAGTATTATCAGCAGCCCTGAACTGACCATATCCCAAACCCAGTGAAATTCCTAATCCAAGAATTGGTTCTTTAAATTCCTAATTAACACTGTCTGACACTGAAGCTTCAAGACACCTCAAAAAATTCCTTCAAGTGGCCAGTGGTCTTTCTGATGCTGGTGCCCAGTGAGAAGTCAGGACATAGTGCTTTTCTCCTTCATTCAACACTGTTCTAAAATCTCTGCATCACACAACATTCACTTTCCTTTCCTGCATATACGGTGCTGTGCCAGCCTTTGACTACCAGGAGATCCTCAAACATTTTTAATAAGCTCAAATTTTGCTTTTTGGATAAATATAAGCTAAACCAATTTTGTTTTCAGAAGTCATTCATTCTATCTTTCCTTTGTCCTTCTTTTCCCAAATTAAAATCTTGATGTGAGATCACCAGCAGGAACTGCTGTGTCCAATGGCAGGTTAGAGGATTAACATAGATTATCTGCTGGGCATCTGTAGCCTCACTTACCCTTTCTGTCAGCTTTCCTTTCTCCAGCTTGGTTGAGGTAAACAGCTCTTCCTCTAGCAAAGGTTTGATCTGGTGTGTGAAATTTGGAGGGGTCCCTAAGATGCTAAGTACCAAAATGAACTGCAAATCAAGAATTTGATGGTAGGCAGCAGGAAGGGATGTCTCCACCAACACCCTCCCAACACCAGCCCACCACCACTATTAAGCCAAATCTGCCACACGGGGACCAGATTTCCATTTTTTTTTTAATTCAAGATTTAAATATTTATTCATTCTTAGATTTCAGTTTTTTAATTTAAATAAATTTGGACCAGTGCATGCTTTAGAAATCCATAATGTCACTATAGTTGTCACTATAGTTGTTTTGGCTTTTGGCTAAAATTAAGTCTTGTTTATTTTCCTCTTATTGGTAAAATGAATAAGCTGTCTACGTGTGCGTGCATGTGTGTGTGTGTGTGTGTGTGTGTGTGTGTGTGTGTGAAATATAGTGTTCGTTATTTTGTTCTTATAGGAAAAATGTATTTTGTACTCTTTGGTTATGTAGCCAAATTACATGAAAAAAACATTAGAAATTTTAGTTATGTCAGGATGCATCTCTATTCAGTCAGTAGGGATATAAAAATCTGTAATGAAATACAAAAGGTAAAAAGGTAAATTGCCCTTTTTTGCATCTTAAAATCCCCAAAGAAAATTGAAGTGTTCATAAATCTTTATGAGTAGTGCACTTCACACACACACATACACGCACGCACACACACAACCAAAGTATGTATAATGCTGTTAATAAAAAACGTCTTTGAACATTTGGTATTTGAAGTACTACTTAAATGGAGTGACATCTGAGATTTTTATCCTTGGATAATTCTTTTATCAGTTGTTTGATATAATGTAACAATTATTCATGACATGATGCAGTTGAAATGGATTCACTAGACAAATAATAACCTACGTTCTGCTTCTCCATTATAATCCATGACTTTTATATTTATCCTTCAGATGAAAAATTTATTTAGGGATGCAGAAGAGGCACAAAATGCTTTGTTGAGTGGAATATAGTGTAGAGCAGCATGTAAGAAGAGGAGCAGCTAGCCTTATACCAAAATTGCTCTCTTACCAGCCTCTGTTATTTACTGACACACGGTACTGGAGGGAATTTTTTTTTGGTTTTGTTTTACCAATAAAGTAGAGAGTAGAGACAGAGCAGTATCTTTTTAATGTGCCTTCTATATGTCTTTCCTTCTTTCCATAGGCAATATTCTTTGTCTTCTACCTTCATAGAAAGCATCATCTCTTTATAATTTCTGAAATCCTGAATTAGCACATCTTATCACAATTGGTAGAGTTACTTTTGCTATTTCAAACAACTGTCTATCAATTTGGAATATTTGCTGTAGCACAAATTGTCCACATATCTCACCCAAATCAATTTTACATATGTAAATATTAGTTGAAACCAAACCAAACCAAAAAATACACTAACAGAAAAAGGTAGCAAATAAAACTATAGCAGTTTATAATTATAGCAGATGCATTGATTGTTAGGACTGATAATGCATTACAAAACTACAGTAACGCAAATCTAGACTATAATGATCATTTTTCTGTTATCCACTTTCCAAGCCTTAGTACAAATTTCCTACTCTTAATTATTGGTGGATTGCAAATTATTCTAAATAATTAGAAACAACATGATACAGATCACATAGAATTTATGTACTACATGCCATAAAATGCCTTGTTTTCATCTTCATTTTTAGTGTAAAACTAAGTTAGAAAGTAGACAATTTTTTTAAGCATATAGTTATTTTCTTCAAGAAAGCTTGAGTTTTTGTACTGAATGACCAGCAAAACAAATTCAAAATATATTCACACCGTTGAAGTTATTCTTTTCAAAGTAAAATGGCAAATTTTGAACTGGTTTTAGTGTACCGTTCCTGCAAAGGGTTTCTTTTTCCAATTCTGAACATATATTGCCTATCGCTAGCCCTGTTAGCTTGCAAATGAGAATGCTGTGTTCAGTCATAAATTTAAAGGTGTATTGGATAGAAGTTGTTCAGAACAGAAAAGAATGAAAATGTAAAGCAAATCTGAGGGTAATATTCATTGGTGCAACATGGGAAAACATAATGCTTGCTTTATTACAAAGTTTTCTTCTGACCAGAGCTTTATATTTGGTTTGATGTTATGATATTCACAGTAAGCTTTTCCATGATAATATGAACTTGTGTGGATGTACTGGATTTCTCCCATTTGTCCCCTAGATCTACTTCTCCCTCAGGACGTTGATTGTGTGAACTACATCAACGGGCTGCTTTGCCCTCCAGTTTTTTATTTGATTTGACTAATAAGAGGAACCAGCAGGAGATGGGGGACAGGGAAAGGAGGGAGAAGACTGGATTTGGGTTAGTTATTTTCCTGTTTCTCTTCCTGAGATAGAAACAGTTCATATTTGTTTTTTTTTTGTTGGTTTTGTTTTTTGCTGTTTCCCTCTACTAAGAGCCATAGTTTGTGTCAGGCAGTCTAACCCATAAAACTCTTATTTGCCTGTATGTTGTAAAGTCTTCCTGTTCTTAATATCTCTTGGTATACCACATTATCCTTTTTAGGTCTCTTTAATGAATGAATAGTTATCGCTTTAACTCCTCAAAGCACCCAGTTTCGGTGCACCATATGTTTCTTGCCTGGAACCTGATTTATACAGTGAGTGGGGATAATGGGCATGTGCTTCTAAAAGAAGTTGTTTATAGACTTGAAACATTAGTAGAGTACTTGCAGTCATTCTACAAACTATTTTAATACTTAATCTCAGAAATTAATTGTAAAAAATAATGCTTTTGGTCTTTTGAGAATGTTCAGAGAAGTCAATTAATTATGAGGGAAACTAGAGACCCTGTATTTAATAGATATTTTATCTATATGTACATACATACACATACTGATATACATATATATAAACACACATAAACATATATATTTGTGAAACTAAAATCCTCTAACTTAATAACATATCTTATTTTTATTTTATCCTTCAACTTCTCCTTCTGCAAAGCCCCTCTCTGGAATCCAAAGTACAGCCAATCTGCTGTCAGTCTGAGATTAATCCATGTCCTTAGCTCTAAGAGCCTGTGTTCACAATGCACTATTGGAAAAGAAAAATGAAACAAGGAAGATAAATTAAACCTATTTCTACCCTTCATGACATCCAAGTCCAGCTTCCTGTTTTCTTCCCATACGGTATGCTACAACAGCTAGCAAATTGGCAGTTCTCAGTAGCTGAGGCCATGATGGCTGTGGTTCCAAAAATTCAACTTCTCAGTTAAAACACAGTGATAAAAAATAAGAACAAAGGCAATTATATAAAACCCATACCCTCGTCATACCTAAAACATATCCAAATTTCATATTACCTGTGGATCAAGCAAAGAAATAAGCAAACAAATTCACAGTTGTGAACCTTTGGGAAGTGCGAGGGAAATACCAGGAAAAAAAAATGCATGGAAGAGGGGCACCTGGGTGGCTCAGATGGTTAAGCATCTGCCTTCGGCTCAGGTCATGATCCCAGGGTCCTGGGATCGAGCCCACATCGGGCTTCCTGCTCAGCGGAGAGCCTGCTTCTCCCCCTCCTTCTGCTTCTCCCCTGCTCATACTCTCTCTCTTTCTCTCTATCTCTGTGTCTCGAATGAATAAATAAAAAAAATTTTTTAAAAATGCATGGAAGAGAGAGGGCAGCCAGCAGAGTCTAAAATAAATCTCAAACCGTCATCAGAAATGAAAGATCATTTAATATGTGAAAATGGAGATTACAGGGACAAGATCTATAAGAACATGTTGGATGCTAAGAATATGCACTGGGAAGGTTGGAGGGCCGGGGAAGAGAATAGAAAGAGAAAGACATTTTTTTTTGGAATCAGCATGGTAAAAGGAAAAAGAGTAAGTGGTAAAATTCAGGATATTTCAAGGCAAAAGTGATATTTTTAAAAGTTTTTATTTATTCATTTGAGAGAGAAAGAGTGAGCACAAGCAGGGGAAGCAGCAGGTAGAGGCAGAGGGAGAGGGAGAAGCAGACTCCCCACTGAGCTGGGAGGCCAACGTGGGGCTCGATTCCAGTAAGGACCCTGAGATCGTGACTGGAGCTGGAGGCAGACACTTAAGCATCTGAGCCACCCAGGTGCCCCCAAGAGTGATTTAAAAAAAAATCAAGACATACCACCCATCCCTTATTTCTTCACTCCCCCTTGAGAAAAATCTAGTGAAGAACGATTCTTGATTACAGAGACAGAAGTAGGTGCTTTTGAACCAGGATTCTTATAAAGCATAGCAGATTGCCTGTCCTTCTCCACAAAGATGCAGGGAATCAAACACTCCTCTTCTTTGAAAAGTATGACAAAATTAAAATTAAAAAATGTGATGGTATACCATTCAGCTGGCAAGAATTTTGACAAAAAAACTCCAAAAAACAGTGATGAGGTAAAAAAGCAAACAAACTAACAAAAAACTGTAACATGAAACTTGAAAGCATACTACATATCTTAAAACAAACATTTGTGGATTTGAAAAATCATGTTGAATCAGAAATTCAAAATCTAAAATATAATGTTAAAAAAACAGGATGAAATAAAACAAACTTGGTTGAACCAAGGAAAGGAATGAAAGAACTGATAAAATCTGATCAGAAATGAATATAAAACTGCAAGCTGATCAAGGAAGAAAAGATTTGAATGCAAACACGAAACATAATAATGATTGATACATACATATAGGAATGAAAGAAAAAGATACAGAGAGAGAGAGGATAAAGCAAGCAAGCAAATGGGTAAAATGTGAACAACAGGTGAATCTGGGTAAAGGGTACATAGATGTTATCTGTATCCTTACCCTTAAGCTACTTTCCTTTAGAATTAATAATCAAGGAGGTTAAAAGCCTCAGAAATAAATTTATTATTTATTTATTTATTATTTTTAACTTTAAATTCAATTAATTAATATATAGTGTATTATTAGTTTCAAATGTAGAGTTCAGTGATTCATCAGTTTTATGTAACACCCAGTGCTCATCATCATGAGCCCTCCTTACATTATGTGCCTTCCTTAAATGTCCATCACCCAGAATTCAAATGCTATTAGATAAATTTTAGAAGTCAGAGAAATTTCTTAGAATGGGACAGGAAAATAAGAAATCACAATAAAAATTTTAAAATTTGAAAATAAATTCCATTCTCAGTTCAAAATGCTAAAGAAAAAGGTAAATGAAAAAAAGCAAAATTAAGAAATAAATATAAACAGAAATTGAGATAGAAAATAGAAGCATTTAATATATTCATATCTCAAATATTACTTATTTAAAAAAAGTTAAAAAGATAAACTACGTGGCAACTTAATAAAGACCAACATGAATGAAAGCACAAATACACAAAATTAGTAATGAGAAGGAAAAAATAACCATTGAAACAGGAGGAAAAATATCACAAGTGTCTGATAATGTAGTGAGTATTGAAAATGTTATCTGAATATATATTATTAGAATCCTTAAAATGCTTTCTCTTAAAGGGCACATTACTAAAATTGCTATTTTCTTGAGATGATAACTTACCCCTAAGACACACATATTCAAATAGAAAATATAAGTTGGTATTTAAATCTGATTTTAATATTAGTGGTAGGAATAATTAATACTCATTAGTAATAACCACTACTAATAAAGTATATATATGTATATATATATACACACATACATATATGGTTGATCTACTTATTTTTGCTTTAATGACACACATACTTTGGAAGGTATAGTTTTCAATTAGATTTATGTTATGTTTTGCTTTCATCTGTGATTAAAGTTAAAAATGTATTAAAAATTCAGAATAATTCAATATGCAATATTTTTGTTGCATCGAGATCTTATATTAAATATCAAATATACTTCAAGAAAATATCACCTTCCTAAAAGATTAACACATTACTCTGTAATTCAGATATTAATTGATTTCTATTATTTACCATTAAAGAGTAGCAGATCATTACATTTGTGACTGATTTAAGAAATTTTGCAATGGAAATAAAATTAAAATTAAAATTAAAAAATACGTTAGCAGGACAATAGAAAAATGCAAATAAGGTGCATAGCCTATTAACTAATATTATATCAATGTTAATTTCCCGGTTTCAGTAATTGTATAAGTTGTTAACATTAGGGGAAGCTAAATGAAGGGAACATGGGAGCTCTTTCTTTATACTGTTTTTGCAATTTTTTTAAGTGATTTTTTTTTTTTAAAGATTTTATTTATTTATTTGACAGACAGAGACACAGCGAGAGAGGGAACACAAGCACCGGGGGGAGTGGGAGAGGGAGAAGCAGGCTTCCTGCCGAGCAGGGAGCCCGATGCGGGGCTCGATCCCAGGATCCTGGGATCATGACCTGAGCTGAAGGCAGACACTTAATGACTGAGCCACCCAGGTGCCCCTAAGTAATTATTTTAAAACAGTTTCAAAACTGAAGCTAAAATAAAGACATTTTCAAACAAAACAAAACAAAACTTATGCAATAGAGAAATGAAAAAATGGACTATGAAAATTTGGAGAAGTCCTGGACGTTAATCCTAAAATCAACCTGAATGAATTTCTCCACGGTTATTAAAAAACTGAATTTATAAAATTACAAGAATCACATATTTGGCTTTTCAAATTATTCTTTCTCTTTCCTTCTTCTTGTCCTTTCTTCTTCTTCTTCTTCCTCTTCCTCCTCTTCTCTTTCTTCTTCTTCTTCTTCTTCCTTCTTTCTTCTTTCTTCTTTTTCTTCTTTGAATGCAGAAAAGCTGGTATAACAAATGACGTGGCTTGAGGAAAATACAATTTTTGTCCTCTGGCTACTGGCTAAGTGGTCAAGGGTTGGTAAAGTGGTTCTGCCAGGTTTAAAATGTGGCTTCCATATCTCACTCCAGGGAGGCTGATCTTGCTGTTACCATTTTTTAGGAGGCAGGAAAAGGCAAACATGTGGAGGGAAAGGCAGTTCCTTCTTAGGAAGTTGTTCCCGTTATTTCCACTTATATCTCAGAGCCTAGTCCTATGGTCACACCTAGCTGCAAAGGGTAGTTGTATTTCTAAAATACCAAGTGGAAAATACACATTGAAGTGTTTGTCTTCTCTTCCACAGGATTGAATATCTGTTTTTAAGTGATTGGAATATTTGGTGACTGACTACTTATTGTGAAATGAAAATTAAATAGTACAGCCATCCCAGATATAGATTACTCTTGTATATGATTAGGGGAATCAACAGATTTTTAAAAATGTATTAATGACATTGTTTATGTCAAAACAATTTTGGTTGCCCTTCTTCATCTTGACTTTAGTAACTGATTTCACAATATAGAAAAAAAGGAAATTATTCACAGTGTTTTGCTAGTTCATGATCATAAGACTTATATTCTGAATGTGAATAGAATGATTTGTTATTTTGCAATTGAGGTAACCTGCTTACTTTGTTTTGAATAGAAGTTGGTGTCTTGATTACATCTAGCTCTGAAGGAGGATAGACAATACTGTTTTCATTGTAAGCTTTTTTTTGGTACCAAGAATGAGTATTGTGAGTTCTATGACTAAGAAGAAAATCACAAATAGATTCAGATAAATGAAAACAAAGTACGATAGACTATGGCTAAATTAGATTAAAGGTGTATCTCCATAAACACAGAACAAGCAGCAAAACCTTATTCCCAACTTGCTGTCTGATTCACAGTCTGGTGAAAGTGCTTACGTTTTTCAGCTCTAATGTAAAAAATATTTAGAAGATTTTAAATTGTATTCTGCAGTCTGCTGTTATGATGTGTCGTAGATTCAGTGCAAATTAAGCTTGATTGAACACATAATTTTTTGAAAATCCCTTCTCCTTATCAATATAAGTTTATGATTTCTTTTTCAATCTTTTAAACTTAAATGTTTAAGGGGACAAAATTACTTTGCCTTGAACCTGCAAGTGACAACTTCTAGCAGATAGGGTACCCATCAATGTCACTGATGTCTTTTAGAAGAGTGAAAATGTTGACCTGTGTTCCTATGACTGTTCCTCCAGCCGTGCAGCTTCATGTGAAGAACATCTATTTCCAATCTATATATTACTTCTGATAAAACAGCAAACCTCCAGGGCTCTGAGAGGTTTAGTTGATCGAAATGGGTTTTTAAAGATGTTCCTGAGGAGGGACCATTTGGATCATCTGTCTTGATATCATCTGTTACCCATTTCTAATTTGATTCTTCACATTCTTTCACATTTTGGTATGTCTGAGGGAAAAATACACATTTAAATTGTAGTTTGTTGTCCATGTTTTAACACAGAGATGCAGCCTTATTAAGAAATTGCATCTACATAAATTAAAAGACATAAAGCAACTCTTAGTTCTTTTGCTAGATACATATTTTAGTGTTTTACCCTTAACACATAGTAAGGACTTTACCACCAAGAAAACATCTACAAACTAAAAAATGAAAATGCAGGCAGTAAGAAATGTTCTAAACCTCTGTTATAAATTTATATACCAATGAGTAATGTAATATTGTACAAAACAGACTTATGAATTCTGAATTAATTTTTCAATTCTTCAGGAACACTTTTCCCATTACTGTAACTGTTTTATTTTGCTCTGTTGAATTTGAGAGCAGAATCACTTTTGCTACTTAGTAATTAAAAGATAAAATCTGTTATAATATGTCATTATAGATCATGGCCAAATAAAAAGCAAGCACCAGATGGTGTGCTTTATGTTAAGTTACAGTGAACATGCATTAGGACTCCTTTTCTCTCCTAGGGAAATTGCAATTTATTTTAGAGAGATCCTTTATACTATGGAAGCTGTAGAGCAAGAAGCTGTTTTTGCTAACATGGAATCCATAAAAAGTTTGGTATCATCTCTG
This sequence comes from Zalophus californianus, assembly GCF_009762305.2. Lineage (NCBI taxonomy): Eukaryota > Metazoa > Chordata > Mammalia > Carnivora > Otariidae > Zalophus > Zalophus californianus. Next base: position 80,823,579 of record NC_045599.1, read on the forward strand.
GCTTTAATGCTCTGTGATGGGTTACCTTACAGAAACAATGTCATGCTTCATTTAGTTTCCCTGCTTTCTGCTCCTCACCCTCCTCTTCCTCCTTTTTATCATATGGACAATTGATGAGAGACGACTGAAGCTAAATTATAGGAAGTCTAATGGTCTATCAATTGTTAGTAAAAATTTTAGAAGATCTAACAAATTCTTTACTTGTCTTTCTTTTATTGACATTCTGTCATGTCCCGAGAGAAAAGATTCCCCATCCCCCATCCCCTGACAGTGATGTGCTTTTAAAAATTTGCCTCTCATTGTACTTTCCTTAATATGTGAGCTCTTTTTGAGGACTCTGAGCCACATGCCGAGGCCTTTCTCATCACTATATCTTAGGTTTTATCTTAAGTTTTCTACCCTTGGTCCTTTGCTGTCCTGCTCTCCTGAACTCCTTTCTGTTTCTCAGACAGGGCCAGCTGTTTCCGATGTTAGGGTTTTCAAAAACGGTATTTCCCTCAGCTTTCTTGTCTCCTCCTTCAAGTATGCTGCTCTTGCTTACTTTGTGTTTTCACTAAATGTCAGGGAGGCCACACCCTCGTCCCATTTCTGATCTTGACATTGAAACTTGCTCCCTTAGTTTATGCTAGTCATATGTTTATATTCTATTAAATTGTCTGTCTTCCTCATTATATTTAAAATCCAGAATGACAGAGACTATGTAATTTTTAATAACTAATATATAACTAACATATAAATTCTCTAAATAATAAGTATTATAAATAAGTAAGATAAAAGACATAGGAAAATAATTAATGTACTATCAAACTTTTTATAAACTCAGTATTTAATTATCAATAGAAAAACTACCACAACTACTTTGGAAATAATTCAAGTTGAATTGGATTCTCTTCCTCACTCTCCAAGTCCTTAGCCATTAACAGATGCAGCAGAAGTATATCGGAAGGGTTATGGTGTTTTGCATTTGTAGAGATGTTCATTTGGAGAGAGCTGATTAACTTAGTGCAATTTAGTGAATCATTGTTCACTGTCTTTACCAAAAACTGAATGAAGTAATTATGTAATATTTATCAGAATGGATTTTGATGAAAGATTTTACTGAAATAGAAAAGCTATTGAGTAAAGGATTTTTGTTTTCTTTTCAAGATGTCCTAAAATAGCACTAATCTCTATGTAAGTAACAACTGTTTTGTAAGTAGGAAAAAAGCCGTTTTACCACCTCTGAGATTTTTGAGATGGACATTATTAGGAAATGAAAGAAACTAACCTAGTAAGATAAAATTTCATCTCTTCTTATTTGAAAAAGCATCTTGATTTCTTTATTGTTTGGACATAGCTCTCTAGCATTTAGTCTAAGTGAGTAAATGAAGTTGAGCAATTATAAGGGAAATGTTAGTAACAAATTCAGAGAAGCAAAAGTGTTTATATATACTTTACTTTCACTTTGGGAATTGTATTAGTCTCCTAGGACTGCCATAAAAAAATACCACAGAATGTGTGGCTTAAACAACAGAAATTTATTTTCGCGCAGTTCTGTATGCTAGAAGTCCAGCTGGCGGGGAGGGTTTCTTGTGAGGCCTTTCTTTTTGGCTTGCCCGTAATCACCTTCTCGCTGTGTGCTCCCTGGGCTTCTCTCTGTGTAAGTGCACTTCTGGTGTCTCTTCCGCTTTCTATGTGGACCTAATGCACTGGGACCCTGTCCTTATGACCTCATTTAACCTTAGCTGTCTCCTTAGTGGTTCTGTGTCCAAATGTAGTTACTGTGGGGGTTAGGGCTTCCACATGTGGATTCTGGAGGACACATTTCAGTCCATAACAGGAGTGTTTACACACTATACTTTCCAATCATTCATTCAAAATAGGAGATACTACTTACCAGTCACAAAAATGAAAATGTAAGGATGACATCTCAGAAACCCATTTACTCATAAAATCCCCAAGCTGCTAGTCAAGGAGGTGAAACTTAAGAGAAAGGACAGTAAAACCCAGAAGTGAGACATAAAAAAAAAAAAAAAATATGAGGACTAATGTGAAATCTTTTTATACCATTCCTTAGTCCACTGTTTCAGTGTTCAGGTGAATAGTAATCTCCACTGATTCTCCTTTAGAAAGGTATTCCTTCTTCAATAAGTTTGTTGAATGCTGCATACAAAATGTTCTTTGTGAATATTCACAATGCTGTGTGCTCTAAGAATTACATAAAGTTGGCAGCAAGATTCATATTAACCTAGGTTACTGTTTTCACTTCTTGTTAAAATATGTGAATTCCAGAGATATTGCTGCATAAAATGCACTGAAAAAAAAAATCCCAACTTAAAGCACCATTACTCTAAAGCACAGTGAACAGATAGGGATCTGTCACATTAAATGTTAATCTTCCACTTGCTGACTTACCTGTGCTATAGGGAAATATGCTTAAACTTCCTGGGTTTTTTTTTTTTTTTTTTTTTGTATTGTGGCTATTTTAGAGCTATTGTCTGTGGGGAATTTTAACTGTGCAAACCTTTCTATAACTCCACTTTAAAAAGTAGAATGAAAAAGGAAAGTTTAATACTGTAGAATGAATAGAAGTGTCAGAATGGAGATTCACTATTTATTGTGAATTATCTTGCTTTTATTGGCTGCAGTCAAGCTTTTGAGGTTAAATAAACAGTTTTCCGAGATTGACCGAGTATGCTTCATTTGTACATAAACAAGCTCAAGAACCATAACGATATTAGAGGTTTCAGAGTGTTGTATACATTAAACAAATGCACACATTGTATCTGAAGATATTATTTATTCAACATTTATCATGCGTTTCAGTTGGTAAAAATCACATGTGAATAGAAAGCACTTCCCTCAGAATCAACAGTCAGAGATTCTTGTCTTCTTCCGAGAAGAGACCTGGCAAGAGAAAAGAGTATCTGAAGCGTTCAGTGCCATTCAAGTTCAGATACTGAATAAACTTGCTGTCAGTCAAAAGTCAGATATATTAGGAAAAAACCAGCTTGTAAGTAAACATCAATTCAGTTAGGTTGGAAAAAAAAAGAAAAGCCAAAAGCACAATGGACTAACTCAGGGGTAGCTGCAGAATGCTTCAGGTCCTACTCTGTCTCAGAGGTCAGAAAATAGAGTTTTGATGGGGAAGTAGAAGAGTACTTTTTGTTCTTTGACCCTGCTCTCCCTAGATGTCTAGAATGTCTTTACGCTAACTTTGAGGGGGAAAAAAATTTTGTTTGTTTGTTTGATATTTTGTAGATGACTTGAAACTCATTTAAACAGATTTTTGAATCATGCAGAGATTACACATTCTTACACTTTCATTATACTACTTCTAACACCTGGACTTACTGCAAAAATTTTAATAATACAACAAAAACTGACGATATGTAAAAAAAAATCACTAATATATTTTTAATAATGGAAATCTAATTTTAAATGTCAGAGAAAAACAGAATTAACTGTTTACTAATCATTTTGTATAATTTACCGTTTGTATTTCCTCCATTTAAAGAGGTTTTTTTTTTAAGTTAGTGAATTGTACATTAAGTAAAACAATATATGGAGATGAAAAAGAAAATATTTTTAACCCACATTTATATACCTTGAATAGCATAGCTAAAAGTTATTGAGCACTATCTTATTTCTTAAATTGCATGTTACTGTTTTAGCTTTCAAAAGGAAAAGATCCAAAGGTAAATAAGAAAGGATTCTTGCTCATTCCATGACAATTAAATGAGTACTCCTCCTAGTACTGAGAAATTAATATGTGAAGACAGGGCACCCCAGTTTTGGTAGTTAATTTTTAAACATTAATTATTTTATTATTTTTTCAAGCTTTCGTAGCTATTTTGTAAATGTTAACTATTCAATTCTTTTTAGGCAATGATCACACTTTATTAGACTTTCCTTAGTGAGATGCAGTCAAAACATTAAAATATTATCCTGTAATTTATTTCTCTAATGCATACTATCTAGTACTTCCCTGTATTTCCTAATGTAAAAGCAACCAAACTCTATTTTTTAATCATTTTTATTATTTTCTGACTTTACTTCTATTGTAAAAAATAATAATAGCAAACCAATTCAATAACTTATTTGTAGATTCTCAAAATATAAGATTTTTACACAATTTTTTTGATTACCAAAGTGACTGCTCCTTCAGTTATTCATTCCATAAATTTATTCTTTACTGATCACCATCCCTTTCCTTGTAGATCCCAAATATTGTTCCAATTCTTATATTTCTACTTATTAAACACATTCAGTGAAAATATTATCTGCAATGACCAATTACAGTTTTAAAGTAATTTTGTTTCTTACTATATTTAAACTGAGATTTTCATAGCAAGTGACAAAAGAAAATAGATATTTTTCCCTATGATAATGTCCAGAAAAATATTCAAAAGCACATTTGCTTGCTATATATATAAAATGTTACTCAGTTAGGGATACCTGGGTGGCTCAGTGGGCTAAGCGTCTGCATTCTGCTCAGGTCATGATCCCAGGGTCCTGGGATCCAGCCCTGCATCAGACTCCCTGCTTTTTCCTCTGCCTGCAGGTCCCCCTGCTTGTGCTCTCTCTCTTTTACAAATAAATAAGTTAAATAAATAAATAAAATATTTAAAAAATGTTATTCAATTAAGATGATTTAAATCTTTACTTCTATAATACTTTGAAAGAAAACAGATTAATCAGAAAGATAAATCTTTCTGAAGATCCCCATCAAATTTTGTTTTTCTTTGATATGCATTATCTTAAATATTAATATTCTGATAAAACATTTTTGAAAAAAATACTTCTGACCTAGAATGAGCTATCTTACTACTTTTATTTCTAATACATTAATGCACATGCATTGCATCTATAATGGTAGAAGTTTTTTACCATCATACTCATAGGCCTAGAAAATATATACATAAAATATATTGTACAATCTGTGCATACATACATGAATAAGAGATGATTATTCACAATGAATTTATAGGCTTCATATAATCAAATACAGAAATAAAAATGACAAATGAATATGTGTTGGCTTGAACTCTCTAAGTTGGAGAAGACAAAAATACTTCCAATATTTGAACATTTTAAAAAGAGCTCTCCCAAATGAACTTTAAACAAGAACACCTTGGAATATTTAATTGAGTACCTTATGAAAATATGACCTCAGACTTGGTCACACTGACTTTGAACATATCATCATTTCTTTCAAGATTGACCTTAGGGACTTGATGCATTTTAAGTGAGTTGCCAACATCCATGATGAAGTCCTTTGATTTGCATGTTTCTAAACTACTCCCCCCCACCCATTTACCTAACTATCAGACTGTAGGGGAGCTTCTTGCTGTAGGGACATTTATATTAGCAAACTAAGTTATAAATTTTAAGCTGGTGGGGGGGGGGATAAGGAGGGAGGTAAAAGCAATGTTTATCCTGAATAAGGCCACCAAATATCTGCATAGAATAGTCCTTTTCCAAAGGGCACATTAGAATATTATTAGAATATTATTTTAAATTATAATTGGTCATTGCACATGATAAATTGACAACAGAATTAACACAAAGGAATGAACTTTATTTTGGAATGTAAGCATCAGGTTTTGGTAGCTGAATTTCTTTACTGAATGAAAGACTGCAGAGTCTTTCAAAAAGAGCTTATCATTTCAAATGTGTGAATTACTATCTAGGCCAGCTTACTATCCCCAGGTTTGTGGATTTGTCCTCAATATCTTTATTTGTAAAACAACAACAACAATAATAAGAATAATAATGAGAACAACAACACTGATAATCCCTACCTCAAAGCATTTTGTGAGGAAGATATGAGTTAAACTCTTCCTATAAAGCATCATTGTTTATAAAATTTGTTAGTTATCTCAAATGAGTGAAATAAAATGGATTGCATGTCTAGAATGAGAACCATGGTATGTATAGAAAGAATATTTAAAACTGCATTTTTCTAATTCATCTCTATCCAATAGAACTTTTTGTGGCGATGGGAATAATCTATGTTCTTTATGTCCACTAGGGCACTTATTAGCTCCAGGTGGCTGTTGAGCACGTGAAACATGGCTAGTGTGACTGATGAATTCTTATTTAATTTCATTTAATTTAAATTTAAACCTAATTAGTCATAGTGGCTAGAGACTATTTTATTGGATTGTGCAGTTTTAACTTTTTAAAAATATACATTCCTCATTTGGGGGAGATTCTGAGAAGAATGTAGTGCTCAGGATTTTTAATATTTCTGAACACCTCAGAGGAACAATGAGTGCAAATTTGCATAGGCAAAATTTACGAAACAAAACAACTAGGTGACAAAGAATCTCCAAGAATTTCAGTATGTGATCAGATAGGGACAAGATACTGGCAACTACAAGACCAGTGTAATATCAACAATGGAACATGAAAATGCACAAGAAATAAATGGATCAACAGATGAGAACTTAAAAACAGCCAGCAGTTACTTAAAGGAAAAGATGGAAAAAGAATTTAAGGACAGCAAAAGCAGGAAGATTTTGCCCACTCCAATAATAGAAGAATGCAGTAGGTCCCAGTAACATCTAAATGAGATGATGCAGTGTAGGCCCAACAAACCTCAAAACTAATAAGCCAAGGCTAACTTCTAGAACAATCCTCACATTAAGGAGAAACTGGAATAGAATCTAAGTTAGGCAAACCAAGTCCAATAGAGAGAAAGAAAGAAAAAGTCCAGATAAAAGTAAAGAAAAGGAATAGATCTTAGAAATTCTTACTAATAAGAGTCAAAATTACTCATATTGCTCATTTTAAAGAACATTTCTTTTCCATATTCAGTCCGTTTCCCTAGAAATGCTGAATATTTAACCTCAATTTTTCTAACCTCAACACTTAATGTTTGCTTGAATATATATATATTATACTCCATTTTTCCTGTGCATCACCACAAACATTTCAACCAACAAGTCATAATTTCAAAGTACAATCAGTAGAGAAATCCAGAATCTTCAACAGAATTTGTGTACAATGGATAGGCATAATTGTAAAGGAATCATTTTCAGATATAACCTACTTATGCTTTGATTCAGTGATTTTTTTTTACTGATAAGAAACAAATAAATGAAAGTAAGGTGTAGTTTTCAGTGGTTTAGAAGATTCTTGTTCCCAGTAAGAGGTTTTTTTAAATGAAAAAAATGCAAATACAGAGCAAAACATTTATTTCAATTTATTATACATCTAAAGAACATGTTGATATCCACCACTCAGGTCATTGAACAGGACTTTTCCAGCCATGTTGAGAGGTGGCAGCCTGAATTACAATGTAAGCCAAAATGATTTACCTTGCCTGGGTGTCTCAGTATTCTTATCTGCAAAATGGGCATGCCATCCAGAGATTTTTTTTTTTAGAATTTCTTAATTTCTCTCAAGACTGCATATATGTGTATATTTAAGAGTTATATAATCTGTGTGTGTGTGTGTGTATATATATATATATATATATATATATATTTTATATCTAAATTTTGTCCATATACTGTGTATGTGTAAGACTTCATATGTCTGTATATCTGCACATATATATATATATATATATATAGGTATGTGTATGTAGATGCTGCTAAAATGTAGTATAAAGTTAATTTTTATACATTGACTTTTTCTACTTAGGAATCTTGATGAATTCACTTATTGATTTTTATAGGTAATATGTAAACTCTTTTATTCTCTGCAACACAATCTCATCATCTGAAAATAACATTTTCCATATTTTTTTTGTTGTTAGTGTTGTTGTTTTTTGCTTTCCAGCATTATATGTGTACTTCTTTTTCTTGCCTAATTGTAGATAGCTGGGAACATAAGATAAAAAGAGAGCGGCAAACCATAAGAGACTCTTAACTCTAGGAAACAAACAGAGCTGCTGGAGGGGAGATGGGTGGGGGGATGGGTAACTGGTGATGGGCATTAAGGAGGACACTTGATGTAATTAGCACTGGGTGTTACATGCAACTGATGAATCACTAAATTCTACCCCTGAAATTAATAATATTCTATGTGTTAACTAAATGGAATTTAAATAAAAAAATAAAAAATATATATTTTAATATTGAATACAAGTGAGGGTGATGGACATCCTTTAGAAAGGAGGAAACAATTTCAACATTTAAAAATTAAAGCTAATATTTTCTATGTTTAAAAAAATTTTGGTAGATACTCTTTTTAAAATTAAGAAATGTGGCATAATTTAGTGTACAAAAATGTTTAATCATAGATAGTGAATTGTCTTCATTAAAAATTATTAATGTGACATGTATGTTTCCTCTTTTTTACCTAGTTTTGTTTTGAACTGTGCTCAACTTAGAAAATTAAACTAACTTTGGAATCAGTCAAATTGCAACATGATGTAATATGTGTTTTATATCTTGTTGGATTTGATATGCTTGTATTTGGTTTAGGAGCTCACATACAGGTGAACAGTTTTTATAGTTTTTCTTTCTTTTAATGTGTTTGTCAAGTTTTGCTGTACCTCATCACACAATGAGACCTATATGCATTTCTTTCTTTCTTTTTTCAATTTAATTTAATTTTATTATGTTATGTCAGTCACCATACAATACATCATTAGTTTCTGATGTGGTGATCCATGATTCATTGTTTTCATATAACACCCAGTGCTCCATGCAGTACATACTCTCCTTAATTCCCATCACAGGGCTAACCCATCCCCCCAACCCCCTCCCCTCTAGAACCCTCAGTTTGTTTTGCGGAGTCCATAGTCTCTCATGGTTCTCTGGGAGAGTTTGTGTCAGATCTGTCTCATCTTTTCCTTCAACATCTGGTACAATGTACTACTGGAGCTATCTGGCCTAGATGTTTCTATGTGGGTAAGATTTTAATTATAAACTCTAGCTCTTTAAAACATTAGTTAGATTTTCTTTTCTTTCCTGTACAATTTGCAAATGGAACTCTTCTGCTTTTTTTTTTTTTCCACTTCATCTAATAGTTTCAAATATATTGGTACTTTAAAATTGTTAATAATGTCTTAGATTCTCTTTAATATTCATAAATTGTGTAACGATGTTCCTTTTATTGTTTCCTTTTGAAATTGATGTTGCAATTTTTTTTAAAAAATTAGACATACCAAAATCTTAGCAGTTTAATTGATTTTTATAAAGATACAAAGACAAGTAATTTTTGTTGGTGCTAAGTTTTCTTTTTTAATATTAATTTTGCTTCTCTATATATTTTAGGTCTTCTAGTTTCCTTGAGTTATATTTGCTCTCATATTTCTATTTCAGAGACAGATGATTTTATAATTGATTGGAAACTTTCCATCTAATTGAAAATATTTAGGAACAAATTTCTGTCTTATTGCAGCTCTAGCTTCAGCTCTTATTTTGATATATTACAATATTCTCCTTTTTATCTAGTTTTTTGAATTATACTAATGAAATTGCAATTACTTTTGGTTGATTATTTTCCATTTCCATTTGGGTTTTTACTTTGAGGCATGAATAATTAAGTATGATTTCTTGGTTTCCAAAAATAAAATGATTTAGTATAATCTTTTTTTAAATTTATTTATAGCTGAATTTTTCTGTTATTTCATGATTCAAGCCTTTGGAATTTGGTGGGGTATCTTTTATGTCTCAGAATACAGGTAATTGTGGTAATTTTGTGTGCATTTGAAACGAATGAGCTTTTCTTTTTTTTTGGTCAGGTTGTCTTATTACTAAAAAAAGGTGTTAACATCTATCACATACAGATTTGTCTTTTTGTCTTTTCTTTGATTTCTGATTATTTGATTCAGTTATTTTTCATTAACTTGTTGCCCTTTTTCTCTAGTAATTCATTGGACCACAATGTTTACTTTTTCTAATATTCACTTAATATTTATGTAGTGAATATTAGAAAAAGTAAATTTCTTTTAATGATATATTCACAGTATATACTTTTCATTCTTTCAATCTCTTTCATTCTTGTTCAGTCTACAATATTTTTATTTCAGACAGTTAATATTTATTTATAGTTTTCCTTATACATGCCCTTCTTATATTGTTCTTTATTTCTTCCTCTATCTGCAAGACTTTATCTGAGCTCATTTATGTTCTGCTTGAGAAAAAAACTCTTTAATGCTGTAGTGAGTGTTGCTATGCTAATGATAGGTTATCTCAATTTTTGTTCTTCTGAAATTTCTTTCAGCTTCTTTTTTGGATGGCATTTTTGCTGCAGAGAAATTCTAAATTGGAAATTTTTTGGATATAGCATTCCAAAATAGAAATTAGTTTTCATTTTGGCATATTAAGTATAACATTTATCCTCTTGTCGTCTGCCCTCTATTGTTTCTGTTGAAAATTCAACCTTCAGTCTTATTGTTGCTCTTTTGACCTGACATTTATTTTATTTTAGTTTTGGTATAGTTAATATACAGTGTTACAGTTTCAGATATACAGTGTAGCAATTCAACAATAACATATATCACCCAGTGCTCATCACAAGTGCTCATTGCACTCCTTAATCCCCATCACCTCGTTCACCCATCCCCCACCCCCCACCCCTCTGGTAATCATCGGCTTGTTCTCTATCATTATCTGTTTCTTGATTTGACTCTTTCTCTCTCTTTTTTTTCCTTTTTGTTTCATTTGTTTCATTTCTTAAATTCCACATATGAGTGAAATCATATGGTATTTGTCTTTCTCTGACTGACCTACTTTGCTTATCCTTATATACTCTAGCTCTATCCATCTCATTGCAAGTGGCAAGATTTCATCCTTTTTCATAACTTTTTCATATGTATATATATATATACCATTCTTCTTTATCCATTTATCTGTGGATGGAAACATGAGCTTCTTCTATAGTCTGGTAGTTCTAAATAATGCTGTAATAAACATAAAGGTGCATATATCCCTTTGAACTAGTGTTTTGTATTTTGGGGTTAAATACCCAGTACTACAATTACTGAATCCTAGGGTATTTATATTTTTTAACTTTTTGAGGAAACTCCATACTGTTTTCCATGGTGGCTGTACCAGTTTACATTCCCACCAAAAGGACACAAGAGTTCTTTCTCCACATCTTCATCAACACTTGTTTCTTGTGTTGTGGATTTTAGCCATTCTGACAAGTATGAGGTGATATCTCATTGTAGTTTTGTTTTGCATCTCCATAGAGGAATGATGTTGAGCATCTTTTCATGTGTCTGTTGGCCTTCTATATGTCTTCTTTGGAGAAATGTCTATTCATGTCTTCTGCCCATTTTATAATTGGGTTATTTCTTTTTCGGATGTTTAGTTATATAAGTTCTTTTGTATATTTTGGATACTAACCCTTTATCAGATATGTCATTTGCAAATATCTTTTCCCATTCCATAGGTTGTCTTTCAGTTTATTGATTGTTTCCTTCACTGTGAAAAAGCTTTTTATTTTGTTGTGGTCTCAATGGTTTATTTTTGTTTTTGTTTCCCTTGCCTCAGGAAACATATATAGAAAAATGTTGCTACAGCAGATGTCAGACACATTACTGCCTATGCTCTCTTCTAGGATTTGTATGGTTTCAGATCTAACATGTAGGTCTTTAATCCATTTTGAGTTTATTGTTGGGTATGGTATAAGAAAGTGGTCCAGTTTTATTCTTTTGCTTGTTGCTGCCCAGTTTTCCCAACACCATTTGTTAAAGAGACTGTCCTTTCCTCATTGGAAATTATTTCCTACTTTGAAAATTAATTAACCATATAATTGTGGGTTTACTTCTGGGTTTTTTTATTCTGTTCCGTGGATCTATGTTTCTATTTTTGTGCCAGTTCCATATTGTTTTGATCACTACAGCTTTGTAATATAACTTGAGGTCTGGAATTGTGGTATTTCCAGTTTTGCTTTTCTTTTTCAAAATTGCTTTGGCTATTTGGGGTCCTTCGTGGTTCCATATAAATTTTAGGATTGTGAAATTTTAGATCTGTGAAAAATGCTGTTGGTGTTTTGATAGGCATTGCATTAAATATGTAGATTGCTTTGGGTAATATAGATATTTTAACAATTTTCTTCTTCCAGTTCATGAGCATAGGATGTTTTTCCGTGTCTTTGGTGGTCTTTATTTTCTTTCATCGGTATATTTTATAATTTACCTCGTTTTACCTCTTTGGTTAGATTTATTCCTAGGTGGGGCGCCTGGATGGCTCAGTTGGTTAAGCGACTGCCTTTGGAGCGACTGCCTTCGGTTCAGGTCATGATCCTAGAGTCCCGGGATCCAGTCCCACATCGGGCTCCCTGCAGAGCAGGGAGTCTGCTTTGCCCTCTGACCCTCCCCCCTCTCATGTGCTCTCTCTCTCATTCTCGCTCTCTCAAATAAATAAAATCTTTAAAAAAAAAAAAAAAGATTTATTCCTAGGTGTCTTTTTATTTTTGGTGCAGTTGTAAACAGGACTGTTTTCTTAACTTCTCTTTCTGCTTCTTCATTATTAGTGTATAGAAATACAACAGATTACTGCACATTGATTTTGTATCTTATGACTTTACTGAACTATTTTATCAATTATAGTAGTTTTTTGGTGGAGTCTTTAAGGTTTTCTATATAGAGTATCACGTCATCTGCAAATACTGAAAGTTTTACTTCTTCCTTATCAATTTGGATGCCTTTTATGTCTTTTTATTGTGTAAGTGCTATGGCTAGGACTTCCGGTACTATGTAGAATGAAGCTGCAGAGAGCGGACAACCTTATGTTCTTCCTGACCTTAGGGGGAAAGCTCTCAGTTTTTCCCCATTGAGTATGATACTCATTGTGGGTTTTTCATATATGGCCTTTATTATGTAGAGGTATGTTCTCTCTAAATGTACTTTCTTGAGGGCTTTTATCATAAATGGGTATTGTACTTTGTCAAATGTTTGTTTTCTGGGTTATATTTTTGTAGTTTTCCTTTGATCCTTTTTTTCTTTCTCTCTTCCATAGTTTGTGGGTTTTCTTTCTTTTTTTTAAAAGATTTTATTTATTTATTCGACAGAGAGAGAGACAGCGAGAGCAGGAACACAAGCAGGGGAAGTGGGAGAGGGAGAAGCAGGCTTCCTGTGGAGCAGGGAGCCCAGTGTGGGGCTCAATCCCAGGACCCTGGGATCATAACCTGAGCAGACACTTAACGACTGAGCCACCCAGGCACCCCTTTTCTTACTTTTACGTATGGTTTTTGTCTTCCACTCACAAGCGTTGCTCTTAATCTTTCTTGTAGGTCTGGTGTACTGGTCATGAATTCTTTAACTTTTATTTGTCTAGAAATTTTTTTATCTTTTTCTGAATGATAGCATTGTTGGATAAAGTATTCTTGGCTGCAGATTTTTCTCTTTCAGCACTTTGAATACATTATGCCCCTCCCTTCCAGCATGCGAAGTTTCTGCTGAAAAATGTGCTGATAAATTTATGGGGTTTCCTTTGTATTAAACGGTCCTCTTTTTTCTTGCAGCATTTAAAATTCTTTCTTTATCTCACTATTTTTTGCTATTTTAATTACTATGTGTCATGGTGTGGACCTCCTTGGGTTGAATTGGTTGGAGGATCTCTGTGACTCCTGAATCTGGATCTCTGTTTCTCTCTCCAGATTCAGGAAGTTTTCAGCTATTATTTCTCCAAATATATTTTCTACCCACCTTTTTCTCTCTTCTTCTGTCTTCTTCTGGGACCCCCATAAAAAGACTGTTATTATACTTGATGGAATCAGTGAGTTCTCTAAGTATATCTTATTATGCCATCTTTGTTTGACTCTTACCTGGTCAGCTTGATTGGTTTTCATTACTCTTTCTTCCAGGTCACTGATACATTCCTCTGATTCCTGTAGCCTACTATTTATTCTATCTGTTGTAATTTTAATTTTATTTATTGAATTCTTCATCTCTGATATGTTATTTTTTATCTCTTTGTCAAGGATCTCACTGATGTCCTATACCCTTTTCTGAAGTCCAGTGAGTATCTTTATGCTCATTACTTTAAATTCTACATCAGGCATAATTACTCAATTTTTTATGCTTATATCTTCAGCTGTGATTTTGTCCTGTTCTTTCATTTGGGACATATTTCTCTGTCTCCTCATTTTGTTTATCTCTCTGTGTCTGTTTCTCTGTGTTAGGAAATTCAGCTATGTTTTCTGCTCTTCAAAGTAGTGACTTTATGAGGAAGAGGTCCTGTAGTGCCTCGCAGTGCAGTGTCCCTTGTTCACTAGAACCTGGCACTTAAGGAGGGTCTACTATGTGTGCTTCTTGTGTCCTGTTATTGTGTTTGAGTTGCTTTTCCTTTAAGTCCAGATGTCTGCACTGACTCTTTGCCTGTTATGGGCTGTGTGCTTGCTCTCTGTGGTGTGAGACCCAGGTAGTCTGGCTCTGAGGCAGCATGTTTGCAAAAGGGCTTGAGGGCAGGGCAGTGTGTTAGCAAAATTTGCACTGAGCACCTAGTCCTAGGTCAGATCCCTGGAAGTGCAGCAGCAGCTGGGCATACAGTAGCAGCATTGGCCAGGGGCTGAGGAGTCCTTGTGTAGGCCATGTGGGTGGGGGAGTGGGTGAGGTTAACAAAATTTGTACTGAGCCCAGGGCTGAGACCAGTAGGTTTGGGGTGGGCAAGTCCTCAGGAGAACTTGTGGGTGGGGTGCAATGCTAGTAGGTTAGATAGCAAGTGTCTTTGCAATGATTCCTCCAGCAGGTGGCTGTTTTATCCTGGGGGGCAGGAGAGGAAAAGGGCACCAACCAGTTCCTTTGTTCCCAGAGAAATCCCCCAACATTCTCTGAAATCAGTATAAATGAATTCCTTCCCATTGTGCAAGCTGTTGCTTCTGTATTTCCTCTTCCTGAGCTGTTGTCTCTTTAAGGATGGGACCTGGGTGTCACTTGCTCTCCCTGCTTGCCCAATGCTGAGTCAGCTGAATTTTTAAAACTCCACATTCCAAGATTCAAGTCGTGCTGGTTGTACTAAATTCATGGAACTTAGCCCATCTGGTTTTCAAGGCCAGATGTTAGGGGGATCCATTTTCCCTATGTAGGCTCTCTGGTGCTTTCCCCTCTCCTTGACCACAGCTGTCTCCCTCCTGCAGACAGCTCCTGGCCACCCTTTCTGCCCTTCCTAACCTCTCTAGTGGGGCTTCTTTTCTACATTTAGTTGTGTTTTCTCTGCTAGTCTTTGGATCACTGTTCAGTTTATTTACTGGGATGTGATATCTAGTTGTAGGCATGGGATGAGGTGAACATAGAGTCCTCCTACTCCACCATATTCCTAAGCCTCCACCTTTCTCTTTTTTTAATTTTCTCCCCGACTTTTATGGTATTGTTTTTGTCTTGGGTTTTCAGTTGTTTTAGAAGTATGGTTTTATTTATATGGTCCCTTCACATGATTTTCAGAACTATCTGGTTGATGTCTTCCATCAGTTTTGCCACTTTCCCTGCTATTATCTCAAGCATTGCTTTTCCCTCAGTCTCTTGCTTATCTCCTGGGATGCTATTTACACATTTGTTACATTTCTCACCATATCCTATTTATTTTATTTTCCATTCTATTGGCTTCTGTGTCTCATTCTGAGTATTATTTTTTCCTGATTTATTTTTTAGTTCTAATTCTCTTTTCAGCTATATCTAGTCTTCTATAAACAATTCTGCATTATTAATTTCAGTTACTATGTTTTAGGTTATCAAATATTCATTTTTTTTCTTATTTTATAGTACTCTGACAAATTCTTAACGTAATGTTTTACTACTAAATGTAATCTTTTAATTTACATAAATATATGTAGTATAGTTATTTTAAAGTTTATGCCTGAAATATTCCTTATTTATATCCATATGCTTATATGTTCTCATTTTTTTCATGATTTACAATCACATAGTTTAATTTCCTTATGTGTTGGAAATTTTAAATAAAACATGTAAAGGTTTTTTGAGATTCTCAATTATCTTCCTTTGAATATTACTGAGATTGGATACCAGAAATACTAGATCACTTAAATCCAATAAAAGACTGAAGTATATTGATGGTGCATTTTTATCTTTGGGAAGAATGCTTTCATTCTTCTTTAACCTTACTCCTAAGATTTAGCACTTATGCCTCTCAGCCAAAGTCTATGGAATGAATAAGACTTTGTCCAGTTCTCTCCCTCTACTTAATATCATGTATTCATTTCAAAATTATTTTTAGCTTATTAACCTACCAGTTACCTGCTATGCAAATCCAAATATCTGCTCAGGGAAAGCAGTGCCAAATCCTGAGTACAAATCCTGAGTACCTCTCTGAGATCTTTGCCTGACAATTTCTTACTTCCTTTCAAGATATTCATTGCCTTCACATATATACCGATAGGTATGCGCACACACATATATGTGTGTGTGTATGTACACACATACACACTTAGATATGTATATAAGGATATTCTGTTTGTTTTTAAGGAATGATTATTCTAAACCACTAGACCACTACTCCAACTTTACAGAAAATGGATTGTCATCATTTTATTTTAACACATTTTAAATACTGCATTTTTCAATATTTTCAACAGGGAATATTCAATAATTTGAATATTTAATTTTTCAGTCACTGGCTAGTGTCAGTTAAGATCTTGAGTTGCTCTTATAAAGCATCATTTTACTTCCACTTTCTTCTCCCTTTTCCCTGCTCTTACCCATGAAGGATGTTTGATGATCAAGGTATATATAAATACACACACACACACACACACACACACACACACACACACACATACATGCACATAAACATTTATATATTAATTGTAAAGATGTTAGGTTTGGGCTAATTGAATCAATGTAGAGAGCATTTCCTTTGCAATCTCTGCCTTATTTCAGAAGTGTTCTCTTGCTTATGTTTGAACTGAGTTTTCCTTTTATAATCCAATTCTGTCTGCTCTTGATCTTTCAGGGGTTCTTCATAGTTTCTAGTTCACTGAGAATACTTCCTGTTTTGCAGACAAACCATAGAATTACTATAAGTATAGTTTGTTTGTTTTTTTCCTGGATTTGAGGGGTGCCTGTAACTTATACTCATCATGAACCAGACATTCTCAGTATTTAAATTAAAGTGGGTTTTGGTTTGTGTTGTATTTTAAGTCACCATTTATTCAAAGCCTAGAAAGCTGAAAAATTCAAAATATTTTAGTCACTGTTTTGCATATAAATTACATTTTTGACCTAAGAGCAGACCCCTTTAAAACATGGAGTTATTTTTAGGGGCGCCTGGGTGGCTCAGTCAGTTAAGCATCTGCCTTCGGCTCAGGTCATGATCCCAGCATCCTGGGATCGAGCCCCGCATCGGGCTCTGTGCTCAGCAGGGAGGCTGCTTCTCCCTCTCCCTCTGCCTGCCTGCCTGCCTGCCTGTCTGCCTACTTGTGATCTCTCTCTCTCTATCAAATAAATAAATAAAATCTTTTAAAAAAATAAACGTGGAGTTATTTTCACACATTGAGTAGAAGAATTGGTTATTTTTTGTGAAATACAAAGTGGATTTGTTTACATTGAGTAGATATATCTATCTGGACTATTTAGTTTCCCATTTATCATAATATCCTCCTTAATTTTGCCATTCATGCTGGCTGTGTAGACAATATTTCCCTTTCCACATAAATATTATTTAGTTGTAAGGGTTGATAAATGATTTAGGGATGTGTTAAAATAATCTATTTAAATCCTCATGATACAATCTGAGATTTACAAATGTGTATTAGCAAAGAACATACAATTAATAATACTACTGTGTACCACTTTCACCTTTTGCAAATTTAGGACAAAAATTAAATCTTCCAAGATTTCTACAGAAGTTTGATCACTTTAATTTTTGACATTATCTATGCAAAACAATTTGAATTAGCTGAGACATAGTGAGAACAACATAGTGAGAACCCCAAAGAATCGAAGAAAGATAAACTTCCATAAGGAGAATCTTAACTTTTACAGGAAGAAATTAGTATATAAGTGATGAATACAAATGTGTAAAAGCTATTTTGTTAATCAGTTTGACTATCACTGCAGGGAAAAAATATGTATATCTATAAGGTAATGCCCTGGTTGTGGTTAATTATCACAGATGTGTTGTCCTTTAGCAGAAGACATGTTTTAATGAGAAGATTTTAGTATTTTGCAGTAAATAATATAATGTAAGTAATTGTTCACCATAAAGTTTCCAATTGCATTTTAGAATTTCATTATAAATTTTGGTTTCGTATTGCTTTTTGTGCAGGTGGTCACAACCACAAACTTTTTGAAGTCATCTTGTGACATAGATATTGTTCACTATTTTATAGTTTACATAGTGCATTCTTTGTGATTGATTTCTAAATATCCTCTTGCAGTAATTATTTTTAAAGAAATGAGACAGTTATTTTGACATTTTATTTGCACAGATTGGCAATTAAATGTGTCTGTTAAGTTACTCAACTTGAATAGCCAAATGTACTTATGAGATACTGGCCTCATTATTTTGCCTTTTTTAATTACATACTTTTATTTTTTAAAGACACGTCAATACATCTTATTAACTATAAAACAAACACCAAACATTCTATGAAGAAAGTTTTCTAATACAGTAGTCATTTTTCTTCTACCTATTTTTAAATTAAAGAAATAATTTGCTACACAAAATCAGTATTTCTGAATTGCTGTTAAATCTTCTAGGCTATAAAAATAGAGGCACTTGATAGTAAAATTCATTACACTGATATATATTAGTGCTGTATATGATATATTATTGTAAACTATTTCCAAATGATTTTTCTGAAAGAATGAAGGCAAGTAGAGCATGGCCTTCGTAACCTATTCCCAAGCTTGAGACACAGAACACAGTTCTACCGGATATACACTCACAAGCCAGTAGTCTTGATAATACCACTGTTGACTTCAGTGTGACAGGCTGACCTTAAAAATTAATTAGAAGTTACACCACATTAAAGATGTGTCTACTGCTTTAATAGGCATTGTGAGACGGAGAAGCATCTATTAGCCCTCCAGCCCTAATGATTCTGTGTGGGTCGCTTAATGAGATGTAAACCCCACAGCCAACTCAGAAGCAAAAATGGTAGCACTGATGGCAAGAGAAAACATTATTTTTCCTTATCTTATTCAATTTTCTGAGTATTCTAAATATATACTGTTTTGGGGCGCCTGGGTGGCTCAGTTGGTTAAGCGACTGCCTTCGGCTCAGGTCATGATCCTAGAGTCCCAGGATCGAGTCCCACATCAGGCTCCCTGCTCAGTTGGGGGAGTCTGCTTCTCCCTCTGACCCTCTTCCCTCTCATGCTCTCTCTCATTCACTCTCTCTCAAATAAATAAATAAAATCTTAAAAAAATATATATATATATACTGTTTCTCTAAATATATTTTACAATTGTGCTAAAAATGTGTTTTCTAGTTTTCAGTAAATGGTTACTAATTTATTAGTAAATTAGTAATTTACTAAGTTTCACCTTTATTGTATATTTCATAATTCCATGCTTAATGATATTTTTTAAAATAAACAATTATTTCAGTGACCTCTCTGTTTAAAAATGTAAGCTACTAGAGTCTAAGAAATGTCAGATTGCTTTGTCTACTTTTTTTTCCCCTTTTGTCTTCATAAGAGAGCTTCTGAACTGGAGAATTTAGGGGAAAATAGCCTATGTTTTTCAAGAAATGACAGTATGAGTATTATCTGAACTCTAAATTGGGGACAAATTTTTCTTCACACCTCTAATACCTCTATAATTATCTGCTTAAGTTGATGTTATTAGGTTGCTGGCTTTTTTACATAACATTCAGAACAACCCTTGAATTATCATTGTAACAACCAGCGCCAGATGTTCTATGTGCTTTTTTGGGCATGTAAAAAATCTCATTGAGCTCATTAAACCCCTGACCAAAATGTTCAGTTTTTACCAAGAAAACTATTCATCTTGCCAGGCCATTAAACCCTAACAATAATTTCAGCAGGTACAGAGCTCCAGCTATAGCTCACTTTATTCAGCTGTAATTGTTCCTCTGTGATTTGAACTTATTCTTAAAATTTCCAAATCAATATTTGAATAGATGTGGAGAGCCTAGGATATTTGTGTTTGCTTTAAATTGAGTAAAAATGCTACTGTATTCTCTTTGTGTTCTTATTCACACATATTCTCTATCATGAGCATTTGGACTCCTTTGTTAGCAAGTATGTTATAGGATTAATAAAAAGTGGAGATTTTAAAATTCTTTGCTGGTGTAGCAGGTTTTTTTATTTTGATTATGTAATTTGTTCTTAATTCAGAGTAGTACACATAAGATGGAAATGTACTCAAATGTACCAGCTTTATCTGCATTTTAGGAATTGTGAGAAATGTGTAAGCGTCTACATGATGCTCAGGATTGAAGGAAAGGGGACACACAAAAAGGTTTTCTGTTTTAAATCACAGAACTTCTCTCTAGCTTTATGGCATTTTGAGACTAGTGGGAAAAAAAGACATTTTGAATCTGGTGGTGTCTAAAGTACATTGTATATGAATGCCTAACACACGTAATTCTGTTTGATTAGCAGAACATGCCAGTTTTAAGCAATGAAAGTGTGGATTCACCGATTATTTTGCATGGCAAATTCATGTGTATTTATTTGGGTTTTTTTCCCCTAACTTGCAGGTCTTTGGAATCAAGTAAAAACATGATCAGAAATTATATATTTATGATGTAGCTAGTTTTACTCTAGGCAGCAGAATAAAGAGGCACAATTCTCTTGATTATATAGAATCTGTTATACATTATAAAAAATACAATCAGAACATAAATAAGATATTAATGTAGACTAGATAGAGATTTTAAAATAATGTGTGTGTGTGTGTGTGTGTGTGTGTGTGTGTGAACTAGAAGTAAATTGGTACGTGGAATCTATGAATTCACAATACAGTGATGCATTACAATTGCTGAAGATGTCATACTGGCAATTCCAGAGCCTTAATTGGTTTGAGTTGGAGAGGAGAGAAGAAAGATAATACCTAGCCAATCAACAGGCTTCCTTAGGGCAGTCCTCCTCAAAGTTAACTTGTCTCTTTCTGAAAATCAGACTTAAGTCCTT
Organism: Zalophus californianus; assembly: GCF_009762305.2. NCBI lineage: Eukaryota > Metazoa > Chordata > Mammalia > Carnivora > Otariidae > Zalophus > Zalophus californianus. The sequence continues at coordinate 80,844,585 of NC_045599.1, forward strand.
ATGAAGATATGAGATGGTTCTATTTAATACAGTCTATTAAGATCTTGGGGTTTTCTTTACCTTTTTAATTGGGAGGATTCATCTTTATGATAAGTACAGAAAGAGTACTTTGGTGAAGGCAGTCATTTATTATTTCATGAAATAAGCAAACATTTGAATTCTTCCCATGCCATGTGTCTGCTTCCTATTTTTAAGGCAGTTGCTTTTTAAAAGAGTTTCTTTTTAACTGCAGTTTTTCTTCTTTTATATCCTGGAGGGAAGGAGAAAACAAGCTTGTATTTTTCTTTCAGCTTGGAAAGAAAAAAGTATTCCCCCCAAACAAAAATATTGACAGTCAAGAGGTCCAGAGAAGATCAGTAAGCCAGAGCCGTAAAAGACATAAATAAGACTTTTTTTTTGGCCCAAGGGATGTAAGCAGATATATGCAGTATGCGCTACATGCTCAGTTTTCTTTTCCTGGGGGCGACATTTCTTAGGGTGACTGACAGAATTGTTTTGTTTTTTTCATCAGTTTTTTTTTTTTTTAATCAGTTAGTGGTATTCATGTGGCTTCCTCCACTATGTCAGGTCTCACTGTGAAAACAGCAATAATCATATGATTATCTGGGGCAACTTATTAACAAGAAAAGAGACAATGCACACATTATTTGATGAAGTGTCTCTGTTTTGCTTAAAGGACATGGTCTCACAAATTCACAACCGATAGAGATGTGGGTACACGGTTGACCAGTATTCACTTAAGAGTTTTTTTAATAAAAAATAACAACAAACAAAAACCCAGAAAGTGCAAAGTAACTTGGGGACAACTTAAATGATGTAATGATTGTTCCAAAATTGCTTTATACCAAAAAGATAAAATTAACTTATACATTGAATTTAAATACGTAGCAACTGTGCTCCTCTCATTGATGTTTACCTAAAATTTTAAGGTTAGAGGCAAGGACTAAAAGGAAATGAGGTCTAGTACTCCTGTAGGGAATAGGAAATTCAACATTCTTGTCCAAGGCATTTCATGTCTATTGTGAGAATAGAGAACAATTTTCTTAGAAGACAGACTCATTTAGTTCACTGTCCATTTTTTGACAGTCTCCCATAAAAGCTGACTGTCAATCACTAGAAGTAAAAAGATAAAGCTTTTGCCCTCTAGTACCTTAGAGTCTAGCTGGAAGAAATATAATTACCTATAATAAAATATGGAAATACTTTAAAAAAAAGTGCCGTGTTATGTGGAAATACAGATGTTATAATTGGCTTTGCTTCCTCAACATGATGCCTGGAATGGGGAAGCAGTGAATAAACGTTTTAAATATCATATTCAAGGTAAAAGAAAGAAAAAAGAGACCCTTGTTATTGCTAGCTGCTTTCTTTCTTTTTTTAGTATCACTCATATTTTATCAATATGGTATTTTCTGAAATATCTGGGAATGAGGCATTATCAGTGGAAAATGAGGGTAGAGAAACTTCCATGACTCACTTTTTAAAATAGCCAGTGAACACAGAACAGAAAATGTTCTTAATAAGATGATGTACTGAGAAAAAAAATAAAAAAAAAATCGACTTGAGGAGAAATGTACATGTAAATAAGAAATGAATGAATTTATTCAGAATAACTGCCAAAAATATCTATGTAGTTTAAAAAGAACGTTATACGTAGAATTTTCATATATGGTTTTGTATCTATATCTGTGTAGTTATTGACCTTTTTGGTAAAATACCACTGATTAGCAAAACTCTGAATGAATTCTAGATTTTATGCAAAACAAAAATGAAGAAAATGAAGATTTGTTTTTCAAACTGAGCTATAATAAAAGTCTGATAAAGGAGAATCAAGATCAGATTTATGGTCGTTTCACCACTAACATCTTGTCATAGGGTCTGCAGGTGATAGTTGTATATGTATACATAGATATCTTTGTCAACATTTAAAAATTTATTAAATATGTATACTTATAAGACATATGTAAAGAACATGTCAAAAATGAAATGCAAGGGCCAGTTTCTTCTTAAAAGAACAATCAGAAGAATAATAGCTGATAACTTTTTGAGAAAACTATAAAGACAAGAAGAGGGATAGAAACTATTACTTTTATTAATAAACTTTGCTGTGTAGGAAAAATAAACTTTAGGAGAAAATTCAAATTGCTGCCATATAAAAAAAAAGAGGCATGTAAAATTACATACTATAATACTTTGGAGTACTTTATCTTCTAAAATCTATTGTATTTGGATGTATGTGTTTTTTTACCAAATTTTATCTGCTTACATTACAGCAGTTCACCATGTCATTAAATATTTTTACAAAAATCTTACTAAATGCATAAAATTTCATTCAAAATTTACTGATATTTGATACATTTTAAAATGTTTCAATGATTTTTCTAGTTGGCCACTTCATCTACCCCTTCTGTGTCAGCAGAGTCTGTGTTTTCTTTATCTAGTGATGAAATTTCAGGGTTAAAAGTTTTTGTTTTTGTTTTTTGATAGATCTAAGACCTTCTATTGAGAGTAGAAGTTGGAGAAACAGAAAATAGAAGGGGTAGTAGACAAGAAGAAAGATGAAGCTATCACTAGAGTAGTATCATTTAATACCATAATGGTTGATGTAGTGGCAGAATAGAGTTTAATGAGAAGGCTTTTATTGTACCTGCTTCATACTATCTGCTTAATATATAACATCTTACTTAATCTCAACATTCCAATGATACAAGTAAACTGTTACTCACCTTTTATGGCTGAAGAAGCTGAAACTCAAGAGTCTTGGAACCCAAGCTGTTTGACCCCAAAGCTTGCCCTGTTGACTATAAGTTTTTCTAGAAAGTTACCTGACTATGCCTGTGTTCAAGGAATAGCAGAAACAAGTGAAAGAGTCAATGCTTCCTGCCCAGGTTTCCATTCGGGGCTGCTGGTTTATATTGACATCATAAATCCTGGGATGGAAGTAATTTTGAAAGGTCACCTAATCCATTCACCCTGCCTTAAACTTTTCTGACAGATGAAGAGCTACCTTAATTCACTACCCCTTCAAAAGAAAGTACAGCTTCCTTCTGTCCCCTTATTTCTGGATTTAACAACCTCTAGTGCAGGAAATCTCATCTTTTTTTTTTTTTTTTTATAACATAAATCCCACTCAATGCTGTTTAAGCTTGTTGCCTTTTGCTCTGCTTCTTGAGAATACATAGTGATGTCTAAATAACAGTATTTCCTATAGTTAAAGATGGATACTAAAAATGTTTCTTCTTCAAACTATATAATTCATGTCCTTTTAACTTTTATTAAAAACACTTATTTTTCACTGTCTTTAGTTGTCTTTTATTTTTCTTCTTGGCATTAGTGTTCTTTTCCTTTTTTTTTAATGTATTAATGGATTATTCAGATCAGGGAGTTCTAGAAGTGGTTTGACTTTCTGGCTTTCCTAGGGGACCTTTGTTTAAATTCCTCCAAAAAGGGGCACCTGGGTAGCTCCGTTGGTTAAGTGTCTACCTTTGGCTCAGGTCATGATCCTAGGGTCCTGGGATTGAGCCCCCCACATTCAGCTCCCTGCTCAGTGAGAAGTCTGCTTCTCCCCTTCCCTCTGCTGCTCCCTCTGCTTGTACTCTCTTGCTCTCCCTGTCAAATAAATAAATAAAATCTTAAAAAAAAATAAATTTCTCCCCCAAAAGAAAAAATTCCACACGTGCCCTGTAGTCTTCATCAACAATGTCAAAACACTGTGAACATCTTCTTGTGTTTTTTTTTTTCCTTGTGATTTTCATCTGATCACTTGGTTTCTTTTAAATACTTAATCAAATGTGAGTATTGGTAGAGCCACACTTGGTGGGTAAGGAAGTTCTCCAGTACAAACACCTTCCTACCTAGGTCTTTATTGGTTAATGGTGTCTTTTGAAATTCTGCTTACTATTACATGTTTTGTTTGTTTGTTTTAATCTCTAGACCTGCCTGTATCTGATTCACATTGTGCAGCTAGTAGGGATTCATCTCTATTCAATGCTTCCATCTTAAATTAAATGGGATTAATGCACTGAAAAGTTCTTTTTAAATGATTAGGTTAATAATCTGGAAATTATGGCTTCCCAAATAAGGCATCCCAAAAGTTCCTTTACTTCATTTTTTAGAACTACATTTTTGCCTGTCCTCAGATTTTCCAATCATTAATGCAATGTTCACGTTATTAATAATTCTAAATATGATTTATCTCCTTTGTGCTTTACTTTGAAACAGTGGAGACCATCTTCTCAATTGATTTAACAGCTGTAGATCTTGCCAGAGGTCACATTGCAAGATGGCATTTGTCATCAATCATGGCTTTAATTAAACTTGAGTTATAGCTGAGTAAACTTTCTCCTCTGCTGATAATTTCTCAAACATTTTTACCTTAATTTTTTACTTCTTAAAATATATTAAAATAATAATACAATGTATTACATATTTTATATTTTCCATTTCCTGGCACTGATTAGTATTCATATTTTAGCAAAAAAACAAAAACAAAAAAAAAAGGAAACATTAAAGTCTGAATGATGTTCCCCCCCAGCCAGAGGGAACCTTGATTATATGCATAGTATCAAGCACTATAATACATAAAATGTCCTGAGCATTTACATACAAATTTGCTTCTTAATTTTGTGTACTAAAATAAGCTTACACTCTCTCTGCCTTTGTACTCTTTCTTGTAAAACAAAACCAAAAAAAGCAAAATTCCAAACAGCCATTTACTCATTAAAAAATACAAAGAAATGTAGTACTATGTAGACAGGTAAAAAGCAACAAGATTTTTAAAAAGTATTCATGATAATAAGAAGTATCCAATGGAAATTAACCAAGTATTTTTAAGATAGTAGCTTAAATTTTGCATACAATCATATGTGAACTCTCCTATGAAATCTGAAAAAGCATACTGTAAATCCATGCCTTCATGGGAACCTAAACGATCTGACAGTCATAAACTGACCAGCTTAAGACATGGCCATGGATCTTTGGAAAACCAGAATATTCAACAGATGGTCTACAAGTATAAGTTTAAACTAGATTAACTCTACAAATATATGGATTTAAAAATCATATATTTTGTTAAGAATTTGAGTAATAAAGTAATTTGAGACATATATCAAATGTGTTTAAAGCATTAAAAACTATGTAACTATTTTAGATGTGCATAATATAGAACATTTAAATATTTTATGAAGTTAAAATTCATTTTCCTTAGTCAACTTGTCAGTTTTCAATTACATGAAACTTCTTAATTTATTTTAGTTAATTTATTTATTTTTAAAAGAGAAAGTACACATATATGAGTGGTAGGGGGGAGGGGAAGAGGAAGAGGGAGAGAGCATCTTAAGCAGGCTCCACAACCAGCGGGGAGCCCAGCATGGGGCTTAATCTCATGACCCTGAGATCATGACCTGGGTCAAAATCAAGAGTCGGGTGCTTAACCAACTGAGCCACCCAGGCGCCCCTGAAATTTTTTTTCTTTTAAATTGTGTATGTCTGGTCCATCATTTTACCCACTTGGGCTGTTATAACAAAATAACAAAGAGTGGGTAGCTTATAAACAACAGAAATTTATTTCTTATAGTTCTGGAGGCTGGAAATCCAAGATCAGAGTATCAGTACGGTGGGGTTCTGGTGAAAGAATTCTTAGGGTTGCAAGCTGTGATTTTGTGTTGATTATTAAAAGGGTGAGAGAGCTCTCTTGTGCCAATCTCCTTCATAAGGCCTCACCCTAATGACCTAATCACCTTCCTATAGGCCCCACCTCTTACTACTATCATATTGGGCATTAGGTTTTGATCATATCCACGTTGGGGTAACACAAACATTTAGACCATAGCACCCATTTTTTTTAAAACTAAATTATGTGTTAAAAGACGACAATGTACTCAAATCATGTTTTATATAATTTCATAAGACTTTTAAAGAAGACTAAGAGCAATACCTCTATCAAACAACACATCAAAATGTTTATAAAAATATATGAAAATCTAAATTATATCACCATTTTCAAAATTTGCCAAAGGTTTATTCAACAGTAAGTAGTTTTATTTCATTTTTTTCAGTTCAGTGATAGTTCACCCAGGTTATATTTTCAATTATTTTTTTTAATTTTTTATTGTTATGTTAATCACCATACATTACATCATTAGTTTTGGATGTAGTGTTCCATGATTCATTGTTTATGCATAACACCCAGTGCTCCACACAGAACGTGCCCTCTTTAATACCCATCAACAAGCTAACCCATCCCCCCACCCCGTTCCCCTCTAGAACCCTCAGTTTGTTTTTCAGAGTCCATCATCTCTCATGGTTGGTCTCCCCCTCTGATGTCCCTCCCTTCATTCTTCCCCTCCTGCTATCTTCTTTTTTTTTCTTAACATATATTGCATTATTTGTTTCAGAGGTACAGATCTGTGATTCAACAGTCTTGCACAATTCACAGCACTCGCCATAGCACATACCCTCCCCAGTGTCTATCACCCAGCCACCCATCCTTCCCACCCCCACCACTCCAGCAAACATCAGTTTGTTTCCTGAGATTAAGAATTTCTCATAACAATGAGGTCATATGATACATGTCTTTCTCTGATTGACTTATTTCACTCAGCATAATACCCTCCAGTTCCATCCATGTCATTGCAAATGGCGAGATCTCATTCCTTTTGATGGCTGCATAATATTCCATTGTGTATATATACCACATCTTCTTTATCCATTCATCTGTCAAAGGACATCGTGGCTCTTTCCACAGTTTGGCTAATGTGGACATTGCTGCTATAAACATTGGGGTGCATGTACCCCTTCGGATCCCTATATCTGTATCTTTGTGGTAAATACCCAGTAGTGCAATTGCTGGATCATATGGTAGCTCTATTTTCAACTATTTGAGGAACTTCCATAATGTTTTCCAGAGTGGTTTCACCAGCTTGCATTCCCAACAACAGTGTAGGAGGGTTCCCCTTTCTCCGCATCCCCGCCAACATCTGTCGTTTCCTGACTTGTTAATTTTAGCCATTCTGACGGGTGTGAGGTGGTATCTCATTGAGGTTTTGATTTATATTTCCCTGATGCCAAGCAATGCTGAGCACTTTTTCATGTGTCTGTTGGCCATATGGATGTCTTCTTTGGAAAAATGTCTGTTCATGTCTTCTGCCCATTTCTTGATTGGATTATTTGTTCTTTGGGTGTTGAGTTTGATAAGTTCTTTATAGATTTTGGATACTAGCCCTTTATCTGATATGTCATTTGCAAATATTTTCTCCCATTCTGTCGGTTGTCTTTTGGTTTTGTGGACTGTTTCTTTTGCTGTGCAAAAGCTTTTTATCTTGATGAAATCCCAATAGTTCATTTTTGCCCTTGCTTCCCTTGTCTTTGGCGATATTTCTAGAAAGAAGTTGCTGTGGCTGAGGTCGAAGAGGTTGCTGCCTGTGTTCTCCTTTAGGATTTTGATGGACTCCTGTCTCATGTTTAGGTCTTTCAACCATTTGGAGTCTATTTTTGTGTGTGGTGTAAGGAAATGGTCCAGTTTCATTCTTCTGCATGTGGCTGTCCAATTTTCTCAACACCATTTGTTGAAGAGACTTTTTTCCACTGCACATTCTTTCCTGCTTTGTCAAAGATTAGTTGACCATAGAGTCGAGGGTCCATTTCTGGGCTCTCGATTCTGTTCCATTGATCTATGTGTCTGTTTTTGTGCCAGTACCACACTGTCTTAATGATGACAGCTTTGTAATAGAGCTGGAAGTCTGGAATTGTGATGCCGACAGCTTTGCTTTTCTTTTTCAACATTCCTCTGGCTATTTGGGGTCTCTTCTGGTTCCATACAAATTTTAGGATTATTTGTTCCATTTCTTTGAAAAAAGTGGATGGTATTTTGATGGGGATTGCATTGAATGTGTAGATTGCTCTAGGTAGCATTGACATCTTCACAATGTTTGTTCTTCCAATCCATGAGCGTGGAACGTTTTTCCATTTCTTTGTGTCTTCCTCAATTTCTTTCATGAGAATTTTATAGTTTTCTGAGTACAGATCCTTTGCCTCTTTGGTTAGGTTTATTCCTAGGTATCTTATGGTTTTGAGTGCAATTGTAAATGGGATAAACTCCTTCATTTGTCACTCCTCTGTCTTGTTGTTGGTGTATAGGAATGCCACTGATTTCTGTGCATTGATTTAATATCCTGCCACTTTACTGAATTCCTGTATGAGTTCTAGCAGTTTTGGGGTGGAGTCTTTTGGGTTTTCCACATACAGTATCATATCATCTGCAAAGAGTGACAGTTTGTCTTCCTATTTGCCTATTTGGATGCCTTTGATTTCTTTTTGTTGTCTGATTGCTGTGGCTAGGACTTCTAGTACTATGTTGAATAGCAGTGGTGATAGTGGACATCCCTGTCGTGTTCCTGACCTTAGGGAGAAAGCTCTCAGCTTTTCCCCATTGAGAATGATATTCGCTGTGGGTTTTTCATAGATGGCTTTTATGGTATTGAGGTAGGTACCCTCTATGCCTATACTCTGAAGAGTTTTGATCAAGAAAGGGTGCTGTACTTTGTCAAATGCTTTTTCTGCATCTATTGAGAGGATCATATGATTCTTGTGCTTTCTTTTGTTAATATATTGTATCACGTTGACTGATTTGCGGATGCTGAGCCAACCTTGCAGCCCAGGGATAAATCCCACTTGGTCATGGTGAATAATCCTTTTAATGTACTGTTGGATCCTATTGGCTAGTATTTTGGTGAGAATTTTTGCATCCATGTTCATCAAGGATATTGGTCTGTAATTTTCCTTTTTGATGGGGTCTTTGTCTGGTTTTGGGATCAAGGTAATGGTGGTCTCATAAAATGAGTTTGGAAGTTTTCCTTCCATTTCTATTTTTTGGAAGAGTTTCAGGAGAATATGTATTAATTCTTCTTGAAATGTTTGGTAGAATTCCCCTGGGAAGCCATCTGGCCCTGGGCTTTTGTTTGTTGGGAGATTTTTGATGACTGCTTCAATATCCTTAGTGGTTATAGGTCTGTTTAGGTTTTTTATTTCTTCCTGGTTCAATTTTGGTAGTTGATACATCTCTAGGAATGCATCCATTTCTTCCAGGTTATCTAATTTGCTGGCATAGGATTGCTCATAATATGTCTTATAATTGTTTGTATGTCTTTGGTGTTGGTTGTGATCTCTCTCTTTCATCCATGATTTTGTTGATTTGGGTCATTTCTCTTTTCTTTTTGATAAGTCTGGCCAGGGGTTTATCAATCTTGTTAATTCTTTCAAAGAACCAGCTCCTAGTTTCGTTGATCTATTCTACTGTTCTTTTGGTTTCTATTTCATTGATTTCTGCTCTGATCTTTATTATTTCTCTTCTCCTGCTGGGTTTAGGTTTTATTTGCTGTTCTTTCTCCAGCTTCTTTAGGTGTAGAGTTAGGTTGTGTATTTGAGACCTTTCTTGTTTCTTGAGAAAGGCTTATATTGCTATATATATTCTTCTTCAGACCACCTTTGCTATATCCCAAAGATTTTGAACAGTTGTGTTTTCATTTTCACTGGTTTCCATGAATTTTTTTAATTCTTCTTTAATTTCCTGGTTGACCCATTCATTCTTTAGTAGGATGCTCTTTAGCCTCCATGTATTTGAGTTCTTTCCAACTTTCCTCTTGTGATTGAGTCCTAGTTTCAAAGCACTGTCTGAAAATATGCAGGGAATAATCCCAAGCTTTTGGTACTGGTTGAGACCTGATTTGTGACCTAGGATGTGATCTATTCTGGAGAATGTTCCATGAGCACTAGAGAAGAATGTGTATTCCGTTGCTTTGGGATGGAGTGTTCTGAATATGTCTGTGAAGTCCATTTGGTCCAGTGTGTCGTTTAAAGTCTTTATTTCCTTGTTGATCTTTTGCTTAGATGATCTGTCCATTTCAGTGAGGGGAGTGTTAAAGTCCCCCACTATTATTGTATTGTTGTCAATGTGTTTCTTTGCTTTTGTTATTAATTGCCTTATATAATTGGCTGCTCCCACATTAGGGGCATAGATATTTACAATTGTTAGATCTTCTTGTTGGATAGACCCTTTAAGTACGATATAGTGTCCTTCCTCATCTCTTATTATAGTCTTTGTTTTAAAATCTAATTTGTCTGATATAAGGATTGCCACCCCAGCTTTCTTTTGGTGTCCATTAGCATGGTAAATGGTTTTCCACCCCCTCACTTTCAATCCTGGGGTGTCTTTGGGTCTAAAGTGAGTCTCTTGCCGACAGCATATCGATGGGTCTTGTTTTTTAATCCAATCTGATAGCCTGTGTCTTTTGATTGGGGCATTATCCCATTTACATTCAGGGTAACTATTGAAAGATATGAATTTAGTGCCATTGTATTGCCTGTAAGGTGACTGTGACTGTATATTGTCTGTGTTCCTTTCTGGTCTATGCTGCTTTTAGGCTCTCTCTTTGCTTAGAGGACCCCTTTCAATATTTCTTGGAGGGCCGGTTTTGTGTTTGCAAATTCCTTTAGTTTTTGTTTGTCCTGGAAGCTTTTTATCTCTCCTCAATTTTCAATGACAGCCTAGCTGGATATAGTATTCTTGGCTGCATAATTTTCTCGTTTAGTGCTCTGAAGATATCATGCCAGTCCTTTCTGGCCTGCCAGGTCTCTGTGGATAGGTCTGTTGCCAATCTAATGTTTCTACCATTGTAGGTTACAATCTCTTCTCCTGAGCTGCTTTCAAGGTTTTCTCTTTGTCTCTGAGACTCGTAAGTTTTACTATTAGATGTCGGGTTGTTGACCTATTTTTTATTTATTTTGAGAGGGGTTCTCTGTGCCTCCTGGATTTTGATGCCTATTTCCTTCCCCACATTAGGGAAGTTCTCTGCTATAATTGGCTCCAATATACCTTCTGCCCCTTTCTCTCTTTCTTCTTTTTCTGGGATCCCAATTATTCTAATGTTGTTTCATTTTATTGTATCGCTTTTCTCTCGAATTCTGCCCTCGTGATCCAGTAGTTGTTTATGTCTCTTTTTCTCAGCTTCTTTCTTTTCCATCATTTGGTCTTCCATATCGCTGATTCTCTCTTCTGCCTCATTTATCCTAGCATTTAGTGCCCCCATTTTTGATTGTACTTCATTAATAGCCTTTTTGAATTTGATTTGGTTAGATTTTAGTTCTTTCATTTCTCCAGGAAGGGTTTCTCTAATAACTTCCATGCTTTTTTCAAGCCCAGCTAGTATCTTTAAAATCATGATTCTGAACTCTAGGTCCGACATCGTACTAATGTCCGTATTGAGTAGGTCCCTGGCAGACGGTACTACCTCTTGTTCTTTTTGCTGAGGTCATTTTTTTCATCCTGTCCTTTTGGCCAGAGGAGAATAGATGAATGAGAGAACAAAATGCTCACAGGTTAACAACGTCCCCAGCAAATATACTCTAAACAAATCAGAAAAGACCTGAAACCAGGGGCAAAGAAAGGAAAAGAAAGAAAAAAGAGGAAAAAAAAGAGAAAAAGATAAAAACAAACAAAAACAGAACAACAAAAAAAAAACAGAATATGATCAAATATGATCAGGCTAGTGCATAGATCAGTGCCACACACTAGATTTTGGGTGTATTTTGTTCTGCTAGAAGAAAGTGCCTCCTAAAATTTTTAAAGAAAGAAAGACTTATATATGTACAAAATAAGGGTTGATTCAATGAAGGGATGGAAGATGACTGTAAAGATGAAAATTTTAAAAGATTTTATAAAAGGAATTGATACGAAGTTGTTTGAAAAAAGCAAGATTTTTTTTTAAGATTTTATTTATTTTTGAGAGAGAGAGAGAGAGAGAATGATAGAGAGCACGAGAGGAAAGAGGGTCAGAGGGAGAAGCAGACTCCCTGCTGAGCAGCAAGCCCAATGTGGGACTCAATCCCGGGACTCCAGGATCATGACCTGAGCTGAAGGCAGTCGCTTAACCAACTGAGCCACCCAGGCACCCGAAAGAAGATTTAAAAAAAAAAAAAGAAAAAAAGGGAGAGAATGTGATCAGGCAGGAGACTAGAACAAAGCCATACACTAGTGATTCGGGGTATATTTTGATCTGTTAGAAGAAACTGTATCTCAAAATTTTAAAGAGAGAACAACTTATATATATATATGCCAAAAATAAAGGTATCTACTATGAAGGGATAGAATATGACTCTAAAAATGAAAAATATTTTTTTTTTCCAAAAGGGATTGATAAGATGTTGGTTGAAAAAGGGAAAAAGAAAAATTAAAAAAAAAAAAAACAGTTAAAAAAATTAACTTTGAAAAACTAATGAGTCATGGTAAAAAAGCCATGAATTCTATGTGCAGTATTCCCCTAGCGCTGGACTTCTCCCGTTCTCCTTGATCGGTAAACTTGGTCTTGGCTGGCTGTTCGTGCTGATCTTCTGGGGGAGGGGCCTGTTGCCATGGTTCCCAAACGTCTTTGCCAGAGGCGGAATTGCCCTGCCCTTGCGGGTCTGGGCTAAGCCATCTGCTCGGGTTTGCTCTCGGGAGCTTTTGTTCCCTGCAAGCTTTTTGTACAGTGTTGGAGGACGAGAGTGAAAATGATGGCCTCCCAATCTCCACCCGGAGGAGCCGAGAACTTGGGGCCCCGCTCCTCAGTGTGCCCCCAGAGAAAAGCAGTCACTCCCGTCTCCCTGGTCTCTGGCCGCACTCCGTGCTCACCCGGCCTATGACCCAGTGTTTCTATCTCTGGCATCCGACCCAGTGTGGTGTCTCCAAACCCAGCAGATCCCTGCGGTGCGCTCCCGCGCTGCTCCTCCTTGGGGCAGGAAGGGGAGTCTCTCTGGATCTGCTGCTTGTTGGGTCCCTGCTGGAGGAGCAGTGGCCCGACTGTCACTGATCACAGTTTATGGCCACCCGGAGCTGAGAGCCCGCACCTCAGCTCCGTCTCTGCAGCCAGCTTCCCTGCTCTGATACCTGGGAGCTGTGCTGCACTCAGGCACCCCTGGTCTTTCTGTGACCCCGAGGGTCCTGAGACCACACTGTCCCATGAGGGTTCCACCCCTGCTTAGCCACTAGAGCGATGTCCCTCAGCGGAGCCGACTTCTAAAAGTTCTGATTTTGTGCTCGGCGGCTCTAGCACTTGCCAGAAGCGGCCGACGGAGGCCTCCTCCCCCCCCCCCCAGCCGTCTATCCTCTGGAATATCACCTCGGATTCACTTCTCTGCACGTCCTACCTTCCAGTAAGTGGTCGCTTCTCTGTTCAGAGAGTTGTTGCTGTTCTTCTCTTCGGTCTCCTGTTGAGTTCGTAGGTGTTCAGAATGGTTTGATCCCTATTCAGCTGAATTCCTGAGACCAGAAGAAATCCAGGTCTCCTACTCCTCCACCATCTTGCTCCGCCCCCTCACCCAGGTTATAAATCCCACCATAAAGTAGTAAGAAAGGGTGAAGAATGAAAAATTTTAAAATATTATAAAAGATTCTTTATATCCCAATAATAGATCATTTTAGGAAAGTTTAGGATTTAAATTAATAGGTATAATTTCAATCTGTTAAGCAAATAACTTCTATTTTAATAAAATATTTGAATTAAGATTAACCAATTTGGAATTAATAAATTGTCAATCCATTTTGCTGCCAAAAAAAGCTATTAAAAATTAGCATTCTTTTGAATTGGCACAACAAACCTCACATAATATTTCTCTTATCTAATGTGATTGAATCTGCCTGGTTTTTATATGGAAAAGCCTGTAAGAATTGCCTTTATTTCTACTACAGTATACTTAATAAACAAGAAGGACTTTATATTTCCAAATATTTGAAATAATACTGATGGTTTCAGTTTCTCATATTTTGTATATGCAATTTTCTTATCTAACTAATTTTACCTTTTCCTTTCTCAATAAGTTATTAAAACAGTTTAATTGTTGCTCATTTTAAGATTTGTTGAATGAAAGTTGAGTAAGTTTAAAGATTATCTTTAGGTCAGATTTATTGGTATTGCCTAAAGACAATAAAAGATGAATTGCAAATTAGGTGATTGTGAGTCACATCAGTATTCAGCGTCTGGAAAATAAAACATTTAAGGAGCAGATCTGGTATCTCCTATATAAAAATTCACGTAGCAGGAAATAGTTATACCATAAGGAGTCAGACTGATGGATGAGTGCGTTGGAAAAGCACAGTAAATGGGAGATCAACAAGATCCACTTCCAAATCTTATTTTTCAATTCAACCATATGAGACCAAGCTGGTGCCGTATCAGGAAATGGTCCACACAAAGGGAAAAATGTGATTATGACATTTCTCATTAAATCAAAATAACACAATTATTATACTCACTGCATTTCACCTTGCACAATCCAGTGACCTAGAGAGAAGTAATTCTCACATGTTTTTCATACATGAAAAGTAAAGGATATAATGCACGATTTATACCAAAAGAAAACAAAATACTGAATTTTTCTCCACAACTTAAAAAATACTGCTATTCTTAATATTTAGGAAAGTATTTTGTAAAAAATTAATTAGCAAACAAAAAGGAGAGGCAGCTTAACTAATTCTAATTCTATAATGCAAGTATTAACATCAAGAGGACAGAATAAAAAGTTTTCTTTGGATTTGCCTTATTTGCTATTTACAAAAGAAAGTAATTGATGTTCTTCTGGAGTTTTCCTTTACTTTTCAACCAGTTAAATAGGTTTTGGTCTAAAGGATATGAGTGAACTTTTAAGCTAGACATTGCTAATTTTAATTATGCCTGGAATGGCCTTACATGGCATATTTTAGAAGTATCTTGGTATCAGAACTGAAATAAGTGCAAGTTTTCTTGGAAATTCAGACTCTCAATACCCTATATTAATCATTTGTACTATAACTTGATATTTATACTGAGCACAGATTTCTGTTGCCATGAATATAGAAAAAAAAATAAAACAAGCAAGTGGCTTTCAGTGGACTGTAAATCAATACTTGGGCAAAAATATAACCTGTTAACTTTTCTATGTTCCTGTCCAAACCCCAGGCTAATAGCACTTCAATATTTCAAACGTTAAGTAAATCTTCTGTAAGAAAACCATACTTTTGAAACCAAAATATGTCTGGTTTTGATTTGTTATTGCCACATAAGCACAGAACATAAACTACTTCCCATTGCTATGGTTTTACCACAGCATGCTTTCTCTGTCTGTGAGCACAAAATATGAAACAGGCTCTTTTCATACAGGAGGAAACCAGTTTAAAAAAAAAAAAAAGTTACCGTGGCTTGGAAACTTCACCATTCCTATCCCATAACCCCATTCAAGAAGGTCACTTTTTTTCCTCCCAGAGGATGTCTCAAATCAATGCGTGTTTCTGTCATTTTCATCTCTTTACCTTAAAGGATAGGACTAAAATTTCCTTGTGATGAGTGGGCATTTAAACATTACCCCTATTGATCATATTTTCTTGGATTATATTAAAACCTTAATCCATTTTGCAAATGCATGGAGTTCTGTAAAAATTTTTAAAGATTTTTTTTTTATTTTTTTGTCAGAGAGAGAGAGCACAAGC
The DNA here is from genome assembly GCF_009762305.2 of Zalophus californianus. Taxonomy (NCBI): domain Eukaryota; kingdom Metazoa; phylum Chordata; class Mammalia; order Carnivora; family Otariidae; genus Zalophus; species Zalophus californianus. Next base: position 80,860,075 of record NC_045599.1, read on the forward strand.
AGGGGCAGTGGCAGGCAGAGGGAGAGGCAGACTCCCTGCTGAGCAAGGAGCCCTATGCGGGACTCCATTCCAGTCCTGGGAATCTGGGATCATGACCTGAGCCGAAGGCAGGTGCTTAACGGACCGAGCCATCCCACTTATGAAATTCTTACTTAAACTTTATTTAAAACAAGTCCTGTCCCATAAAATTTATTTGATTTAATGTTTATTAATAAATGCTGAGACGATTATTTTGCCTATATTAATAACTCAGTTAACCTAAGCCAATTTAATTTGAAAACTCTCAATCACTAGTCATAATGGAGCTACTAAAAATAGTAATTTTCTTTTCCAACTTTATTTTGTTATGATTCTGTTATACATTACAAAAATTTAATCAGAATCTATACCCAGTAAATCTTCATGCCTCTGATGGTACTGATTGTCTCCTAGACTATGCCAAGTGGGTCAGTGTGGTAACGTGGTCTTCTGACTAACATATAGCAGTGAACTGGCAGGAAACCTGTTCCTGCTTGGAAGACTCTGAGCGATCATTTGATTCCTGTGTATCCAAGCCTATGGAAAATGTTACAACCTTCTCTTTATTAAGAGTCTCATGCTCTACTGACTGAGCTAGCTGGGCATCCCACAACCTTCTCTTTATTTGGAAAGAAAGAAAGAGAAAGAGAGAAAGGGAGAAAGGGAGAAAGGGAGAAAGAGAGAAAGAGAGAAAGAGAGAGAAAGAAAGAAAGAGGAAAGAAAAAAAAGAAAAGGAAATAGAAAAGAAACGAAAAGAAAAAAATCTAACTTTTAGAAAGAAACCAACTTGGCCACATTCTATTTTTTGTATAGAAATCGAACAGTATAATCAGATACATGTAGTTTATGAAAAAAAAACTTGAGATGTTCTGATTGAGCAGAGAAGTGAGGACATATGGGCAGCAGTCACGCAGTTTCTGCATAATCAATCATGTAGAGCAGATTGAGTCAGTTAGATGTATTGTGTCTATGTTTTCCATCAATATTCTGTACTTGAGACAGAGAACTACCAAGAGTTTTCTTTAAGAAGCCATTAAAGAGGGCACGTTCTACATGGAGCACTGGGTGTTATGCACAAACAATGGATCATGGAACGCTACATCAAAAACTGATGATGTAATGTATGGTAATTAAGATAACAATAAAAATTAAAAAACTTTTTAAAGAAATGGAAGAAAAAAAAGAAGCCATTTAATGCCTTCCAACTGTGTAGGACATACAGGAGGAGACACCTTAGGAAACTTATTCTCTTGCCGAGTTTAGGGCCTTCACTTGGTGATGGATTTTTTTCCATGGTTATGATGGGAATTTCCACTGGAGTGTATTTTTTAGGAGAAAACAACATAACTTTCCATAAAGAATGACTTTTATTTCCTCCATAGAGATACATAATAAAATCTTGCAATCATGAATATAACTTTTAGACATACTCTAATGTAAGAATAAACAAGTGGGATTGATACCATGTTTGTGTATTCCAAGTAGTGGTGTGTGCTTTTGCCACTTTCTACTTGTAAATTATCCCCAGTGTACTATTTTTTTTTTTTTTATCTTTTGTGTCTTTTTCTGTCAGCCCATGATGCTTTATCTATTGTCATTTTATGTTGGTGTCCATGCTTTTCCTCAACCCTCTTCTCGGCAGGAGATAAAGAGAGCAACTGGAGTCCCAAGTTGGATTTCACATCAGCAGTCTGAGTGGTGTCTTTTCTCTGAAGCACTGAGACACTGTTTGCTTGGTGAGCAAAATAGGTCTACCATGTTCATGCTTACTGTTCATTTCATTTTTCTGTTTTATATGATTAAGCTCCATTATGAGGATTTTCAGGTCACCCACAGTTAAATGTTATTCCAGCTGATGGACACTTTGATCAACTTGTCTCACAACTTTCCTTTGAAAATTGCATGTTCCCTTTCAAAAGATTTCTCAGCAAAAATGGTTTTAAATTAACTCATCAAAGAAAAAGTAATACACAGAGGCCAATTAATATATTCACTGACTTAGCTTGTGCTGCCTCTTCTTTCTTTCATCCTGACCCATGCAGTTAATTTGAAGGACAAGTATTAAATATGTGAGTAAGGGAAAAAAAAAAAAGTAAGAGAGAGAGAAAAATCCACTAATCTAAGACCGCCCTTGCATTGGCCCCAGAATTTATTTTCAGCATTATTCAGTGTAATGAGGAAACCATACCACATGTTGTGTTGTTGTTATTGTTGAAATGTGTGAACTTGAATCTTTAATCTGTTGATTGAGGCAGGATGTGCATTTGCCAGTGATTTAGCTATGAATATAATGCATAGAGATGGCAAAACAAAGGTTATGCTTTTATGTTCGCAATAAGGGTATATTTTGAAGAGAAAATTTTCTTAAGGTTCAATGTATAAATGTGTTTCACTTATATTACAGGCCTATACTATTAGACAACATTTATAGTTTACATTTTTTGGAAAATTTAAGACGTATAATAAATTGGACCACTAATGCTATACTAGGTAGAAACTTTCACTTTTACCTTTATTATTAATCAAGCATGTTAAAATAGTGTCATTTTACTGATAATGTTTTTTATTTTAGTCATTTCAATTTTTCCCTGCTCTTTACAAAAAAAAGATCTAATAGTATTACTTATTTCTTTTAAAGGCGTGTGCTTGTATGTGTGTCCTCATAATTACATGCTATCTTACATTTTGCTCTCTTTTACTATGTCAGCATTGTTACACTTTAAATAATAGCTCAAGTTATCAAATGCCCAAGGGCATTGATAGTCTTTCAATGAGTTCAAGATATATTCCTAACTTAAAACACACTTGTAATGAATTCCACACCTGCATAGCTGAAAGGCATTTTATGTATTGGGGTCTCCAGGGCTTTTCAGGTCTGAAGATTATAATACAGCAATTAAAGCAAGGTTTGTAGTAGCATTCTCATTATCTGAACAGAACTCCATCTGCTGAAATTGACAGAAAATATTTAATTCTAGACATTTGAGGATACTGTCTGGAACATTTGCATTAATAAAGGGGAAACCATACAGTGGGTCATGTTACTTTCAAAGAGATTAAAGAACGTGTAATGACAGAGAAACTCAGGGAACTTCCTTATAACAAGAAAAATGGGTGGGACACTCTTACATAGAGCTTTCAAATGACTGTGCAGTGTTAAGCTGCAGAAAAGAGATTAACTGATGGGACTGACAGCATGAAACTGCCAGAAAACTAACCATGCCATTTCCTGATCCTAGTACTACTCATCAATGTCAAATTATAAGTTATAACATGCTAACAGAGGGAGATGAGGGGATTACAAAATATTAAAATGAAGATACTAGGGAAAGAATCTCTATTAACACTTGATCTTGATACTGTCCAGATAAAGGCAAAAATAAGTAATGCCTTTCTAAATTCATGGGTTGCAGAAGTAGAGCTTGCAAACGCTTCTCATTATTGTAACTTAGATATTATCATGTACCCCAATATGTGATCCCAGTTTCAAAACTCTATGGTGTCTAACTGGGTGAAACTGGCCCTTTATAGCATTTGTTGAAGAACCTAAAACAAAATCAACTTAATAATAAAAGCAAATGATTGTATCACTTTATAGTGCTCTCATTAATTGTGCCTTAAAATAAGTCTTCATCTCTTGGTACTTAAGTCAGATCCTCTTATTGTATCCATTTATTTCTTCTTCTTTTTTCTTTTAAGTATAATTGACATACAGTAATCTAATAGTTTCAGGTGTGTATTATAGTGACTCGATATTTTTACACATTACAAAATGATTCCCATGATCATTCAAGTGTAGTTACCGTCTGTCACTTCACAAAATTATTACAGATTATTGTCTGTATTCACTTTGCAGTACATTAGATCCCTATGATTTATTTTTTATAACTGTAAGTTTGTTACGTCTTAAGTCCCCTTTCTATTTCACCCACCTCCCCCGCCCTTTCCTCCCTCTTGGTAACTAGGGTTTTGTTTCCTGTACCTATTGAGTCTGTTTCTGTTTTGTTTTGTTTGTTCATTTGTTGTTGCTGTTGTTGTTTTTAGATTCCACATATAAGTGAAATCATGCAGTGTTGGTCTTTGTCTGACTTATTTCATTTAGCATAACATCCTCTAGGTCTGTCCATGTTGTCACAAATGGCAAGATTTTATTCTTCTTTATGGCTAAATAATACTCCATTAGATAGATAGATAGATAGATAGATAGATAGATAGATAGATAGATATCACATCTTCTTTATCCATTCATCTGTCAGTGGATGCTTAGGTTGCTTCCATGTATCCATTCATTAATTGCTAAGAAGATGGCACTTTTAGCTACTAACTGTCTTCCCTCAGGTTATCAGTAAGTTGTGAAAGGATGTTTCAAACATAACTCTTCTCATTTCCAGTTCTATGCTTTTTCCTTTACACTATGCTGCAACTTAAGTGGTCTCTTAAATGAGAGTTTTTATAAGCATTTAAATCCAGATGTATTTGATGACCTTTATTTTTTTTTAAGGCTGTCCTCATTTGCAACTGAGTGTGAAAGGTCATTCTAATGTGTTCATTTTTTTTTGGTGGCTCACATTTATTATGTAAAGTGGCAGTATGTTTTATACAATAAAGACATGTAGTCAAAACCAGATTCTAAAGAGAATTAAGTTAAAATGGTATAAATGGTACAAAAAGGATGAGCTCCTAGATCAAACCCTCATTATCTGCTACGGGACCTAAAAATAGCCAAGAAAAAAGATAACTGTTCATAGCATTGAAAGCAACTAAGCTTGATAGACAAGTAATTGTCAAAATCTGGAAGGACTTCCAGAAATGGAACCCCAGATATCATGCTTTAATAAAAACAACTAATGTCAGAGGTTCTGTTTCCACATAGGTTGTAAAAAAAGTCACAATAGTGTATACCAAAATTAACAATGAGAAACTGGATCATCTACAAAATTCATAGCTGGTGTGTCTATATTCATATCAGACAGGCTTCATTTCAGAATATAAAATAATACTAGTGATGGAAAGGATCATTTCATAATGATAAAGGGGTCAATTCACCAAGAAGTCATACTAGTACTAATGTATATACACCCAACAACAGAGCTTCAAAATGCATGGGAAAAAATGTGATAGAATTGAAAGGAAAAACAGAGAAACTAAAATGGTAGTTGGAGACTTGAATATTGCTCTCTCAGAAAGTGGATAATAAACCAATAATCTCATAGAAGAATTGGCCAACGTTATCTACCAAGTAGGCCAAATTGATATTTATAGAATAGTCCATTCAAGAACAGCCAAATACATGTTATTTAAAAATGCATATAAAACATTATATCTATATATTTATCTATATACATAGATATCATATTCCAGGCCACAAAACAAACTTCAGTATTAAATTAATAGAAATCATTCAAAATATGTTCACAGATTATAACAGAATTAAAGTAAAAATTTAATTTTTAGTCCAAAGTGTTTAGAAATTAAACAACATGATTGCAAATAACCCCAGGTCAAATAAAAAGTCTCAAGGAAATTTTAAAAATATTTCAAACGGAGTAAAAAGGAAGAAATCGTTTCAGAATTTGTGTAAGGCAGCTAAAGGAGGGCTGAGAGTGAAATGTGTGGCATTAAATGCTTACGTTAGAAGATAAGAAAGGTCTCAAACCCGTGATGTAAACCTCCACCTTAAGAAACTAGAAACAGAGCAAATGAAAACCAAAGTAAATAGTAAAGAGAAGAGGGTACCTGGGTGGCTCAGTCATTAAGCGTCTGCCTTCGGCTCAGGTCATGATCCCAGGGTCCTGGGATCAAGTCCCACATCAGGCTCCCTGCTCAGCAGGAGACCTGCTTCTCCCTCTCCCACTCCCCCTGCTTGTGTTCCTGCTCTTGCTGTGTCTCTCTCTGTCAAATTAATAAATAAAATCTTTAAAAAAAAATAGTAAAGAGAAGAGAAGCCTCATGACACATCAGTTTCTAAAACCACCACCATGAGCAGTGATCTGGATGACTTGGTGCAGAAGATTAAGGGTGGTATAAGGAGTCGATGAGGAGTAAAATAGGGATTATGAATAAAAAATTTAAACTTCTCCATGCTAGGGAACTTGATGAGTTTTTCACACCTGTTTTATTTCCTGCTGACATCAATTGTAGACATTGTAAGTCATGTATAAGCTTCAGGTACCCATATTTCTTCTGTCCTATTGGATGTCATAGGTGCATGGCAGTAGGCTGTAGGTGGAGCATGATGGAAAGCCAGCCTCACAATAATAATCATGTCTAACACTGGGATAGCACTCTATGCCACAAACTGTTCTAAATGCTTCCTGTATAGTTATGAAATTTAATTAGCCTAACAACCCTGGATGATTATTATTATCACCATTTTACATATGAAAAACCTGAGGCACCGAGGATTTAAGTAATTCTCACAAGGTCCCAGAGCTAGTAAGTAGCTGTGCAGGATTTCACCCCAGGCAGTTTTTATCATTATGCTATAAAATAAGTGTTGTAATGCCTTGAAATTGTTCATAAGTATTTTTTCCTATATAATTTCTCTCTCACTCTGTGCTTGAAAGCTAAACCTATTTAAGTTGTGGCAAAAATACACAGTGCTGGTCTGACATTGAGCTTGTTGAATATTACCGCAGCAATTGGCTCAAAGTAGAACTTCTCATTTGGAACAGAGTACGAACCACTGATTATTTTGGGGATCCAAATTACTTGGATTTCAATTTTTTTCCAAGATTTAATTTGGTTTCCACATTTTCATGCTTTCTTTTTAAAACTGTCATTCACATTTTGAACTTTTAAATTCTCCTCCAAAAGTTTTAGTAAAAACTGGTTTGTAAAATTCTATCAGTAATATGTAAAACTAGTTTATTTCCACAAAATATACATTTAAATGATAGATGGTATCTGCAAAACAGTTTATTTTGGCGTCTTATATTCTTCTTTTAAAATGCACCTTTCAACAAAAGAAATAAATAAAATGCATCTTTCAGGGGCGCCTGGGTGGCTCAGTGGGTTAAGCATCCGACTTCCAGTTTTGGCTCAGGTCATGATCTCATGGGTCCTGGGATTGAGCCCTGTGTCAGGCTCTGCACTCAGCGGGGAGTCTTCTCCTCTACTTCTCCCTTTCCCTCTGCCCCTCTGTATGCTCTTCTCTCTCTTTCTCGCTCTCTAAAATAAGTGAATAAATCTTTAAAAAAGTCTCTTAAAAATGCATCTTTCATGTAAGTCTTTCATTGCACAGTCAGGTTATATGTTATATCAAATTGTTTTTTTCAATTGCTAATTACTTACTATTTAAAAATGGAAAATTATTTAGAAATTGAAGTACATTATACATAAAGTTGGTGTTTTTTTGATATTTGACATGGTAATAAGTTATTTTAAAAATAGAGTATCACATTAACATTCAGAATTAGAATAAATATATTAAATAGCAATAAAGTACATATATAAATATATTTATGCATTTTGGAATAATCATAACTATTTTTCAAAACTAATTGGAAACTATTTGAAATATGATTAAATGTGGCATACATCTACAGTTTTCTGAACAGTTACTACTTAGGAGCATTAACACTTGGTGACTTTGCCATAAGCTGTTAACTTTGAAAATGACCCTTCAAGCTAGATATGATTGATATGGATGACATTAATGCATTAATAGTGTCAATGTAGCATTTGTCAAAGTTACTGTAATCAAGAGACAGCCAACTGTTAGAAACTGCAGGAGAATGTTCTTCTAAGTTGTATATATCTTTTTCTGTGTTGGAATTTCTGATGTATATTTTAAGAATAAGGTGATTAAAGTACTGTGACTAGAACAAAGTCAAGAAGTACAGATTTCATATTACAAAGATTGATTTCAAATGAAGATATTGGCTAGCTGCCCCTAATTTGCACTCTTTCATGTTCCTATTGAAATATTCATGAAATTATGTAAGAGATACTTTCAAACTGCAGTGCCACTGAAAACTAGGAATAATGCCTGATAACCTTGCAGATCCCAGGAACAATTTACTAATTTCTACAATGAAAACATAAATATCACTCTGTAACTGAACAGGGGAGAAACACAGGCAAAATTTTACCTACATATATGTTTCTTGCTGGGTAAGTTACAATTATGCCTTACTTATAAAAAAGCACAATGGCCGAAAAGAAAGAGAATGGGCAAATATATTATGACATAGCTATATGACAGAATCTTATGCAGACATTAAAATGGTGATTTTGAAGAATAATTTGGGATAATGTAAATAGAAACTTAATATATATAACCTAAACCAGTTTGTCTACATTCTTTACAAATATCTGGGCATAGAAATAAACAACAGAGGAAGGTATATCACAATATTAATGGTTAAATTAATTTACCTCAAGACCCTTACATCTTTCATAGCTGCAAATAGTCTATGCATACTTTCATAATTTCTTGTATGTGTGATAAAGCATAGGCAACATGTCATACATTAATGCATTTTGAATCCCGTGTTAATTTTTTCTATGTTTCTGCCCATGGGTTTTGTAAAGAATATTTTCTACATAAATAAAAATGTTTATATCCACAGGGTGTCTTATGTTGCCCTTGGAAACATATACCTCTTCTCCACACTGGTTCATATTTGTTTTTATTTCACCTCTTTTGTCACGGTGCTACTGACATCTGAATACTAAGAAAAACAGTGGAATAATATCTTAATTTTCCTAATAGTTGAGAATATGGAAGTAAAAACAAACCGGCATAATTTTATAGCTACAGTTTTCAAATTTGCTTGACATGTGAAAACTAAATGCTAAACTAAATTGCCACACACTTTTTAAATGCCTGTTTATAAAATGATTTTCCCGAAGCTATTTATATATTAAAATGAAAAATCAAACAAATTAAAGGGGATATGTAGCCCCTTTCCAAATATGAGTAGCATATTAGTGCATGGTTTAATTCGGTTCAATAGAAAGTTTCTATTATTTCCCCAGAGTATGGTAGGCAAACGGCATTTTTCACTTGGCTGTTGTGAAAAAGTATTGTTTAAAGATTTATTCTCCACGTAACAAAACAGAAAGACAAGAGTACTTGGAGGACTCCCTAATTCTCTCTGTTGCAGTATGATTGCGCAAGGTGATGTCACATGCCCATTATCATAATCAACGATGTTTATAGAATAAATTAAGAAAAGCTGCCACAGCTTTTATTATAACTGAGATGACTTACCTTCTTCTTTTTAAGAAATAGGCTTATTTACTCAATAGAGCAACATAATGGAAATTTTCATGTGAGAATAAATCTTGTGAAACATACTGTACTTTTTAGCATATTGTTCAAAAAGCTGAAAGTGAGGCCTTTTTCAGTTTAAATCATTAGGTTAAAAGTGTGAGGAGAGACACAGGCGGGTGGGGTGGCGATCAATACGCTTTAGAAAAAAGAGTTTTAATGCTGTTGTTTCATGCTGATTTTAGTTATTGCTCTCTTTTGGAGACTAGAAATCAGTGTCAGTGAGAGTGTTATGCCGGGTGGCACACATAGGGTTTGCAGGTGTTAGCATTTATTGTAGAAAAATCTTCAGTATCCTACAAAAGAGTTCTTTGTTTTACTTAAAAGATCTAGTTCATAATCATGCAGTTTTGAAATTTAATTGTTCCTGGTCTCCTGCCATGTGAATTTTGATGGGATAACAGACTGCCATTCTGAGATTTTAGGAGCTTTAATCTCCTTATCTATAAATACAAAGGCTACTTGCCTCACATTCATTACCAGGTATAAAAGAGGGACACAACAGAAATCAATTTTCTCTCTTCCTTCTCTCTTCCATTCCCCCATTCTTCAATTTTTTCCCACCATTTTGGTGGCTAATCAACTCATTACTAGCTCATCAAGTAAAGCACTCCTGGAAAGATTTTATAATAGAAAGGAAAGTCCCCACTAGATCTTTAAACTGTGTTGAAGTGAATACATACAAGCAGATGGTAGCCATAAGCAGTCATCACCCTATGAATGAGTGGCCTCTCAAGCCTTTGGATCAAATCCATTGTGGTTTTCAAGGGGTCTGAGGCTTTTATTTATTTATTTTTAATTTATTTAATTTTTTTTTAAGGGAGAGAGAGAGTGTGAGTGCATGTGCGTGTACAAGCAGGCCCGGAAAGGCAGAGGAAGAGGGAGAGAGAATCTTAAGCTGCTTCCGCACTAGGCCCTACAGTGGGCTCCATCTCAGGACTCTGAGATCATGACCTGAGCCAAAATCAAGAGTCAGGCACTTAACCACCTAAGCTACCCAGGCAATCCCCAGCAGGATTTTAGATCTGATTTACTTCTTAGAAATTATTCCAAAATAATCTGTTAAAAACTGGAATTTTGTGAACCTTGTACTTTGAAACATTTTGTTTTTAAAATCAAAATATAGTTAGTAGCAGAAGAAGATTAAGGGAGTTCGATACTGAGAGAATAAAAAATGAAACTAAAGTGCATCTGATAGCCGTTACTGTTGATATGTCTTTGGAAGTTTGAATATTATTTAGTACACTGAAAAAGGTTTCCAGGGCAAGGTTATTGAGCCTGGCATCTAAAAACAAGAACTTATAGGGGTTCCTGGGTGGCTCAGTCAGTTAAGCATCTGCCTTCCAATCAGGTCATGATCCCAGGGTCCTGGAATGGAGCTCCATGGTGGGCTCCCAGCTCAGTGGGGGGAGTCAGCTTCTCCCTCTGGCCCTCCCCCTGCTCTCTCTCTTTCACTCTCTCTAATAAAGAAATTTTTAAAAAGCCAAGAACCTATAATTCTTAGCCTTTGAGAGAAGTGCTATATTGAATTTTTTAAAAAAGCTATATGGAACACTACATCAAAAACTAATGATAATCATGTATGGTGATTAACATAACATAATAAAAAAAAGCTATATAGGAAAATTTTATTGTGTATCTGTTATGGCCAGGTGCTTTACATCTGCATTTGTAGGTATGGACATTGAAGCTTGAGAAGTGTGTGTGTGTGTGTGTGTGTGTGTGCATACATATTTGTAAAAGGTGGCAAAAACATGAGACTATGCTCTTATTCCTTCCCTACATCAATCTTTTTCTTACTACTAGCCTTATATTTTTTCAGTAGTAATGTATTTATGTCAGGAAAGAGGGGGGAGGATAAATGGAAACTAAGAGGCAGCAAAGGTAAATTTTCTGTGATGTTGTAACCAGAATGACAATGATGTCTAAGTCAAGGAGTAAACAAATGAGAGCATTATAGGGAAAAAAAATTACTTTATTTCCTCAGCTTGACCGTAATCGCCAAATTGAAGCCATTAAGGAATTTCAGAGTGAAAACTTTTACCTATTGCCAGAGAAGATAAAAAAAAGGGAAAATAACGAAAAATGTGTTTATTTTTTTCTTTTAATTTGTGTTTTGGTGTTCTTCCTTAATGACTAAAGTTGCTGAAGGAGAGGAGATATATTTTATTGTACTTAAGTTCAATAGGATGTAAAAATTTAAATATAAATCACTGGCCTTGGGAGAAAAAAAATACTCGTTTTGCATCCTTTGTCAATTTATCTTTTCACTGCAAAGTGTGGATACCAATGTCATGTATATTTACATATATGTTAAAAATAAATTGCAAAACATGAATTTTCAAAGGTCTAGGTTAATTTCTGAAGTAAGTAGTGCACCAGCTTTTTCAGAGAATTTTTTTCTCTGTAAAGTATTGTGGAGGATGGTGTCCTATGGATACTATCTGTGAATTTTCATTTAGTGCTCAAAAAAGTATATGTATATAAAATAATATACATAAATACATGTGTAATTATATGCATACTACATATTACATATATGTATACATATTTTTTAATTATCTGAAGAATTTCTTTCTTAATGTAATGTTTCCATTTAATTTGGTTTTAAACTCCTTAGTGAAATACTTAAATAAATTGACAGACTTTCACATTAAATCATTTAAATATGTTCTTGTGGAATAATTTAATCTTTTCTGGCATAGGGTTGGGAATCAACAGAGAACTAATATCTACTTGAACTTCTGTTACGTAAAAGCCAAATTTGCCTAGAGCATAGAGTCAGTTGAACAGTCTGAAGATCATACAGTGTTAAATACAACATAGTGCCGAGGTAGCATTGGAATTCCCAAAAAACTGAAAAGACAAACAAGCAATGTAATATGCATGGAGAAAATAATATTTTTCAAAGTACAGATGGATAAAATAAAGGCAAATTAAACAGATATAGGATAGAAAGAGAAATTGTCAAATGGATAGGTAAGTCTCTATCTATCTATATCTATGTTTATCTGTCTAGAGAGATATCTAAGGGTCATGTGTGTTCTTAAAATAGTAAATTACTATGCTTAAATATGCAGTAATCTCCAAAGGGAAAATTTTATTTTTATACAGAAGAATACATATTGTAATTTAGAATTGTTTGTGGTTGAAATTAAATAATTATCTTCTAAAGAATAGACACTAGAAATTTTTAGATATGTGGTAATATGTGTTTAAAGCAACTATTGCAAAATATTTATTAGTCAAAATTTTGTTACTTTCTTTTCCCCAAAGTGAGACAATGTCTATGACAGTCTTTTAATATTACCAATCGATTAAAATATTCATTAAGACTCATAATAGAATACATATTCACTCCAAATGTCTAACTCACTACATTAGTCTCTAGTGACTAGAAAAATCTCTTGTCATCCTAATGGGCCTCTGTGCAGCAATCTAAGCTGACCATTTTCTCCTTGAAAAATCTCCCCTTCATTTGTGATACACCGTTTTGTATGCTTTTTTTTCCCCTTTATTCTGACAAACACCTTAACTAATTTCCCTCTCTTTTTCTTTTATATGAACTCTTACATTTTTCACTCCTGTTTCATCACTAGGTAACTTCTCATGATTTTTTTCCTTTCTCCATCCAACTTTTAATCTGTTCATCATCCATCATCCATCCATCCCCCTATCATCCATCCATCCATCCATCTAGCAAGGATTCAGTCAGAATCTCTAAAGTTTTAAGTGATAGGGATTTAAATTAGATGCATTTCTTCCTCATTGTAGACAAGTAGAAAAATCGTATATAAAGGTAATTAAATATACATATCTGTGTGTGTGTGTGTGTGTGTGTGTGTGTGTGTGTGTGTGTGTGTGTGGAGCAAGTGAGAAGACAGGAAGAATCTGATAAAGGACTTATAGGACAGCAGGGTTGTAGATACGGGCCGCAGTTTAATGACAATCCAAAGATGTAAAATGTACAGAAACTGGTCAAGAAAGGCTCGATTTGGATGTAGGGTAGAGGAAAGGGAGTATTCCCAGGATGATTTCCAGGGTTTTGTTGTTGTTGTTGTTGTTGTTGTTTGATTGGTTCATTTTGGTTTTGGTTTATAATTATTTTGGAAAGAGGTTAGTGCTCTTCAGCAAAATTGAGAAATAAAAAGAGGGATGAGGAAGGGAGGAGAAGAAGTTCTGTTTAGGACACATTGCATTGAAGAAACTTTCAGACACCAAGGTGGAGAAGTTAAAAAAAAAAAAATGGAGGTGGGAGGAATGGGGTGGCTGGGTGATAGACATTGGGGAGGGTATGTGCTATGGTGAGCGCTGTGAATTGTGCAAGACTGTTGAATCACAGATCTGTACCTCTGAAACAAATAATGCAATATATGTTAAGGAAAAAAAAAGAAGAAGATAGCAGGAGGGGAAGAAGGAAGGGGAGTAAGTCAGAGGGGGAGACAAACCATGAGAGACGATGGACTCTGAAAAACAAACTGAGGGTTCTAGAGGGGAGGAGGGTAGGGGGATGGGTTAGCCTGGTGATGGGCATTAAAGAGGGCACATTCTGCATGGAGCACTGGGTGTTATGCACAAACAATGAATCATGGAACACTACATCAAAAACTAATGATGTACTGTATGGTGATTAACATAACAATAAAAAAATTTAAAAAAATGGAGAAGCACAGTTCAGGTAATAGATTTTCTTAGAGTAGATGTACCTTTCTGCAAGTTTTCAGCATGTTGAAACTCTGAGAGCAGATGCATTTGCCTGGAGTTTATTAACAGAATGGAATTTATCCTGAGAAGTAATTGGACACATGCACAAAATATAAGTGGGTAAAGAACTTAGATGCATTTTTATAATGATGAATGAAGACAGTAATGAAATTATTTGCAAGCATTAAAAGGTAGATATTGATAAGAGAAGATTGCTATGATATAATGCATGAAAAAAAGTACATACAATATGTGTAGTGTGATACCACTTTTGTAAATATGTGTATTAATAGAAAAAAACCTGAAAATATCACCATCATTTAATACTGTAACCTTGAATCAGTGGGATTATGAATACTTGTACTATATAATTTATGTATTTTGAAATTGGTTTAATACTATAATATGTATGTATTAGAATTAACCCTATATAATGGCCATTTTTACAGGTCAAAATAGTCAAATATTAGGAAGTTTGACCTAATATTATCCTATGATAATAGTTTTAAAATGATAATGCATTTCAATTTTTGAAGAGAAAGCATGTGGGTAGGACAGTCACCCCTTTAGGATAGACTATTAAGTCATATTAATATTTGAAGAAGAATGGAATAAAAACTTGTAAACTGATAAGAAGCCAGAGTTACAGAATGAAATCCAGTGAGCCCAGTATCATGGAAAGCTAGGAAGGAGAAACATAATATTTTCTGTAAGCCATAATTGTGTATATATTCCCAGGACAGAGTTATTTTCCACTTTTAGATACATGTATCTACTGGCCTGCTAGATAGCTCCTTGTGAATATTTTGCATGTACCTCAAACTCAACATGTCAAAAAAATTCATTAAATTTTCATCCTCCACCTAATCTTAAAACTTGCTTCTTTTCCCTAATTTTACATTTCTGGTAATGACATCTATTCCTTTATCACAAGTAGAAATCTTGATAGTATTTTTTTTTTTTTTTTGCTTCTCCAATTCCTGATGTGTAAAACATATTCAGCTGAGCTTAAGTTCTGTTGATTCCACCTTCTTCATATCTCTGTCTTCTGTCTCATCCCCTGTGCGTACTCGTTTCCACTGCTTTTGTTCAGGGCGCTCATCATTTTTCACCTGGACAGTTGGAATAGCCTCTTGACTCTTCCCTTTTTAGGTCTTCCCCAATCAGTTTATTCTTCACACTGCAGCCAGTTCTCTCTCTCTCTGTCTCTCTCTCTTTCTTTTTCTCTTTCAAGTCAAAACTCTGGAACAAAAACTCTTGCCATGCTGACCCTTATTTCTTTATTCCTACTCTCAAAACAACTTCTGCTTCAGGCACTAGCAAATGACTATTAATTTTTCTTAGAATCCTCCTCTCTTCCTTCTTAAGATTTGCCACAGCATAGTATTCCTGCCTCTCTTACGGGATGGGATCTATCTCTACATTAGCATTCTCTGAGAGAGAAGGAGCTGCATCTTAGTTATCTTTTCATGATTCTTAACATGGGGACTTATGCATTTTATTGAAGAAACAAATAAGTAAATTATTCATCTATGAAGTTTGGGATTCAAAAAGGCATTTCCTCATCTAAAACTAGGAGAGAATAATTTTAGTGTAAAAATCATTAGTGTAAGACAGATATCACAGAATGTGTGTGCTTATTAAGCTGGAAAAAAGTTTTCTTCACACTTAAAATTTTTGGTGTACATTTTATATAGTCACTTAAATAAAAAAAATCTACAATGTGTTAATGCCTATTTGAGAAATCAAAATAATGTTCCTGTTGTATGGAAATTATATTTAAAGGAAGAAAATAGGAAGAGGGTTTCTTAAATAATGCCATCTCTTACAGAAGTTCTCAGAATAATATAACCTAATAAGAATATAGTTCTACGGGAAAATGTTATAATAAAAGCCAACCCCTAGTTGTTTATACTTTGTGGGCTATTTTCACACAAACCAACCTTGAATTTTAAATAGGGCATAAAGCCCTTAAGCTTGCCCAAGATTTGCTAATCCTGTACACAAATATACAATTATCTTTGCCACTCTCCTTCAGTCCGGCATCCTGGGCAAGTTAAACAGGGTTGTTTTTAGAATAAAGAAGAATGAGTTTCAAGGTCTGAGAGAAAGCTGGAGAAAAACGTACTACTTCACAAAAGGTAGTCTTTTTATCTTAAAGAGAGCATTTTTAGATATTTGGACTGATTAAAAAATCACTTATCACCTATCAAAATCAAGACCTGAGGACAGGGGTGAATAGAGAATAGAGAATAGAGAGTAGGGGACATATAGATGAATATAGGATTTAGAGTAGAAGCGTTTCTAAATGTCATTTTTAATATCCAACTTCCATAGTATAAAGATTTATTTATTTGAGAGAGAGGGAATGGGGGGAGGGACAAAGGGAGAGGGAGAGAGAATCTGAAGCAGACTCCCCACTGAGCATGGAA
This sequence comes from Zalophus californianus, assembly GCF_009762305.2. Classification (NCBI taxonomy): domain Eukaryota; kingdom Metazoa; phylum Chordata; class Mammalia; order Carnivora; family Otariidae; genus Zalophus; species Zalophus californianus. The sequence continues at coordinate 80,876,506 of NC_045599.1, forward strand.
CCCCACACAGGGCTTGATCTCAAGACCCCGAGATCATGACCTGAGCCAAAACTAAGAGTCAACCGACTGAGTCACCCAGATGCCCCCAATTTCCATAGTTTAAATGCTTGTTATACTTACAATAGCCTCTTGGCTAGCTACTTGATTGAAGTGTTGGATCCTCCCATTAACTCTAAAGCCATTCACTGGTTTTCTTTGTAATAATGGTTCTCGAGGACATAAATACTGGAAACATTAAGTTTCGCAATCACAACTCTGGGGCATGTGGGTGACTCAGTCTGGTAAGAGTCCAACTCTTGCTTTTTGCTCAGGTCATGATCTCTCAGGTTTGTGAGGATCGAGGCCTCCCCCCGCAAAGAGCTCTGTGCTGGGTGTGAAGCCCGCTGAGATTCTCTCCCTTTCCCTTTGTCCTTCCTCCCCTCCCCTTCTCTAAAACAAAACAAAACAAACAAAACAAAACTCCTTCTGATATGGTTGTGATTAACCTTTCCAACATTTCTATAATATATGAACTGCATCAGTGAGGGCTAGGGTGTTTGTTAGTTTGTGTGTTTTTGTTTTTAATAAGAGGCCCAAAATAACAACTGAAAGAAGACAGAATTTTATTTCTCTTTCATGTACAATCCTTGAGGCAAGAAAGCAGGTGATGACATAGTGCCTTTACTATATAAAAGTATTCCAGGACCTGAGCTCTCTCCAGCTCTGTGCTTTGCCATCCCCATAGTGTGGTCTCCATCCTCATAATCCAAATGAAGCTCAAGTTTGATATCTCTGCTTTAAGCAGAATGTAGTGGAAGGAGGAAGAAAGAAAAAGAAGAGAACACATTGTCATACAATATTTCTACTTCTGTTCCTTTAACTATCTCTCAGGCCTGGGAACATACCTTATTGAAAGGGAACTTAGAAACTGAGTCTTTATTCCATGAGTACATCCACCATGTTATAAGTCAATGACTAATGAAAGGGAGGGAACCTGAATATCAGGGTGAGAAACACACAACTTATCCACACTATGCTGTGTCTACTATGTTTTCTTGACTCCATGTCTGCACATCCTAACTCTTTTAGGTGGAGGAGGTTTTCCTGCACAGCATCAAAGTTCAGGTCAAATATATAGGCAGCAATTTATCAATCTTTCTGTAAGGAAACATTCATAAAATCTTAACTTTCTTTTGGTCCAGTGTTTCTTCCAAGTATCAGTGTTCCCTGGTAGAACAGATAGGACCAAGTGGCTTATGAAAACTCTTTTAAACCATATCTGTAGGAAATAGAAGACAATTGCGGTACTTAGGATGTCTCAAAAGTACAGTCTTTTCATCCTTTTATTCAATATGCAGGCCTTTTCACATGATTTCATTGAAGTCCTTTGCTTAAATCTTTCAGAAGTTCCACCTCAAAACCCCCACTCAGGTAGAGTTAGCTGAAATGAATATAGCTCTAATCTATTTCTAATTAGTAGTTACTTTATTTTCATGTAGCTTTTATTAACAGGAAACTGAAGCCCTTCGATTCCAACTGAGATCTCAGTTCACCTTGCTCTTCTAATCATAAGAATAAAAATTGTCAGCAGCCTTTGACTCTTGTTCGTGCTTGGACCTCCAAGTATCTTCCTGAACAGTATGCAGTGCTCAGATTTGGCATACTCTTTTTCTGCCAACATGATGAATAGCATGGAGATCCACATTACCATACAGTAACTAACTTTCTGAGGAAATATATTTTATATACCCATTATTTATTAATGCATTATAATTTACACTATTATATGATTTTCTAATCATTACTACCAAATACAGTATAGTCATTTTGTTTCTGCTGAAGGCAAACATGTTCCTCATTTTCTTAATCTTGTTTTCATTGTACTAGTGAGTTTATAAAGCTAGTAGTTAGGATTGAGGCAATGTAGGAAGACTTCCTGGGTCTCCCCATACTACAAGGAGTTTGGATGTTACTGAACTGTATCTGTGTTGCAGTTTCCTCATCTGTAAAATACAGACTTTAATAGTATCTACATTTAGCATTGCTAAGAATATTAAATAAGTCCTTAGAACTTGAACACTTGATAAATCTGCTTAAAATTATCTTACCACAACTAACCACATACATATCCATTTAGACTTAATTTCTTCCTTATTTGTTCTCACATAGGACTTTACCAAAGACCTCTTAAGGGACTTATCAGAGTCTGTCTTTTCTCAGGGACTGTAATTTTATTTATTGCCTTCATGAAGTCTTGAGCTCTTATTGAGGAGGCTTTATGTCTCCTTTATGATTTATCAATAATGCTTTACACTTATAGTAGTTATTGAATATATATTTGTTTAATTACATCCAGTATTTTATCTTAAAGATTTATTCATTTGAAATAGAGAGAAAGGGAATGAGCAGGTGGAGGGGCAGAGGTAGAGGAAGAGAGAATCTTGAAGCAGACTCCCCCGCTGAGATGGAGCCCTATGCGGGGCTCTATCCTACAACCCTGAGATCATGACCTGAGCTGAAATCAAGAGGCAGATGCTCAACCAACTGAGCCACCCAGGTGCCCCTACATTCAGCCTTTTAGAAGAAAGGGATATAGGCATAACAGCAACAGTATTATTTAGCTTTTCAAAATTTTTTCTTGATTAAGCCATTTTATTTGTAATACAAGAAATTATGTTTTCAGACCTGGGACAGTTACTTATATTCTTTATTAGTATCCTTTGTCTTTGTTGCAGTAGCAAACTCTTCAACAGGTATCTGTTGATCAACTTATGGAGACTTCATTTTAAATTATCCTGTATGTTCTGTAGACTTTGAAGAATATTCATCATTTTAGAGTCAGCTCAAGGTGCCTTCTCTGTGGAGCCTTCCGTCATCAGCCCCCAGGTACTTTGTTGTTTTATTCTTGGTTCTTTCATATTTTTTTCATCCTCTACCACTCTTTGTGTCACAATTTTGTAGAGATATATTCATGTTTGTCTTCACAAAGTCTGTACTTTTGAAGTGCAGTACTACATTTCTATTATTTCATGTCCTACCATCCTACATGATATAACTGAAAGTTTATTATGGATATAAGTGTGTGTTCAATATCCCATATTTTCTTTCCAGCATTATTGAATTATATAACAAGAATTCATTGTCAGAATAATGATTTCCAAATACTGCATGATTATCAAGGTAGTTAAATAGAATTAAACAGTCCATTGAGTCACTATAGCAGTAAATAAACAAATACTTGAGGAAGATGTTTAGTGAGACTGAGAAGCAGTGGGATTCATGTGTTTGGGAGCTCAACTTCTGCAACAAGATTGTCTGCATTTACATCCCACCTGTACCTTTTGCTGGATATGACCTTAGATAGGTTATTAAGCTATCTGTGTCTCAAGTTCTCCATCTGCAAAATAGAAAGAGTTGTCCTCAACTCATAGGGTTGTTGGGAGGATCAAATGATTTAATAAATGGAAAGCCCTTACAGTCATGTCTCACACTTGGTAAGCACTATTTAAGTATTTTCCATAGAATACTAAAAAGACCTTTTCAACAAATCATGGTACCCCACTTCCTGAGCATTTCAGTTAATGAATATTTAAGCACACAGAGTTGTTCACCTGCATTCTCTGTGTTGGCATGTATGTATTGCTGGAATTAGAAGGAGAATTTTAATGGATAGCGAAGTCACTAGAAAGTAAGAAGGAGGACAGTGAGCCCAAGGATAGAATAGAAAATGTGGGTCAGCAGAAGATCTGGATCTGCAGGAGGGAAACTGTCTTATACACAACTATCCAGATCTGGGATGGAAGCAAAGCCAAGTGGCAGCTGATGTGGCATTTGGAATGTGATAGCAGAACTCAGTTGCAGTTGACTAGTCTCTTCCTCTTAAATAACATCATGCATTTTAATGGTTTCATACTGAATGTTTAATGGCACATTTTATAAGTTGAAACTACCATCTTCTCAATTTCATTTGTCATTTGGATGCCAGAAGCCCAAAGCTTCTTTTCACATAATTCCCCTGAGATAGCAGCCTTATTGGAAACTACTTGTTTTCATCTGTTTACATGAATATATACATTAAAATTCAAAGGAATAGTTTTCTTTGCCTCCCTATTGGCAAGTCTCATCCCTATGATTTCAACAACTGGATTTTATATTAGTTTTGATATTTTAATTTTTCTAGATTCTGAATTTGAAAGCCTTCCTGTTACTTTCTTTCTGATCCTTAAGAATTTTTACTATACTTTATGTCATTTTTTTTCTTTTTCATTGCTTTCTCCCATAAGTTATGTGTGATTAAACATAGGTAAAAGAGATTTTTGTTTTCTTGTGATTTTTTTTTTGCTTTAAATTGACCTTTTGTAACAAAGAGTATTAGTTCTAATGTCATTTTGTTATTTGACTTTGTATTTTTTCCCTGGTACATTTCTAGCACTGTCTTTATATTTTTTTCTTTAAAGACTGACATCCAAAGAATAGTAGATGAATAAAAATATTAGATTATTTTTACAAAGCTAGTTTACATTGTGCAAATAATAACTAAAACCTTAGAACATTTAGTTGCTCATCTCTCCAAAGAGAACTCAAAGACCACAATTCCTTTATCATGTATTTTTTGTAACTATCATGGAATTGCACTACATAGTCACTTATAGGCTGTTAAATAAGAACTACGGACTAGAGGTTTCCTTGTGATATGGATGATTCATTAGATTTTCCATTAATTACTACTGTTATTTCTAGCAACCTTAATTCCAGCATTTGGACAGTTGAGATTGAAAAATAAGGTGTCTCATGTATTGGAACATGTAAGGACCACATCAGAGCCCAGGCAGATTAAAGTGGAGGAAACTTAATTGTATCTTTATTGCCAAATCACATGCTTTTTATTGCCCCTTTACATAAATGTTTCAGAAGATCATTGCTCTTCTTTCCCTCTTGGCTTCCCATTCCTCAGAAAATGGTTCTCTGTCCCTGTGATGATTTTGCAGTTCTTGTCAATACTTATTTCACCTGAGTCTAAGTCCCCCATGGCTACTCTGCTACCTAAATTAGTAAATATCAGTGGCTGAACATGGCTTAATGAAAAATGAGACACATTTGTAATTTTAGATTACCTTCGTTACTTGAAGAAATATAGAGCCTCTCCTTTCTTTTCTCTAGATTGAGTATAAATTCTCTAGGTTATTTGGAGGATTTTATGAAACTCTTTGTAAAAGTGCTTCATATAGAGTAAATTTATAAAAACTAAAATTTAACTCGTGTATTTCACAGAACTTAATGGGGGAACACATAATAAACTTTGACTCCTTATTTCATCAGTGCTGCCGTGCCTTTTCTCAAGGAAATTCCTTGAGTTTTTAAGCATCCCAAAGTAGCCTCTATTGGTTGGCACACATTGGAGTAGTTTAGAAGTCTTCAGTCATACATTGCTAGAGTCCCAGATCCTCTTTGCTTGGAATCCTCTTGCTGCTCAGTGGCCCTCTTGGCAGCCTATTGGCAAGGCCAGGCTTCGGGGTTATCCACAACATCCACTGGGCCCACAGGAAATCACATAGCCTCGCGGAGCCAAAAAAGGCCAGAACAGGCTGCCACACTACAGACTATTCTCCCAGTCTACGCACTTCTTTTAGTTCTCCATTATTCAGTTTCCCCCTGCTCAAATAGAAACAGAGAACATAACAGCAACATCTAACTATACAATGAGATAAACGATGTCAGCATTCTCTTCCAGCAGGTAGCCCCAATTTCTACAACCGCTTCCCATGGATTTCTCCGTCCCCCAGGTTTTCCTCCTGTCTGGTCCTTAGCTCTACCCCTTTAGAACCATCTTCCCCATTAGCTCAGTATTTTCCACAGATCTTAAACCAAAAGGAAGGGAAAACCCTTAGTCAGGACTCACTGTCTACTATGTCTACTTCACATTTCTTCATGTTTCTCAAGCCTCTGCTCTCATACAGACCACTGGCTGGGTATGTTGATGTGGGTACAGTGAACTGATTCATATCTTACCAAACCCTCCAGGAGGTGTCTTTCTTCCCTTCCTCTATAAAATGTGGGGATATACTTAGCACCCGTTGTTTTCATCTTTGAGGAATATAGCAGAAATTCTGAGGAATCACAAAATGTTCCTTCAAAAATCTCATTATTATTATTGAAGTGTTTCAGGCAAGAATGCAAATTAGGACAGAGGAGGTTGTGGGAATGCTTCAGGCAGACTTCTGAGACAAATGGCAACTCTGTCCATGGATTAGGGTGACTGGCTGTGATTTATACATGCAGGTATTAAGATTAATAATAATAATCATGATACTAATAATGATAAAGATGATAATGGTGTAATATTTACAGAAGTTGTATGCTTTTCCAGGAAATATTTTAAGTGTCTTGAAGGTACTTGTTTTATACCTATGGTAACTATATAAAGAAGTACTATTAAAATTATTTTATACTGGAAGAAAGTGAAACAGAGGGAAGTAACTTCCACAAAATTTTTACAGCTAGGAAGCAGTGGAATCAGTCTTTGAACCCAGGAAATTTGGCTCCAAAACTTTCTTTTTTAACCAATTTATTATTATCTCTTACTAAATAAAATATTAAAATAATGATACCTTTATGTCCACTTAATTTTTCATGAGTGTAGTTGACATACAATGTTACATTAGTTATAGGTGTACAACATAATGATTCAACATCGTTATGTGTTGTACTGTGCCCACCACAAGTGTAAATATCATGTCAGCGTCCAATGCTATTATAATATCATTAAAACTATACTCCCTATGCTGTAACTTTTATTCCCATGACTTTATTCATTCCATAATTGGAAGCTGTATCTCCCCCTGCCCTTTACCTTTTTTGCCCGTTCCTTCATCCGCCTTCCCTCTGGCAACCACCAGTTTGTTTTCTTTTTTTATGGCTTTGATTCTGCTTTTTGTCTGTTTATTCATTTGTTTTATTTTTTTGATTCCACATATAAGTGAAATCATATGATATTTGTCTTTCTCAGTCTGACTTATTTCACTTAGCATAATACTCTCTAGGTCTATCTGCTGCTGCAATTGGCAAGATCTCACATTTTTATGACTGCATAATATTGCATTGGGTGTGTGTGTGTGTGTGTGTGTGTGTGTGTGTGTGTGCACGCGCACGCGTGCACCACATCTTCTTTATCCATTCAACTATCCATGGATCCTTAGGTTGCTTCTATATCATGGCTACTGTAAATAATACTGCAATAAACCTAGGGTACATATATCTTTTCAAATAGTGTTTTCATTTCCTTTGGATAAATACCCAGTATTTATTATTGCATCATACAGTATTTCTTTCTTTAATTTTTTGAGGAACAAAAAGACAAGAAACAGGTGTTGGCTAAGATGTGGAAAAAGGGAACCCTCATGCACTGTTGGAGGGAATGCACTGTTGGTGGGAATGCACTGTTGGTAGGAATGTAAATTGGTACAGCCACTATAAAAAACACCATGGAAATTCCTCAAAAAATAGGTTTACTTTTTAATGAATAATCCAGAGTATTAGTTGTTGATAAAGGTGTAGTTTTATTCATCCATATATTTGTGCATAAAATATGTAGATGACATTTCCTGGTTACCTTTGAAACTGTGTTTATCATAAATTTATAAAATTAATCATGAGTGATAATTGAAAAAATGCTGCAGCTTTTAGGGCAACTTCAGCAGTGGTGATTGAATGGATTAATTTAGGTATGCAGATTTTAACAAAAAGATTACATGTACAGATTTTATCTTCTTATGACATCTGGCATCTGTATTTTTCTTAACTATGTTACAAATTTTATTCCTCTACTCAACTAAAACATTATATCTTCTTTTCCATTCAATAATTGAAAAAGCTCTAGTATATTTTCAGATGGCAAATCTTTAAAACAAAAACACTTTTTAAAATCTATTCTGCAATTTTATTTCTTTCTCCCTAATGTTTTAATCCATTCATAAATACAGTGTGTGTGCAATTAGTGTGATGGCAAACTGAAAATTAATCATTGGGCAATTCTTTGAAATAAGAATTGTGCTCAATTTCATTGAGCACAAATATTCTCAATTAATAAAACTAATGTGATCACCTATGCCCACAGCATTTTTTAAGAAAACCATACCCATACCTATAATTCTTCACAAAATATGAGTTATTATTAGACATGGCCCATTCCATTACAAAAATGTAATTTATTAGAAAAGATTAAGGAAAAAAATAAGCTGAAGAAGAGGAAAATTTTATTAGCTTTTCCTGAAATACAGACTTTTTTTTGGCTTTTGCTTTTAAAGTCTGAGAAGGTGTATACAAAGTAATTTTCCTAACAGGTAAAAATCCTCACCTCGGAATATATTATAGCATAAATGCCAATATTGCATGGCTTATTTATTGGAAGCTGGACTATTTGGGTGACTTTGGATATCTTGCTACAATTAGTGATTCTTATTAAAAACAGCAAAACGATGCATCAGTCTGGAGGGATAAAGAAAAGAAAAAATATACCTTTGATACATTGTTGTTTTTTTATATATAAGGTCAAATTTTTAGAAACCGAGGATTCTCGTGTTTTGGTTTTATCTATTTCTTTGTAACAAACAAACCCTGAAACTACATGGCTTAAGCAACCATTTCATTTTCTAATAACTTTATGGATCAGAAATCTGAGAAGGGTTTGACTGGGTGCTTAGTCTTTGATAGTTGTAGCTCATTTGAGGTGTCTGGTCTCAGAGAATGTACTTCCAAGTCTGGCTCTTCTAAGGTCTTTGGCCTTTTTCTCTCATTCTCTACAAGATATCAAGATATACCATCCTCTCTGACTCCTTCTGTAGATTAGGCTTCTTAAGCGTAACAACCTCAGGATATTTGGATTTCTTACAGTGTGGCTCAAGGCCCTTGGACACCAAGGTGAAATCTGCCAGTCCTCTTAATTCCTAAAACAGGATATGGCATTGTGTCCCTTCGGCTGCTATCTGTTGGTTAGAGCAGTCTCAATCCAGTACAGATTCAAGGAACTGGGGAAAAAAGACCCTCACCTCTTTGCGGGTATAGAGTCAAAGAATTTGTGGAGCTTTTTAATTTGAGGTATGGAATTGTTAAAAAGACACTTTAGAAATATTGTTTTACTTCTTAGTTTTGCTTTCTCTTTTTCAAACCAGTGCTGCACTGGTTAACATATGGCTTGCCATACACTTTCTAATAAGAAAGCTTCAAAAAGCTCAATCCTCAAATGCCAGTACAAACACTATCCTGGCAAAAAGTCACCTGAATTCCTCTCTTTGATACACAGAACCTGAGCTGCATGGACTTGTTTTCCCAACACAGAAAACATTATAGTAAACAAGGGATTTGAATTTAGATATTTACCCAGCTTCTCTGAATCCTGGCCTCATTTTTGCCTCAATCCTCTGCCAGGAGTTCTGTTTTTCTTACACTTTGGCTCCCCACCTCCCCTAAGCTAATATGCACTTCCTGGCAAATTAAAGGCATTCTGGACTGGAGCAGAGATTGTGGCTTGAGGGTAAAATTAACTCTACCAACTGAATAGTTTCCCCTGTTCATCAAAATGTGCACTTGGAGGCTTAAAAGTGTGTGTGTGTGTGTGTGTGTGTGTGTGTGTGTGTGTGTGTGTAAACTTGGCTGTCAGTTAAAAGAGAAGTAGAAGCCAGATAGAGTAAAGTTTTCATGTATGAGAGACCCCGCTCTATACTTTTATGTACCACTTAGACTGTGGTCATTCCCACATCGTGCTTTTGTAGCACTGTTTGAAATGCATACCCTGCTCCCGTTTTTCATCTTTTACATATGTTGAACATTCTCACTGAGGGCTAGAGTAAGTTATCATTATTCTTTTTGTGTTTAAATATTCACTTCTTTAGTATCAGCTGCTCTAATATATTCATGTTGCCTATGATCCATCTAAGGGTAATAGCAAAATGATAGTGGCTATAGTGACTATATGTACCATCCTTCAGAAGGTTCTTGAAAGCTATATGAGACAGAATGTGGTAATGGGTATATATATGATATATGATATATAACATTTTATATATATAGATTGCTGTTCTACATTAAAAATTCTAAAGAAATTTGCATTCTTTAATTGTATTCTTTATGATTTGCTTGGCCCATGCACTTTTCTATCCCGTGGCATTGGTGTGCTGCCTTTTATAGATGTCGTCAACCTGTGCTAATTGAAATGTTTATAAAATTCTGATTCTGAAATATTGCAGCTTAACAGTTCAATAGTTCTTTAATGGCCCCTCTGTTTTATTAATGAAATGATTTATAGAAATATTTAATCTCACTGATTTACCATTAGCATTAATGAGTCTAGTTATTAAGCACTCTATTTCCAAAGGCTATGAAAACGGGTCTGGCAAGTGTGTAGTATTTTGCGATGAGTTATTTGTGCTGAGATAGAATCAATGCTGTGGGAAGCCTATTTCTCAAGTGGAACAACATTATTTATGAACATGTAACTTGATGACTCTTTTTGTAATTTTCATACCATTGCTTTCTTATTTACAAGAAATTTAATACCAATTATGAAAACCATCCCACAGATCTTTTAAAGACATTTAGATGATATATAAATATATTTTTTATATTAATTAAACTAAGCTCTGACAGTAAACCATTTAAAAACACTTAAGCTGCCCCTTGCAGAATACGTAGGTTTATTCTTTGGAGAAACCACAATTGTAGTGCCTATTGTCTATGGTAAATGTTTGAGATGACCGTCCCTATTTATATAGACAGTCATCTTCAAATAACAAATCGAACCCCACAAAACACGTTTGTGTCCACTTAAGACAGGTTTTTTTGCATATTTAAATATTTCATATTTTATGGGAAGAATATAGAGTTCTTAAATGTATTATGTGACATCTCTTCAATATGTGATGTCACATTTTATGTCCCTAAAATAGATGGGGATTTGAAAGTTTTAAAACTATTTTAATTACCTGTCTTGGATATTAAAGAAAGTGATTTTTTTAGATTTCACCTTAAGGCTTTGATTCTCATAGTAATGTTGGTGCCTCTGAGATTTCAGTGGCTATTTTGGATTACAAATCTGTTGAAATAAATGAAATTGGGGAGGGGGAATAAGAATATATCTTGAGGGAAAAAAAAGAAAAAGAATATGTCTTGAGGTATAAGCCATCAAAAATAAGGTCCCAAACTATTCAATAGCTTGAAATGGCATCAGATGACCCTGCTACTGTTACTCTCTCCTTTCTTTTTCCAGCTTGTAATGTATGATATGTCATGATAGGGAACTGGCATGATCCAGTGACATAAAATACCAACATTATGTGGTTTAGCCCACTGAAATGGTATATTTCCCCTTTCTCTTGTTCTGTTTCCTGCTTGGAGCAGAATTTGTCTTTGCATTATTTGGCAGCATGTGGATATGATTTATATTGGAGAGTTTGGTGACTAACCAGAAACTTGGGGATTTTATGAAAATCCCTCTTCTATCAGCTAAGCAGAATGTTCTTAACTTGTTTCCTAAAAGTAAATTAGTGGCAGCCCAAGATTTTTACAGCAATTATAATTTCAAAGTTTTTATTCCTATTTAGAAAGGAATTTAGAAGAAAGAAATCCGTGTGATTCTTTGACCACAGTTGAAAGAATTGAGATATGATTCAGGTAATTTCAAGAGAAGACATTTGTACATCTTTAAGTTTGATTTTGCTGTTTAGTTATCTGAGCCACTCAAATTAATGGAGCAATATAAATTCACAGAACTGGTATTTTGCTAACATTGTACATTGATTCGTCAAAACAAAGATGGTTAAATATCTGATTTAAAAATTATCTGAAGCAATCAGAAAGGCTAAAGACTTTTAAATTGCCAATGAGTTATTTTGCAAAGGGTTCACAACATACCCAACATTCTTAGAGGCCTTTTGTGATGAAAAAAAAAAAGGATAAAATTCCTTTTCTTAGGACATTTATAATTTTTTAGGAGACCTTAAAAGAAAACATGAAATCTGATCAAATATAAATTAACATAAGCCTTCTGGGAATCCATAAGAGAGAAAGACCTATAACATAGAAGGATCGACACAACTTAGACTCTAAATAATACCAAGTGAGAATTTTTAGAAAATCTCAAATTATATCAAGTAAGGAATTTATTGATATAATTTTTTCAAATGAAATCTTGGACTTTTGTTTCTCTTTTTTCTACTTACACAGAATGTGTTCAAAAGAAGAGGCCACACAGTGCGCTGCATACAAAATAGAGCAAAACTAAATAAAAAATAAAATGAAAATAGAATAAAGAGTAGTAATTGAAGATCATACTGATTGCCTTTTTTATTTTTAATTTAGAGAAAGAAGAGAAATGTAGATACACATTTCCTTAGTCACATCCCTAAGATTTATAGAACTTTATAAAGGAAAGCTCCTTACTAATTTATTTTGTTATAAATCCTGACCTGAACCAATGCAAGTCTATTTAGAGTTTTTGTTTATCCCACTTAATATAAATGTTTGTAAGTTTTGCTGATGAAACATTAAGGTGTTATGTAATAAATAGTATTAATACCTTATTACATTGATAAAATTACAGTGAATCCAAATTCTGACATATTTGCCCCAAGAATTGCATCTGAGATAACTTGAATATAATTCAAGTTTAATGACTCATGTTGATAAAAACCTCTACCTTGTATCTCTTTGTTCTCAATATTAATTTTATTGTCTATAAGGGATTGTGATTGTGAGTCTGGACATCACGACGTGGATTAAAAGCAATTTAGTTAGCCTGTGCCTTTTAAGGTACATGGCTTCTTTTAAAGAAAATAAAAAGTAGTGTTTCAGAGCATGAGCTTCAGAGGCAGAGTAACTTGGGTTTGGGTAGCTGTGCTTTACTTGCTTTTGACTTTGGGCAAGTCATTTTGACTTTCTAAACCTCTACTATCCTTTCTGTGAAACAGGGATGAAAACAAAATTGTACACCTTGTAGGGCTGATATAAAAGCAATGAAATTGTGCATGGAGAGAATTTAGGCCAGTGCCTGGTTCATATTTGCATTTAATAAATAGTCATCATGATAATAAATAAATCTGGTTTAAAATTAAAAGATGAAAGGGTGACTAGGAAAAAGATTCTTTTAAGGCATCCAGGATCAGTAGGATTATAATGCTGGATAACCTCTAAAACTGTTTTCTAAAATAGGTATTTCTGGAGCGCCTGGGTGGCTCAGTGGGTTAAGTGTCTGCCTTTGGCTCAGGTCATGATCCCGGGGTCCTGGGATCGAGCCTCATGGGGGATATTCCTGCTCAGTGGGGAGCCTGCTTCTTCCCCTCCCCCCTGCGCATGCTCTCTTTCTCTCACTTTCAAATAAATAAATAAAATATTAAAATAGGTATTTCTATGATTGAATTCTAAAATGAAGATTTGATCTCTCTCCTTTTAACCTGTGGTAATCATGCTTAAATCTTTAAACATGTCTTAAGTTAGCTCATTTTGGGAGGCACAAAGAGGTGATAGGATGGACAACCTCTACTATTGAGTAGGACTGCAAGTTGCAGAGGATTCAGAACACTCTGTTGTGGTTTCCAATCCACAAACTCCAAAGACCACAAATTCCCCGAAATCCTTGACTGTGTTTCAACTAAGTTACAGTAGAAGTGGCTGATTCTTGTCACAACTTGTCAGTACTCTCAGTGAGAAAAATCAAGTGAAAATTGTAAGAAACAAATCACTCTCAGAATAATTTATTCATGGATATTTTGAACCTAGGAAAACCATATAGAATTAGATAATGTAACACAACCATCACTTTATTTTATATAGGGGAGGACAAGAACCAAAGAGGCTACTTTGTCTGTCTAATATGACACAGGTAATAAATAGCAGAAAGAAGCCTAGAATTAGTTTTCTAAACCAGTTTTTCACCCTTTTCATAGTAAAACTCCAAATGTATTATTTCCAAAAAATGTGCAAATTATGGACTCTTCTGTATGAGCAGAAAGACAATATGGCATTGCAAGAATAAAATAAATATTGTGTGATATTTGAGGCAATTTTTATTGTAGCTCTTGTGGTAGCATGTGTCTTTGCATATAAATGTACTTCATCATGCTAGGATCCACTAACAATGCTTCATGTGGAAGCAGTTTACGTTTGGTCAGCTTGCTTTATGTCACCGCCTGCTTTTAGCAGTCAAAAACAAAAATAATTTATAATAGAAAGTATACTGTGTCAACATCAAATACAGATTCTTAAAAATGAAACTGGAACCATGAAAGTTGTAAATTTTCAAAATACAAGACTAATAAAAATTGTGAGGCTGAGACTCTAATAGTATTAGGAATTACAAAAAAAAGTCAAATCTATATTTCTTTATTAGATAAGAATTTATATTTATTTATAATTATAACCTTCTCTTTAACTTACTGTATAAATATTACTTTCAAAATACATTTTATATTTTTTGTTATTAGTTTAGTGAATTCTAAGTGAGTTCTGATACACACACATACACATACACACGTACACAAACACAGTTGTAGATACTATTAACGCTGAAATTATTTTTAATGTTGTTAATATTAGGTTGTTAAATACATTCTTATTGTCTTATGAGTGGTTTAGAGGACTCCAGAGGAAATTGAGAGTCAGATCGTTTAGGATCATATAGTATTTATTCCCCTTTCTAGTTGTCAGACCTTGAGAAAGTTAAATGATACCCCTAAACCATAGTTTTCTCATTTCTAAAACGGGAATAATATAATACTTGTCTCTGGTGATTGTTGTGGAGAGCAAATGTGACAGGGAATAAAAATGTAGGTGCTCAAAAAGTACTAAATAATATCACTGTCCTTATCAACTTAAATATGTAAATTCTCCAGGTTATGTCAATTAGACTTTAAGAATGAATTGAATTTTTGTTGGTGAGATTGCAAATCCAACATTTCTGTTGGGTTATTTGAGATAATATATCAAATACCTTAAAATATTTTTATGTCTTTTAACTTTTAAGAATGTATTAAGTTTAAATTTTTTACATTAAATTGTATGGATGCACTCAAAAGGAATTTGTAAAATACTATTCTGCAAGTGTTCTTTATAAAAGTGAAGTAATGTATGGAATGTACTGTTTTGAAGCTACTAAAATTTTCTTAAAGTGCTTCATGAAAGAACAAACAAAATAATTCTTATTTACTGGATCATAATTCTAATTATAGGAATTTACTCCAAATATTTTATCAAAGAACTGTGCCATTACTTACTTATAAAAATGCTCACTGGAGCACTTTTAGAATTATTAAAAAAGGGGGTGTGTAAAAATGTCCCCAAATAAGGAATTGTCCACTATATTCATATATTATGTAGTCACTGAGAATTTTTTTATAGAAAATATTGAAAGATATAGAGAAATTTTCATATATTGTTAACTGAGGGAAAGCAAAGTATAAAATTATCACAATTATGGTCATAAATACATATACTTAAAATATATTTATAAGTTGTGTGGATATTTCTGGTTCTTGACAATATAAGAACTAATGCTAGCTTTAACTTCTGACTGCCTTCCTCAAAATCATCATTAGAGAAAAATATAGCAGTAGAAAACATTGACGTGAACTATGAAGCCAAATCAAACCATACCAAACTGCAAGGATGCTATGGCAAATCTGAATGCCATTTTTTTTTAAGATTTTCTTATTTATTTTATTTTTTTTAATTTTTTATTGTTATGTTAATCACCATATATTACATAATTTGTTTTGGTGTACTGTTCCATGATTCATTGTTCATAACAAGAATTTTCTTATTTATTTTAGACAGAGAAAGCAGCGTGAGTGGGGCGGGGGGGGGGAGAAGAGGGAGAGAGAGAATCCTCAAGCAGACTCCCCACTGAGCACGGAGCACAACATGGGCCTCAATCCCAGAACCCTGAGATCCTGATGTGAACCGAAATCAAGAGTCCACGACCCAACCGCCTGAGCTACCCAGGTGCCCCTGAAGGCTTTCTTGAACTAATGTGTGTGTGTGTGTGTGTGTGTGTGTGTGTGTAGAAAATGGGTAGTGTCTGAAGCATGGGGTGGAGTTTAGCTAGAGGAACTGGTTGCAGGAATGATTTTAAGCTCTGATTTTTCCTAGTGACTGGTCACCTTCTCTCTCACAAGGACATTAGCACAGCATAGTTACCTGTTGCAATAATACCTAGGTGACTGATCTACTACCTTGGGCACTCTCTCTTCCACTTCAGCCCCTCCAAAACCTTAGGGTTGGTAGATTACAACGTAGGCAGGCTATCTCCTCCAATGGAGCTATTTTTTTGAAATATGTAAAGACCATGAAACCCTGATGCATGTGATTGTCTGGGAGAGCTTTCCCAAAAGGAGAAGGGCAACAGTTCTTTTTGTTTCTTTGGAGCTCTCCATCCTCGAACACATGGTGATGTCCTAACATTCTTTGGCATTTCTTCATTGCACCTTACCAGATAGAATAGGTAATACTCTCAGTAGAAAATGAGTTCACAGCTAAAATAAGGTACATAAAGGAGGAAGGTGGAAGAAAGGAATATATGCATCATA
This sequence comes from Zalophus californianus, assembly GCF_009762305.2. Taxonomy (NCBI): domain Eukaryota; kingdom Metazoa; phylum Chordata; class Mammalia; order Carnivora; family Otariidae; genus Zalophus; species Zalophus californianus. The sequence continues at coordinate 80,893,056 of NC_045599.1, forward strand.
TTTAAATAGGACTTTTCCCTGATTGCTGTATTATGGGTGACTTTTGTTTCATCATAATTTTTTAATTATGTTCTGTATTTTCAGCTAGAAGCATGTGACTGCCTAGTTTATATTATTAGACCAAGAAAGATAAATATTATTTTGAACAATATTTGATTTAATCTTCTAGAGGATTCAGAGAATTCCACATTTGTGAATAAGTTTTTATCATTGTTTCCTAATCTCCTTTAAAAGTTCTTATTTTTCTTTCCATGTTTGAATGTCATTTTTTAAAGTAGTAAAAAATGTCATGTTGAATTCGGCAGTCCTCAAGACCGTTCTCCGTTTGAATGATTTGCTAGAAGGACTTACAGAACTCATGAAAGCTATTAAACTGATGGATATGGTTTGTTTCAGTAAGAATACAGATGAAGATCAGCAGAGGTAAAAGGCACATAGGGCAGAGTCCAGGAGAGAACAGATGCAGCCAGTTGTCTTCTCTCCATGGGAGCCTTGCACATGGGGCTTAATTCTTTCAGTGACCGTATGTGACGATACATACAAAGTATTGATGTTGAGCTTCCTGTCAACGGAGAACCTTAGTGTCCAGGATTTTTACTGGGCATTGTTCAGTTGACAGGATTGACCACCCACCTGGCTGATCTTAGTAACTTAATCTGCAACCCCTCCAGACACAACACTGATATGGCATGGTCCATGGCTCCCACAATAAATCATATTGTTAGTATAAAATATCCTGGCATGTGGGCACCTGGGTGGGACAGTCAAGCTTCCAACTCTTAGTTTCAGCTCAGGTCATGATCTTGGGGTTCTGAGATCAAGCCCCCCCAAGGGGCCCTGCACTCAGCATAGAGTTGGCTGGAGATTCTCCTTCTCCCTCTGCCCCTCCCACTCATGCTCTCTCTCTCTCTCTCTAAACTAAATAAATAAATCTTAAAAAAAAAATATCCTGGCATGGCCCAAGGCCTCAGGTAAACAAAGACATCTTATTACAAAAGACATCTTATTACCAAGGGCTAAAGGTTGTCTCGAGGAGCTAGGCAGTGGTCAAACCTTTCTTTGAAGATACAGGATTTGGACAACCCAGGTTTACTGACTTCATCTTTTCTTGTGCACATGTGAATTTTGCTTTGACTTGTGTTTCTGGTAGGGATTAATGAAGTACTGGGAAATTACAATCAAAGTTAGTAGAATTATTTGTATCAATGAACAAAATCCAAAAGGCATAACTGTTAATATTACACAAAAGAGAGTACGGAATAAAAAGAGGACTGGTTCTGGATATAGAGTGCTTGGGTTTATATATGTACTCTACTATCCAACTAGCCATGTGATCTTTTATAAATATCGTAACTAGTTGCGTCAGTTACATTATGTGCAAAATGAGGATTTTATTATAGTTAATTCACAGGTTTCTTAGAGAATCAATTGAATTAATACACATACAAAACTCAAATTATGTTTGGCAAATAGCAGTATTGTGGTAAATGTCAGCTTGTTTTATTATTAACCAAATACTGATGCATACTTACTTCATTTGAAAGAGCTCTATACCTACTACTCTTGATTATTTGTCATCTTTTTCAGTTGACAAAGAAATGATGTGAATGAATATATGGATTTCTATACTTCTGAGAAATTTTACCTCCTGGGAAAATTGGACCCTTTTCTTTTCTTTTTTTTTTATTAATTTTTTATTGTTATGTTAATCACCATATATTACATCATTAGTTTTTGGTGCAGTGTAAATTGGACCCTTTTCTCATTCACTGGCATCCATTTAAGTTCTGATTTTCCATCTTATGTCAGATATGAATAATTTTATTATCAAATAAAGATAAAATGAGTTTATCGTATGTATAGGGCAAGTACATTGAATGAAGGCAGTACTGGGTCAGCTCTTCTGGAGGTGACTCTCAGGATGGGTCAGCTGTAGCTCTCTTCAGGCTTTGTTATTTTTCTATTTAATAATTATATACATGGGGCGCCTGGGTGACCCATTAGGTTAAGCGACCAACTCTTGGTTTCAGCTCAGGTCATGATATCAGTGTCATGAGATCAAGTGCTACATGGGGTTCCATGCCCAGCGTGGAGTCTGCTTGAGACTCTCTCTTCCTCTCCCTCTGCCCCTCCCCTGTTCATGCTCGCTCTCACCCTCAAATAAATAAATAAATATACAAAAAATCAAAACAAAAACAAAGATTTATATACACAAGGGAGAGGGAGTCTGATTAATATCAGTCATGTGCCCACACTTTAGCCAGGAAAAGTCAAGAAAACTTGAAGGACAGCCCCACCAATTCTTGTTTTATCATGGTAGTTTAAACTCTCTGAAAGAAAATGTAGGCACAGTTAGCATGCTAGGAGATGGGATGCTATTGCTTGTGTATAGAGTCCTTCTCTGTAGTAAACAATATTATCCAAAGCAAAGTCTATGAGAAGTATAATGTGATGGTCAGATACTCAAGTACCCCAACAGCCTAGTTTAAATCATGATTTTAAAGTACCAGATCAGATGATTTCAAGCTCTTTTGATATAGTATCTCTTTCAGTAAGAATGGGATACCTAGAGTTGGGCCCTCAACTCAAATACTATGTATATTAAACTTGATAACTGTGTATGCATGTATAACAACTAATTATTTTTACATCATATATCATGTACAAAAATACAAACAGCAGGATAAGATAAAAAATAGAAATAGAAATTTTCTTCTTATTCTATCTTGGGTGCCCCTTCTGTGTTGGAGGCTGATACAAAGCATTGAATATACAATATGTTAGGTATCCTATGTAAATGCTATTTTTTCTTTCCATCAGAATTTTCCATCAAACAGCCACAAACCAGAGATATACCTAAAGAACATGTACTTTTCAATATAGTTTGATGGCAGATGCATGTGCTTGGTGATGGGGCACTCATCAAGCTTATCATATCTTTGTTACACAGAGGGATGCTACTAGAACACCTTGTCCTTAGACCTGGAAGCCACTCCCTAGTACCTTTATCCGTGATCCCTCTAGTGATTCTCTAAAACATTGCTTAAAGGTCTAAGAACCCTTTCTTTCCCTGAATGCAGAATCATGTGTTTGGTACGGCTTCTGCCTTCTCTAAGTAACTTTCTTCTTTTGTGTTGTTAACAGGTAAGTCACCACTATCAACAGAAATAATGTGCTCTTTCCTTTACACAGGAGAATTAAACAGTACCTGTGCATCAGGCACAATCACTCCAGTTTAGCAGTTAGCAATGATGATTGTCCTTTTGACAAAATTACAAATTTTGCACAGCTTCAGGTTCCTACAGTTCTCACTGGTCTGACCTTTGAATAAACTTTGTTATATAAAATATAATATGCTGTCTTCGCTGTTGGAGATTAGTCAAAAGGTAAGTGGATAATCGTAGATTTTGCAGGTTTTTGAACTGTTAGCAATAGTTGTTTAGCTTTGATATTGTAACTCATAATGTAATCAAAACTTTTTTTGGTAGACCTATTTTCAATATGTCCAGAGATACATGATTTTATACATTTAGTAGCCTCTGAATAAGCATCCAGGAGTTACTTTTAATGAGCCAAAAAGATACCATGAACTCCAAACATTAAATTCCCTCTTCTTTTTAAAGATGTCAAAAGAGGGTGCCTGGGTGGCTCAGTTGGTTAAGCGACTGCTTTTGGCTCAGGTCATGATCCTGGGGTCCCGGGATCGAGTCCCGCATCGGGCTCCCTGCTCAGCAGGGAGTCTGCTTCTCCCTCTGACCTTCCTCCATCTCATGCTCTCTCTCTACCATTCTCTCTCTCAATAAATAAATAAAAATCTTTAAAAAAAAATAAAGATGTCAAAAGAATATTCAGATATTAAAATATTTTAAATTACATAAAGAATATACCAAAAGACCAAAACAGCCTATGTCTTCATTACATAGATAGAAAGAGATATATGTTTTTCAGCACCCAGTTACAAATATAGAAAGTTTAGCCAATATATTAGGCCAAGTGCCAATATTTTGACCACTTTTTAACCTATAAACAGTGCTTTCATATGGTTCAAATACATTAGCAAAGCTTTTTCAGTAAAGACTTTCTTCAGCACTTCTAAATGGACTTATTATATCATATCAGATATTATGAAATTATTTGATTAGGTGGACTTTGTTTCAAGGTTCTTAATTTATGTTGACTAAAGTTTTGAAAGCAAAAAGAATAAAAAAATGTGCTTAAAGTAACTGTTTAACATGTACTAAGATAACACAAACTTACAATTTCTTTAATAGTTGTTAAAGAATAAAACTATAATTCAAATTTTACCTAAGTTACCGTAAATTCTAAATTGATGCAGTTAAGTATAATGGGGAAATATTCTTATCTGATGTAATAAAAAGATGGTCATGCTCTTTTTTTAGGCAATATGTTAAATCAGCATTAAGGCTATACATAATTCATCTTCTTTTATAAAATATAAAATAAGGATATTTGTCATACAAGAAAAATAAAACAAACCTACTTTGCCTCAGCAAGAATATGCAATAAGCCCTTGAGATCGCATTGTCACATCACTGACTATCCAAAATGACAATGGATAAGATCATATAAAATCGATGTACATGTTGGTATTCTTGTATTTTTCTGTGTAGATTTCATAGCTTCTACCACTCTTTCTTTATAATCCTCAGATAAGGGATTGAGTTGTTGCTAAAAGGATTTTTGCGAGTTTCCTGAGATGAAATAGGGGGACTACAGATTCATGAAAATTATAGCAGCATGAACATGAGGGGATTAACAATGTTGAGTGTATTCCAATAACAATCTTTTTTTTTTTTTTAAAGATTTTATTTATTTGACAGAGAAAGACACAGCGAGAGAGGGAACACAAGCAGGGGGAGTGGGAGAGGGAGAAGCAGGCTTCCCTCAGAGCAGGGAGCCCGATGCAGGGCTTGATCCCAGGACCCTGGGATCATGACCTGAGCCGAAGGCAGATGCTTAACGACTGAGCCACCCAGGCACCCCTCCAATAACAATCTTTTAAGGAATTCCCCAGGAGTAGTTTTCTCAAAAGAAAAATTGCAGAAAGGAAAATGAACAAGAGTTTGATTATAGCTTTTGTATATGACCTTTAGAGAGTAAATATGTTTAAAGTAAAGATGTTTAAACCAAATTGAAAATGCAAAATAAATTGTGTCAGTTTAAAATATTCTTTCAGAAGTCTTATTTGAATTAATTAAATGTCTGCTTTTATCATATAATTTATCGCAATGATCAAAAATCTCTAATTCATTTGTCTGTCTTCCCTGCTAGAGTATTAGCATACACAGGCCAGTTTTCTTCTGTAATTCAGCATTGCATATACCCAATCCCAATCACAGTGCCTAGGCACTCATTAAATAATTATAGAATGAATTGGATAAATATGTTAGTGTGTATTTAAACAACGATACATGTGTGTAAATTTGTATGAGTCCCTTTCTTTCCACTAAAATTGATTCTTTTAGGAAATTAGGCTCTGACTTTTTGGGTGTGATTTATTGATATGTTTTTTTACTTAAGAACATATGAAAAGTAGGTTTGAAACTATCAACAGTAAAAGCCATTCTTACTTTGCGTTATAAATGAAAGGAAGATTTTTGAGGTTTTCTTTTTTCTTTTTTCTTGGTGATGATGCTGTGACTCCTTGTTCCTTACAGTTTTACTTGTAGTGAACTGGCAAAACAAAAACAAAGAACAAAGCATAGGATCATTAAAAAAGTCAATTTGATAAGTGTATCCTAATTACATTGGAAAAGTTTTCAGTAATATATTAGAAATGTATTGGCCTTTCGTACACTATGGCTTATACTTCAAATATAAATTTTATTGCTGGAATTTGAAATTATATTCACAAAAACATCAGTGAACAAATGTATAAGAATGATAGGACTTATACAATTATGTAGCAGTTTTAGGATGCAATGAAAAATTATTTCTCACCGTCTTGCTTAAACATTATTGACAGCATTTTAACAATCTTTATATATTGTTTAATATTACTAGTATTTGCTCTTTCTTATTTACAATGATTTTCCACCATTGTATCAAGCCTCAGTATAAATACTACCACAAAGTTCATGCACCCCAATGTTAATTGAATTAATAATTTTGAAAGTAAGTGACCAAATAAATTTTAAAATCTACAGTCAAATGAAATGTCTTTAAATCTGCATTCTATTTGGAATATGTAATTCTTTTTCTTTTTATTCTTATAGCATATTAAATACTAACATAGACTCAAGTGATTTGTTCTCCATTTCCATTTTTGAGCTTCCATAACTATCATTAATATAATTTTATTTTTGATTAGAAAAAGTGATACTAGAACAAGAAAAAAATCTTATTAGTGAGTTGAGGTACAAATATATATATATTTTATTTTAAACATGTAAAATTTGGGTTTGTTCTATCTTTGTCCTAATAGTTTCTTGAATAGGTAATGTGAGGGGTTTTTCCCAAAATTTAATATATCAATCACTCTCATTTAAAATACTGATATTCAAATGTAATTTATTTCCCAAAACTTGTTCCAACCATCTTCTTTCTTTTCCTTAAGTTAATTTTGACAATACCTCTACAGACATTGGTTCAACAATAATTTGAACTGACTTCTAAAACACTCTTGTCAAAGAGATTTTTAAATAATTTGCTCCCTCAAGCAATAATTTTACAGATATAATTGCAATGAACCACACCTATGCTATTATTAAAGTTAATTTTATATCATTAGTCCAAGTAAAATAATTTAAGTTAAAGAGCTTAAAGATTCCAAAACATAGAATATTGCTGATATATAGCCATAGAGATCTACATTGCCATAGAGTTTTAAATCTGGAAAATATCTCAGTGATTATATAGTCTATAGATTTTCTTTAATAATTGAAAGAAAATGTGGTTCAAGAGTAAGTGTCCAACAAACCAGAAGTATGCGTCATTTCTAGTATTGTGCTACTTCTTGCATTCTACAAGTGTTAAATATGTTACTACATTTCTGATACTATGTTTTCGGCTAATCTTTGATTTTCTTTTTCTTTTTTTTAATATTTTATTTATTTATTTGAGACAGAGATAGTGAGAGGGAGCATGAGCAGGAAGGAGGGGGGAAAAGCATACTCCCCACTGGGCAGGGATCCTAATGCCGGGCTCTATTCCAGGACCCTGGGATCATGACCTGAGCCAAAAGCAGACGCTTAACGGACTGAGCCATCCAGGCACCCCTTAAGCTTTGATTTTCAATCCCCAATTGTATCTCAATAGATTCTACTCGGATGCTCCACTGTTAACATTCACTAAGAACAAACAAAACTAAAGGTATCTTCTTGCAAATTTGGGTTATTGGTACTAAGACTTGAAATATTGAAATCAATGTTTACTCTCCTCTCCTTTAGAAACATCCATTGAGTAATAACAGTACCTAGCAATACATAATAGGTATAGTTCTGAGTGCTTTACATGGGTCATCTGATTATGTCTCAAATGAATCTATAAATAAATCATAAAATACAAATGAATCTGTACTTCCCACTTAAAAAGAGCGAAATGATCTTAGTTAATAGAACTTGCTCCTGGACACATTGTTATTAGTTTACCCAGGCTGTGGTGGAGACCATCTGATGTCACAGCTCTCTCCTAAGACTCCTATAGTAATTGCCCCACTAGAGATTTCCCTTAAAATTTCTTGCTTTATTTTTCTTTCCTTTCATTCTGCTATGATGCCTTTATTCCACTATCGTGTATTATCAGATGCCTGTGGAGGAAGAATGGATGAAAAAGATATTTAAAGAGATAGTTGACATAATAGCAGTTTGTTCAGGAGAATAGATTAGCAAAGGATAGAAGTAGGTTACATTTTTTAAAAGCTGGCAATCTCAAATTTAAAATAGTAAAATTAAATAAATGTGAATTTTACTTACAAGGTGTACTCTCTTCTGGAATATCACATTTCACAGCTTCTAAGACTTGACTGGTACCCTTTATGATTATTTGTTTTTTATATATATACAAATTTGTCATTGACCTTATTTTTTTTTCTGAAATAATCCTCTCAGCTAAGATAGCTCATTGACTATTTATTCAATATTTTCACTAATCAAGTAACTGAATTTTTTACATCGAATCAAAATTCCAGGTAAGACCATAGGACACTTGCTTTTTGGGGATTGTAAACATGGGTTATTGCCAAGTCTAAAAGTAGGTAAACTGATGTGTTGATTTCAGGCATCATCTAGATTGACATGCAATGTAAGAATTAAAATTTTTTAAAGATATTTTATTTATCTATTTGAGAGAGAGAAAGAGAGAGAGAGAGAGCACAAGCAGTGGAGAGCAACAGAGGGAGAAGGAGAAACAGACTCCCCACTGAGCAGGGAGCCTGATGCGGGACTCCATCCCAGGACCCTGGGATCATGACCTGAGCCAAAGGCAGACACTTAACCAACTGAGCCACCCAGGTGCCTCAGAATTAAAATTTATTTTAAACAAAGTAATATATTTAGGCCAAAGCCAAAGTATAAATATTCCTGAAAGGTTAACGCTTTGATAATATCAGACTATAACTTATTGTAGAAGGATCTGTGAAGGGAGTTCATGTTTAATAAAGGCACCGTTGATGTGTTGTTATTATTATATTAAATCCCCAAATTCCCCACTCTGATAGCTGCTCTAGTTCTAGTTTTTCTCAGACCCTGCATGGACAGGGAGACTTAAGGAGACTTTAACATGGGTAAAATGAGAAAGGAAGTCTACCAAGGGTAATTCCTTTCACGGAGAATACGTTGGGCAAAAGACAAGTTTACCAAATAAAAAGACAAAATGATTCTTCCCAAGGAGGTGATGCTATAGTAGTTTCTAACCTTTAGGTTTTATGTGGCCTATATTTTGGCTACATTATGTTTTAAGTTGAATCTTACAGTGTTAGTAGTTCTAAGTGAGTTATAAATCATGTTTTGATCTGTTCCTGGATTGGAGTCTTTTCATATTTGGAATAGTAATACTAATAACAATAATTTTATATGTAAAATTTGGTCTAGTTTCAAAGAATTGCTAAATCATAACTCAAGCTTATCATAAAACTATCTCATCTGTATCTAAAATAGGAATTCATATTACTGAACTAAAATGAGTCCAATTGTTGAAATTCAGATTTATTTAAACAAATTAATTACTAAAAATAGGAAGTCTGAAGATTAATAAATGAATGAACATGATTGCATAGTATAGGTGGCAATCAATATATTTTTCAAATACATGGGTTTTGCAAATGTAATAAAACATGATTATAGATTAAAAAAATCTAGTGGACCTATTTTGTCTACTAATTATAATTAATCATTTAATCTTACTTCATATCTTGCATATATATATATATTTCTTTATCCATTCATCAGTCAGTGGACACTTGGGCTGTTTCCATAGTTTGGCTGTTTATAGACAGTGCTACTATAAACAGTGCAAGTATCCCTTTGAGTGAGTATTTTTGTATTCTTTGGGTAAATACCTAGTAGGGCAATTGCTGGATTGTAGGGTAGTCCCATTTTCAGCTTTTTGAGAAAACTCCATACTGTTTTCCAGAGTGACTGCACCAGTTTGCATTCCAACCAACAGTGCAGGAGAGTTGCCTTTTCCCCACCTCTTTACCAACACTTGTTATTTTGATTCTATTCATTCCGACAGGTGTGAGGTGATCTCTCATTGTAGTTTTGATTTGTATTTCCCTGATGATGAGTGATGTTGAGTGTCTTTCTTTTCATGTATCTGTTGGCCATTTGTATGTCTTCTTTGGAAAAAAATGTCTATTCATGTCTTCTGCCCATTTCTTAACTGAATTATTTGTTTTTTGGATGTTGAGTTTTATTAGTTCTTATATGTTTTGGATACAAATTCTTTATCAGATATGTCATTTGCAAATATCTTCTCACATTCTGTAGGTCACATATTAGTTTTGTTGATCATTTCCTTCAGTGTGAAGAAACTTCTTATTTTGATGAAGTCCCAATAGTTTATTTTTGCTTTTGTTTCCCTTGCCTCAGGAAAACTATCTAGAAAGAAGCTGCTACAGCCAGTGCCAAAGATGCTGCTGCCAGTGTTCTCCCCTAGGATTTTTATGGTTTTAGGTCTCACATTTAGGTCTTTAATCCATTTTGAATTTATTTTTGTGTTTGATGTAAGAAAGTGGTCCAGTTTCATTCTTTTGCAAGTTGTTGTCCAGTTTTCCCAACATCATTTGTTGAAGAGACTCTCTTTTTCCCATTGGATATTCTTTACTGCTTTGTTGAAAATTAGTTGAGCATATAGTTGTAGGTTCATTTCAGGGTTTTCTTTTCCGTTCCATTGATCTATGTGTCTATTTTTGTGCTAATACCATACATGTTTTGATCCCTACAGCTGTGTTATATAACCCTAAAGCCCAGAATTGTGGTGCTTCCAGCTTTGCTTTTCTTTTTCAAGGTTGCTTTGGCTATTTGGGGTCTTCTGTGGTTCCATACACATTTTAGGATTGTTTGTTCTAGCTCTATGAAAAATGCTGGTGGGGGCGCCTGGGTGGCTCAGTTGGTTAAGCAACTGCCTTCAGCTCAGGTCATGATCCTGGAGTCCCGGGATCGAGTCCCACATCAGGCTCCCTGCTCTGTGGGGAGTCTGCTTCTCCCTCTGACCCTCTCCCTCTTGTGCTCTCTATCTCTCATTCTCTCTCTCTCAAATAAATAATAAAATAAAATCTTTAAAAAAAGAAAAAAAGAAAAATGCTGGTGGTATTTTGACAGGGATTGCATTAACTATGTAGATTGCTTTGGGTAGTATAGACATTTTAACAATATTTGTTCTTCCAATCCATGAACATGGAATGTGTTTCCATTTCTTTGCATCATTTTCAATTTCTTTCATCAGCGTTTTAGAGTTTTCAGAGTATAGATCTTTTACCTCTTTGGTTAGATTTATTTCTAGGTATCTTAATGGGTTTTGGTGCAATTGTAAATGGGGTCAATTCCTTGATTTCTCTTTCTGCTGCTTCAGTATTGGTGTATAGAAATGCAACAGATTTCTACATGTTGATTTTGTGTCCTGTGACTTTACTGAATCTGTATATCAGTTCTAGCAGTTTTTTTGTAGCATCTTTAGGGTTTTCTATATATAATATGTCTTCTGCAAATAGTGAAAATTTTCCTTCTTTCTTGTTGATTTGGATTCCTTTTATTTCTTTTTGTTGTCTGATTGCTGAGGCTAGGGCTTCCAGTACTATGTTTAATAACAGTGGTGAGAGTGGATATCCCTGTCTCATTCCTGAGTGTAAAGGAAAAGCTCTTGGTTTTTCCCCATTAAGAATGATGTTAGCTGTGGGTTTTTCATATATGTCCTTTATTATGTTGAAGTGTGATCCCTCTAAACCTACTTTGTTGAGGGTTTTTCTCATGAAGGGCTGTTGTAGTAGTATTTCCCCTTTTAATTGAAGGATAAGATTATCTGTCAAGCATTCCTTCTTATATTTAATTTTAATATATAATCACCATCCATATCTGTTTAGCTATTTTCCTTTTCTCCTTCACTGAAAATATTGTTACATATCATTTTAATACTCACTTTCCTTCCCTGGATCACTTTAGTTTTTCCAGAGACATCACCATTTTCAGGTGAAATGTACACAGGAAGAATGCCAACTCATGTAAAACTTGGATTCCCGAGTTACAAAAATCAAGGATCCTGCCACTTGATTTGATGGAGACTTTATATTAGCTGTCACTCACATTGAGATTTTTCCCCTTCTTGTAGACCAACTCCTTAGGGTTTGAAAATACAGAAAGACTGTTTCTGGTTTTGGTGGTTTATCAGCACCTGTGTACTAGTGGAGCATGATTGTAGGCTGTGATAATTTTTAAGATGCTTAAAATCAGATATTTTATTTTAGGGAACAAAATTTCTCCTGAAATAGTATTTAAACTATATACCTTAAAACTAACAAAGATGACTTTGAAATAAATGTAAAATGTATCCCTTTTAACATAGAGAAAAGCATTAATATGTTAAAAAATAAATTAGTGGTCTTTAGATACATAATGCCCTTCCATTCTGACATGTATTCCTGAGATTCCTGAATTAGGTTATGAGAGTGGTATAACATTTGTTTTCTTCACTATTTCCATTGGTAAAGTAGGACATGTTTTTCCTCAGTGTACGAGTTTCCCTGGGCTGCTGTAACAAAGAATTGCACAGTGGTGGTTTACAACAATAGAAATTTTTTCTATCTTAGGTGCACTAGGCGAGAAATTTTTGAAATCATGTCACCAGTGTTTGTTCCTTCTGGAGGCTCTGAGTGTGAATCTGTTCCCTGATTATCTCCTAACTTCTGGTGGTCACTGGCAGTCCTTGACATTTGTTGCCTTATAGCTTCATCACTCCAATCTCTGCCTCCATTGTCATGTAGCCTTTTCTGTGCATCTGCAACTGTCTGACCTCTTCTTATAAGGACACTAGTCCTTGGATTTAGGGCCTGCCCTAAACCAGTATAACTTCATCTTATCTGACTGCATCTGCAAAGATCTGATTTCTAAATAAGACCCACCTTCTTAGTTTCTGGATGGACATAAATTTGTGGGGGACACCCATAATACTCAAGTTTTCTATGTGAGCCTTTTGTAACTATTGATGGTATAATGGATTAATTATATATGTTATTCTTTATGCTGGGATATACCAGTATAATTAACTGAATTTTAGAGCATTAAAGTTTCTGTTTATATATATGGAAGATAAATAAAATTTCCATATATGTTCTACTTCTTTTTTTTTTAAAGATTTTATTTATTTATTTGACAGAGAGAGACATAGTGAGAGAGGGGAACACAAGCAGAGGGACTGGTAGAGGGAGAAGCAGGCTTCCCACGGAGCAGGGAGCCCGATGTGGGGCTGGATCCCAGGACCCTGGGATCATGACCTGAGCCGAAGGCAGAAGCTTAACGACTGAGCCACCCAGGAACCCTCACATTCTACTTCTTGATGAGACCATAAAAACAGGAATTTATAACATGTTGGACTAAGGAAGTTCAATAACTTAATAATATCATTAGAATAAGAACAATTGTCATGTGTGCTAGTAATCCATTATGTGATCTTGGGTGAGTCTCCTGCCTACCTAAAAAATTGCATGATTCATACATAAAGTAAAGAGGTTGAACTAGAATTGTAGATGAAAAAGCGGTAGCCTATGGGTCAGTTAATCACTGTACATATTTTATTTGGCCAGCAGAATAATGTAAAGCAATGAATTCGATTTTCTTTATGTAAGATTTGTACTCTCCAGTTAATCACAGTCATCCCTTTTTAAAATGTCACATTGACTACTTCATATTTAGAATCTTAGTGACTTCTAAAGGCATCTGATTTGTGACCCTAGAGTTTCTAACTGTGTAGTCTCATAATTACTAAGTTATAGATTATTTTCAAAATTATAAAGTCACATTCTGTGACTAGTTTATCATATTCGAAAATGTTATAAATTCATTTGACTTCTTAAAGGACAGCTATTTAATAGGTATAAAATACTATTATGTTGCAATCTCTTTCTTACTGCTTGAAGTACCACTGTGTATTAAGTGGACATCTGCATTTAGCTTTTTCATTATGACTTCTAGATTATTTCTTTGAGAGGTTAAAACTAATTCAGCTCCTATCAGTGGATATGAGTAGTCACAATTGCCTCTGCCCAAGGACACTCATGTAAATCAAATGTTAATTTCATCTCTGCAAGGTGCCATTAAAACAGCAATAAGCTGTCTGCCCACATTTCAGCTTTGTGAAGACAACATGCATTTAAATACTCTTTTATATCCTTGGCCTTATGCTCACTAGAGAAATTTCTGTTCAGAATAATTTTACTGCCAATGTCTGTCCATCTTCTCTCTCTTCAAAGTAATATCCAGTCTTTGGAAAAGTCTTAATTGGTGCTGACATACAGACCAGTAGTTGGATATCTATATTCTAAATGCTAGTATAATTAAATATCCTACATACAAATAGTTTTTACATATAAAATGAAGATGTAGAATTCTCCTTTAAGGAGGGAATGAATCATGCATGTCACAAAAGACCCTTGGGGTCTCAAAGAAGAGACAAATCATTACGGAAATATTTATTAAATTACAGTAGTAAGTGCTATGATGAAAAACTGTTATTCATGAATCGACCTTTTCCAGGTAGAGGGCTCAAAAAAAGCCTCTTTGAGAAAGGACAATTATTTCTTTTTTTTTTTTAATTTAAAACATAATATTACATTAGTTTCAGGTGTGAAGCATAGTGATTTGACAACTCTATATGTTATGCTATTTTCACCACAAGTGTAGCTACCATCAGAAGGAAAATAATTTTTTTAAAAATTTGATTTAAATGGAGGGGTGCCTGGATGGCTCAGTTGGTTAAGCAACTGACTCTTGATTTGAGCTCAGGTCTTGATCTCAGGGTTGTGAGATTGAGCCCTGCCCTTGCCTCCTCCAGGCTTTGCAGTGGGCATGGAGCCCGCTTAGGATTCTCTCTCTCCCCCTGCCCCACACCTCTCCCACATGCACATGTGTACACTCGCTTTCTTTTTTTTTTTTAAGATTTTATTTATTTATTTATTTGAGAGAGAGAGAATGAGAGCCAGAGAGCACGAGAGGGAAGAGGGTCAGAGGGAGAAGCAGACTCCCTGCTGAGCAGGGAGCCCCATGTGGAACTCGATCCCAGGACTCCAGGATCATGACCTGAGCTGAAGGCAGTTGCTTAACCAACTGAGCCACCCAGGTGCCCGTACACTCTCTTTCAAATAAATAAATAAATAAATAATTTTTTTAAAAAGTTCTAAGGTTTTTGCATTATTTTAGAAATGGTAAAAGTTCTAGTTTAGAATAAATGCCACTATGTCAAGGAAGTAGGTTGTAATCTCTTGGCTAACCACTAAAAGAATAATAAACCATAAGATCTAATAGATGAGAAAGGTGAAAAAGAAAGATTAATCCAAAAGAAGTCAAGATAGAAGAAAAAAGAACAACTGGGATAAACAAAAAGCAAATCGTATACTGATAGCAAAAATACTGATAAAATCAGTAATTACAAAAATATAAGTGAACTAAATATGTCAATAATAAATAAATATTGCTAACCCTCTAAAAATAGTATGCTACTTAAAATAAATTTAAAAATTGACTGAATACTAGGGTTTAAGAAAATCTAGATGAGTAAAAATCCACAAATATTTAGATATTAAGCAATACACTTCCAAATATCTTGAGTCACAGTAGAAATTATCATGAAAACTAAACACATATATGTATATGGATTGTATATGTAAATAATAATATACATACATATGTAGATGTTTAACCTGGTGTTCACATATTATAGCACAGCAAAATTAGTAATGAACTAACACCATTACGCCACAGGAATTTATATTGTTAAGTGGATTTATTGGAGACAAAAATACTGAAAATCAATTACCTAAATTTATTACTTAATAAATTAGAAAAAAAGCTAATAAATCACCTTGCCCCTTCCCCACAAATAGAAGGAAACATTAAAAATAAGTGTGAAAATGAATGAAACAGAAAACAAATGCACAATGTAGAAAGTCAACAATGTCTAAAGCTATTTTTTTAATTGATAAAACTGATAAATCACTGGAATGGTAAAGGGGAAGTCAGTCTAGAGTCCATAGAAGAATAGATATTATGGAAAAAGTTATAGTAATTAAGTAGAATTTAGATGAAATGGAAAACTTAGACACAATTTCCAAAAATAGACACAGGCACGAATAGAAATGTATTTGGTCATATATTATTATAACCGTGTAATACATAATAAGATACATTCACACAAATAAAGATGACATTTTTAGTGGAGTTTTTTCCAATATATATAACCCTACCTTGGATGATTTTTTCAGTGGATTCGTATAGGGAAGAAATAATGCTAACTTAGTAGTAAAAAAAGAAGTTCTTTATAATCTATTTTATAAGGTCAGCATAATCTTGATTCCAAATCTTGAAAATAATATATAAGAACATAAAGTTATAGGTCAATCTTTTTAAGCAAATAGATGCAAAAGTCTTGAAAATAAAAACACCTTAAATGATGTTGGATTTATTCCTGAAACACCATGGAATTTGAAATTTACCATTTAAAAAATCAATTTATGTCTTCACATTTATAAAATTAAGGTGAAAAATCATATGATCATCTTATTAAAGAAAATTCATTTCATAATAGTTAATACCCATTTATGATAACACAAGTCATGCTCCTAGAAACCTAGAAGTAAAAAACAATTTTCTAAATGTGATAGAGTAGCTACACTGAATTTGCAGCAAACATCCTACTCTATAATCTTTCCCCTGAGATTGAGATTGAGACCAGAGTGTCCATAGACCCCAATCCTATTGACCATGCCATGGAGACCATGGTGACATTAAAGAGAGGGATGAAAAACAAATTAGATGGCTCGAAAGGTGATCTTCCCAAAAATCTTAATCTGATTAAATCATATCCTTGTTCAAAACCTTCCAGTGGATAAAAGTTAAGCTTCTTAGTCTGCTGTACAAGGAGCTTCATGACCTGGTAATTATTTCTCTCTCTTGACCCTCTAATCAAACCCTCATCCACTATGACTTAGCTATGCCTACTGAGGAGGAAGGTAAAGCAGCTGAATTGTGATCCACTTCTCCTGTGATTATCCCCTACATTGCCAGTTGAAAGTAAAAAAGGCAGACAAACCAGTCTAATCTTCTTCTCAACATGATTACTAGATCTCCAGGTAAATGGTCAAATAATATTTATAGAGAGGAGAGCTTTTATCCATGAAATTTTCTTCACAACGTGTTCTTGTTTAAACATTGCTACTATAGTAATTAAAACCCAGAATCATGCTGCCTGAATAAGGTCATATAAACTGGAATATAAAATAAAGATTTTTCATGAACTAATATCTCCCCATGATGTGGGTTAATAACCTGTGTAACTCACTTATTGACTTTATCTACACTGGGCCAGAAGGTACATGTCCAGTGCAGTGATGGAGAATTAGTGGAGCCACCATCAATGTGCCTCTTTGCTTGGCTGAGTTTCTTTATAGCTTATGTCCTCAAAAGTATTGATAAAGAATGATAATAGCTAAAATTTCTGATTCACATAAGAATGATTTTACAAACCAATCCATTATTTTAATTTACAGCCCTTTACTCGTTCATTGCAAGTGCTGTTATTATCACTTTGAACATGTTATTGACACAGAAGATTAGACCTTTGCTATTTTTTAATGGATCAGTAAGCTAGAGGAGATGAAGGTAAACAAATAAAATAAAAAACAATGATTAAGATAATTTCAAATAATGTTGAATATTAGAAGACAAATAGTGCTTGTGGCAAGGAATACATGAGGTAAGGAGGACAAGAAATGGACATTTAAAATCTGAGCAAAGATTTCAATAATTTGTGTATGAGAAACTTAAAATGATCTGAATGAGAATGTGAGAGATGAGAATCAAAGCTTAGTACTCAGGTCATAAAAGGAGAAGTGGCAAAGCTCTCTGATGAGTTGAATATGGAATGAAAGAGAGAACTCGAGGCTAAATCTTGGGTTTGGGATTGAGCAGTTAGGTAAATGGTAAAGGTATTATTTGAAATGAGTAGACTTAAAGAGGAACAAGTTTGGGAGGTGGGATTGAATCACAAGTTATTTGACATTAAGTTTGAGATACCTCACTGTCATGCAAGAGGAGACCTTGAGTAGGAAGTTGGATATCTGTGTATGGAGTTCTGGGGAAAATTTTGGTCTGAAGTTATTAATTTAAGAGTTATCTGCATATAGAAACTATTTAAGGAAATGAGACTTCATAAAATTAACCAGGCATAGTGTTACATAAATAAGAGAAGATACAAAAGACTGAGTCCTGGGTCACTCAAATATTTAGAATGTGTAAGAAAGAAAACGCTGGAAAAGGAGTCTTGGAAGACCTGCTGGTGAGATAGGAGAAAAGCCAAGATTGTGGTATGCTAGAAGATAAAGAAGAGACATGTTTTAAGAAGGAAGGAGATGAAGAATGACAATGAGGCCAAGAAATTATGCATTTGACAAAATGAATATTGGTGATCTTGCAGAGTGATTTTAAAAGACTCCTGAAAAAAAATAAAAGAAGCCTAAGTAGAAGGTGATCAAGGGAAAATGGGAATTAAGACTGAGGAAGGTATTAAATATTATATATCCCTTTAGCAAGGGCTGCAGAAAAGTGAGGTAGCAGCTGTGGAGAGTACTTGTATTATCTATGTATGTTAGTAGAAATAATCCACCAAAGTGGGAATATTGATAGAGTAAAGAAGGTAAACATTAGAACAAAGAACCTTCTGTTCACACTAATTGAAGTAAGACCCAAGATACAAGTTATAGTTCAGATTTGGAGAGAAATGGCACTATTTTAACCAGAGAAAAATACAAACTAAGGAGAGACATAGATGGACACTGCTGGTAGGAGAAACTAAGGTAGATATATTCTTATTACCTTCATTTTGTAAGATAATTAGGAAACGAAGTTATCATTATTGAGAGGTACAATTAGACTAGGGTATTGAAAGCTTAATGATAGAATAAAATATGCTAAAAAAATGTTTTGGTTAAACAGAACATTTCCTAGGGATTTCTACCAGTATTGCCAGCTAGTATTGAGGACTAATTTGAAATTGGGGAGCATAAAATAAAGTGAAAAGTCATTTTATTTTCATGTTCTATATGGTATAGTCAGGAAATCTGAGAAAAATTTGGGTAAACCAAAATTGTCTTTGCAAACAGAGTATAATTAAGGAATAGAGGGATAAGAGAGTGAAGTGTATATGTAAAGGAAGGATTGAAATGGAAAGTAATCTAAGAACATGAAGGAGGTGCTGGACACAGAAAAAATTATGGGATCGTTACATACTGATGTGGCTAAAGATTGGATACAATTAGGGCCTAAAATGATCTAAATAATAAGCTGTGGTCAAGGAGGGGATAATTGTAATAAAGAATTTGGATATGGTGCTCCTATTAGAGACAACAAGGTCTGGAACAGTGCCCTCAAACAGGACACCCCTGGTATTTTGGCGTGGAAAATTCTCCATTGTGTGTAACTTAGCAGCACATTGTACTTAGCTTCCCTGGCCCCAGCTTGCTAAATGCCAGAAGCATCCCTCCATTACAATAACTAAATACCCTTAACATATTTGCAAACCTCTCCTGAGTTACTTCCCAGGTAGAAACGCTGGTGCATATATATGGTGGATCCATGGATACACTCATGGAAATGGAGAATCATTTGGAACTACTTCCCTCCTTAACCATGCTATGCACTCTTGCATCCGTGTCTATTAAGTATTAGTTTTAAATATTAAGGACCAAATCAATCTTTTCTGGTCTATGTCTAGCACAATGTCTAGCTCACAGAAATCATTCAAAGGTATTTTGAATAAATATGTAGAATGATTGAACCTATTTGCCCTGTTTTACTTTAAGTTTTGCTGCATATCTTACAGATGCTTTTTGATGAATGATTGTATTTTACTTTCCTAATGAGGAATTAATAACTGTGTAATTTCCTTCTGGAATGCTGAAGAGAAGTTCTTCCCTGTCTTTTTAACCAATGTAGACCTTGAAATATATTGGTCTTAATCCAGAGTTTTTATGACTTTTTTTTTGTAAACGTTGAACACTTTCAGATGAACACATACTCTCATTCACAAGTCCTGAACGGTCCCTTATGTTTTTCATCAGTCCTGCTTCATTCAAATTCATTATTGATATGATCTAATAATTTCAGTTTAGATGATACTTTATTTGGCCCAACTGAAAAAAAATATCCGACACAAAGTAGGTACAAAATAAATATTAATTACAAATAACATCCATTTGATTTTCTTTATTTTTCGTACAAGTAAGGACAACTCTGGTAGAATATAATACTACTTGAATTCCAGATGCATAGATATGTGTGCTTAGTTAAAAAACATACCTTGTGCCATAATACACAATGTTTAAATGCTTGACATATTTTATTTATAACCTACGATTTCTAAACTATATGAATTTAATCCCCCAGTTAAAGATTTTAACATATTAAATATGCAGTAAAGATGTATTATTAACCCTAGTTTGCTTCTAATAAGAACGTATTTTTAAATCCTTCGAATGTACTTAAAATTCCATAAACTAGAATCACTTGCATTTTCAACATCTATTGTGTTTAGCTTTTCCCAACTTTATTTTATTCTAATAGGCTATAAACAGGTACTTTCTTGCTGATTACCTCTCTGAGTCCAAAATATAACATACAAGAAAAAACCAAAAACTAGTCTATGTAATTCAATATATATTGCTATGTAGTCATGTGTCCTGATAGGCTTATCCAACTAATAGGGTAATTTTTGCAACATCCATCCCAACAGTGTTTTACATAGTACATCTGATAAGGTAAAAAACATTTGATAAGATGAAAGGTGAAAAGGAAGATTGAAAAGAAGGCATTAGATTTTAACTTGACTTCATATGTTTTAATTTGAACTCAGTTCTTTTCAAGACATTATTTTAGGTGCTTTTTATATGGTTAAATAGTTCTGTTCCCAACCCAGCTTTTTAATATATGAAATCAAAGAGATTTTTTTGTCATAAAATTATTCTCTAATTAATTGATGGAAAAAATGAATACGGTGATTTAAACCAATATGAACTTTTATGAAATTTCACTAATTATTGCAATAACTTCAGAGTAAAATAAAATTATCCATGCAGTAGGCAATGAATTTATACTTAGTATCACCATGACTTCACAGATGTTAAATTAGCCACAAAGGAACTCTTGGGAAAAATCCAAACTTAATAAGAATGGACAGGAATGCTATTTTAAAAGGAACATGAAGCCAAATATCTGGTATATAAATAACCCTGATTCAGTCCACAATAATGTGTCAGTATTTCTCCGCTATTTTTGTAGATAGGGATTATATTTTTGCTTCTATTCTTAGTCCTCTTTCTTTCTCAAAAAAGCTGAATTTTAGAACCGGACTACTTTTTTTTCTCACTCTCTCTCATAAAAACCAAACTATTTTTAGGCTTCAGGTATTTGTGTCATTAAACCAATGTGACAAGGCATATTTTGAAAGGGAACATGACTAATAAAATTGGTTTCAAACTGTGAGTGTGTGGGTATTTCTTTAATTCTGGAATAATACAACAATCAGGTCTCAAAAACGTCTTGAAGTGGCTGCCTGCCAGGCTTCAGCACACAGCCCCTTAAAGATGTCCCTTGATAATCAGGACTCGCTTGTCTGCCATAACATTGGGGCTCTTGGCAAAAGACTTTCCCAATTTATGGGCTTTGGGAGCCACAGCCTTGGGCTCTGTTGGAGTAGTAGTTGAGCATCTGCCATGCCAGAATGCCCAGGATTTCCACTGGCAACAGTATGTCCTTGCCTAGGCAAGCACTCTGAAGTGTGGGAGTTCCAGAAGACTCCCACAAGGCTGTAGACAAGGATGCCAGTTGCCAGGCTGACAGCTGTGGCTGCCAGCATCAAGCAATTGATGTTAAGCCATGGCTGCAAAGATATCTTATGAAACTCTGTAAGAATATCTGCATTTGAAACATCTTTGTATCATCAAGTAAACTTTACTTAACCTCTGGGTCATCAATAGCCAGAAGAACCCGAGAGAAATCAAAGTACTCAGAATTAAGGTTGAGGATTAATTAGTCCTACACTAGAGCACATGTGAATTTCCTTTATATTATTCCTATAAAGAGCTCTTACTGAACATGTATCAAATATCAGAAACTGTATTTAATGTTTTAGACACATTATATTTTGTATTCTTCATAACAGCTTCCTGTGCAGGCAATACAATACTCAATTTCAAAATTGTGTAATTGACCCTAAGGTTAAGACATTTGCACAAGGTCAAGGCTAGTAAGTAGGGGAGCTGGAATTTGAATACAGGTTTTTCTGATTCCAAAGCTGCTAGGTCATCCTGCTTTTCCAGTGGATTTGTATTTTTATTCTTATTCTCAGGGCCTATTAGAGCAGAGAGAATCTAGGTTTACAAGACTTTATATATCATTCTAGAATTCTAGGTTTAGGTATATTAAGGAGATTTGAGCTACAGTCAAAATTAGTGTAGGGGCGCCTGGGTGGCTCAGTCAGTTGTGTCCAACTCTTGGTTTCAGCTTAGGTCATGATCTCCTGGTCCTGAGATGGAACCTTGTGTCAGGATACATGCTTAGCAGGGAGTCTTCTTGAAATTCTCTCTCCCTTTCCCTCCTCTGCCCCTCCCCACTGTGGGCTCTATCTTTCTCTGTCAAATCAATCAATCAATCAATCTTAAAAAAAAAAAACAAAAAAACAGGGGTGCCTAGGTGGCTCAGCTGGTTAAGCATCTGCCTTCGGCTCAGGTCATGATCCCAGGGTCCTGGGATCAAGTCAGATGTGAGCCCGCATCCGGCTCCTTGCTCAGCCAGGAGCCTGCTTCTCCCTCTGCCTGCAACTCCCCCTGCTTCTGCGCTTTCTCTCTCTGTGCCAAATAAATAAATAAATAAATAAATAAATAAATAAATAAATCTTAAAAAAAAAACAAAATTAGTTCTGATAAAAATCTTTTTAAGATTATTTATCTTTTTTCTTTTTTTGCCATCTGAGAAACATAACATTTTATTTATTTTTTAAGATTTTATTTATTAGAGAGAGAGAGACACAGTGAGAGAGGAAACACAAGCAGGGGGAGTGGGAGAGGGAGAAGCGGGCTTCCCAATGAGCAGGGAGCCCAATGTGGGGCTCGATCCAAGGACCCTGGGATCATCACCTGAGCCGAAGGCAGACACTTAACCAGGGAACCACCCAGGCACCCCAAAACATAACATTTTAATAGATGAAATAAATACTCCAGTACATGCAAGGTAAAAACTTGACATTAAGGGGGGAGGGCAGGGGGGAATCACTCTATAGTGTAAATTAAAAAATAAAACACACTCACAGTAGCTTTTCCCTCCATTTGCAAATCACATGGCAAAGTCATACTCTTTCCACACCAAGTATACGCCTAATCCAACACGATTGCTTAAAAAAATAACAACATACAAAAAAAGGTGGCTACATCCATGTCTAAGGAGCAAAACTGAGGTAACCCTTCTTTTAATTAGGAAAAAACAAAAACAAAAGACCAAAAAATGATATGAACCCATGACCTACTTCCTGCCCAGTTGATAAGCAAATTTAGTGGAGGAATTCCAGAAGAGGTCCTGGGGCGGAGTGGGGTCACGCCACCTCCCAGTCTCTGCTGGGTGTGCGTTGGTAGGCATTGCACAGGTGCCATTGGAATGCATGGCCCTGCTCTCTGGAAAGTTCTTCTAGAGCATCTGACATGGGCATGGAGGGAGTGTTTCCCCTAGGATTTCTTTGGTATAGATGAAGAGGGGCAGAGAGTAAGTATCTTCCTCTAGTCTGGGGTGAAGGAAAGAAGGGGCACAGGGTGGGGTGCTAATTCACAGAATTGGAATTCACTGGCAGTAAAGTCTTGGGCGAAAACCTCTCCCGTAAAGCCTGAGATGGCAGGGTGCAACCTTCAGACACTGCAAAAGCCAATTATGACAATTAGACATTAGAAAAATCACTTAAAAGAGGGATTTAGAGGAACATGGTACAATCTGACCATAGCTTTCAACAATTGACATGAAAAACTACTTGGAATCAACGTTATTGTTTGCATAATACTGCTTACCCATGAAAAATATTTACTACACAAAATACGGGTATAGTCTTTATTATAGCTATATAATTTTCACTACTGTGGATGTCAGCTGTCATGTATTAAGAGAGACACATGACTGAGAAGCCCTTTTATAACACAGACAGACTCATAACATAGCCCAGGGAAATTTCTTGTCTTCTATTCTAAATACTAAAATAAATTGGATATTTTTGAGAAAATCGAGAAAGTTCATTTTACTGTGGAAGAGATTATAAGGATATGATAGTTCATCATTTGTTCATTTGTTGGTTTAAATGTTGTCTACTATAGTATGTCTTTATTCATTTATTAAATTATATGTAAATGAAATGTAGTAAAGAACATGTCCAGGAAACAAAAAGTACTATCACCTGTTCACCCAAAGAATAAGTGTTCTCCTTTTAAGACATTAATTATATCCACATCATGATGCTTTTGGTGAAGGTAAAACACAACTATAATAAATATTTGCAAATTTCAAAATGCTGAATAAAACAGGATTTTATATTCTGCTATCCTCAGAATCAGTTGTTAATGAAATTACTGTAGGAAACTATAAACTGAAGGCAATAAATGCTATATTCAAAAGATGATTTGTCTAATTTCTTCATCTTGTACACATTTGAGAAACCATGCATATATAACCGAGAAGAGGGGAAAAACTGGGAAAAGTTATAAAATAGTGTAAAATGACCCCTCCTCCTTTACTTTGGCATTTATGCCATATTCAATCATTTCTCAGTCTCATGGCCTTTGCGCACATTTTCTATCTGTTTTAAACTCTTCCTGCCCTCCAGTTAACTCTTTGTTATCTTTGCTTGAAGCATCACCTCCTTGGAGAAGTTATGCCTACTGCACCAGTCTACATCAAGCTCTATCTCTGTCTCATATTTTCATAGAGCTATGATAATTTCCTTTAGTACCCTTATCTGAGTCTGTAATGTTATGCATTGATTTAATTATTTGATTATCTCCCTCACTTTTCTGAGGGAATATGGATCGTGTCTATTTATTTTTTTCCATTTTATTTATATCATTAGCACACTGGCACATAGTTGTCAATCAATCATCATTGACTGAATTAATGAATGACTTAAAGTTTAAATTGGATGTCTATTTAAAAATCAAAGAAAAACTATCCAAATAATATGAAATTGTTCATATACTCATAGTTTTGAATATACTGTTTCTCTCCTGGAATATTATTATTTATCCTTTTAAGATTCAGATTAAATATTATCAGTCCTGCTCCTTTGTGAAATATTTTTTTCATTTTCTGAGAAAATTTTAATTACTGCTTCCCCGAGAGCTAATGCTTTTGGCCATCTACCTTTAGAAACAGTCACTGGTCTCAGAATGAGAGGCATGCTAAGAAGACTTGGACCTTTTACCTTGAAGCTGAGCTTCCCCAGACACCACAAAAGCAAAGACAGTAACCACATGCGATCATAAAGCCACTGAATGTTTAGGTTTGTTTATTAAACAACATTATTACAGAAATAGCTGACTAATAGAGCTATTAACACTTTAACCCAATCACATCACCAAGGGGTCAAAGTAATCAGATTTTGTTCATAGTGATACTAATGCATGTGAATAATTATTTGCCCATATCTCACCATTAAAGAAAATATTTTGCTGTATATAATGGGATGTGCTCTAAAGTCATTTTAAAAGGATTAGAACAAATTTAAAAAAAATACTGGAAACTCTTTGAAAGATGGATAAATGGCTTTGCTTTCTATTTCAATGAAACTTCAAAACTAATTATCGAACCCCTGCTCCTAAACCCCAGTCAGAAAGAAAGAACTGTTTTTACAAGATTACAGTTTATTTTTAGTGATGTGTTACTTAATGACAGACATTAAGAAATATTAGTCACTGTATTCAAGTCTGTTTGATATCACATATTATCTAAGGTTGTGTATGACCTAAGTTTTGCACGATAGCCAGATTTTTGCTGTAACTAACTGAACTAACCCTTTCTCTGCATAGAAAGTAAGTTGAGTCTAAGACGAAAAGGTGCCGTATAAAATGGTCTCAATGGGGTAAGTATAAAGCCACACTGATGTGGGTGAGATGGCATTGGAGGGACACCCAAGAAGGGACTGCATACCACACACTCTGGCTTAATTGGGATGGGGTGTGTTCTTCCATTTCTCTCTGTCCTTGTATCACTAGCTGGGAGCCTGTAGCCATTAGTGCTCACGAGAATATAGGCTTATAATAAGGATCTTTCACCTCAGGCATTTATGACTTGTCTAATCTCTCAGGCATAGTTTTTTATTCATTTATTCATTTCTTATAGCTCTGGCAAATCATCCATTTGATTACTAGCCACTGTATTGTGCCTTATATCTGTCACATTGATATTTCTTTTCACAGTAGGGAGATTTGAAAAGGGATTTTCACTTCTTTAATCAAAGTGTTTTTGAGGGTATGATAGTCTGATTTGCCTACTACTGTCATCATCCTGAGATGGAAGGAAGACTGAATTGAAGTAATAGTAGGATGTCTCTCTAAAAAGCTCAGATGACAGGAAAAGTTCTTCAAATTCAAACTGGTATTTAGTGATGTGGAGAACAAATGCCAAAGAAAAGAATTAAATTTCCTTACAACTTACAGCCCATTGACAGGTCCGTGAGACAGGCAGAGTGACCTTCCTCTAGGAACTCAGCTCCCCCCAGTGTTAACATTTGGCTAAGGGCAAAAGGCAATCTTCGCTTAACATTATCCCCACCTCCAGGATCTTCTAAGTTTTCTTTAACATATAAAATTCCTTTGGAAACTTCCTTTATTTCTATCCCCCAAGATATATGTTAGCAATCATCTTCCAAGCATATGGCCCACTGATATACATCTGAAGGGTCTCATTACTCAGGTTTTACTAGACAGTAATAAATGACCTTTTCCTAACAACAAGGTCCTGGAAACCTTGCTTCCAAAATTCCTTAGAAACTTGCTATCCCTAACCCCCTCCCAACTTGAAAGGATATAATCAGCCACTCCTTATGACCCCAGTGCATCTCTTTCTGCCCACGGGTCCTCTCCCGGTGCTTTAATAAAACTGCCTTTTTTGCACCAAAGACGTCACAAAAATTCTTTCTTGACTGTTTGCTCCAAACCCCAACATTTTTACCTCATTTAATACTCCCTTAGTGATTAGGAATGAGGAAATCAGAATATCAAAAGATTAACTGACATTAGCTGACATGTTTTATGTTCACCTTCAAGAAGGAGGCAAAGCAGTGCCTTCATTTCTTGAGTAAAGATGTGAGAGGTGTATGTGAAGGGTGAGGGGAGATATAAAGAAACTGAAAAAGAGGAATGGCTTTTTAGGTTCTCTTACATATATTTTTCATTGTGTTTTAAGGAACTGTGCAGGGTGATAACTTTCTGTTAGACAGCCTTATACATTTATAAATATTGTTCCAAATAAGCAGTAAGTATAAAATCAAAGGATGTTTGAGTTCAAGTACTTAATGATTTCATTAACTACCCAGTGTCCTTAGATCCATACCAAAACCACTTCTGGTTTCAATTTTCTTATCACATGAGGAAGTTGGATTATACACCTTCCCTAAACCCCTTTTTAGCTCCACCATTCCCCAGAGCCAAACAAACTTTAGCTCAGATTATTTAAAAAGAGGCTACATAGCTAAAATACTTGGATTTTATTGGCCTCTGTGTCCAATACTTGAAGTTATCTAAATGATTAGGACAGCCATGAGTTATCTAAATGATTAGGACAGTCATACAATTTTACATTAGTAAGCAGATCTAATAAAAAATATATCTGTATATATGGTTGAAATGACCATACAATTGGTTAATTATACAAAGAAATAATGACAGATTTTTAGGGCTCAACTATCTTTCAGAATGTGACAGTGCATTCTTATGATTCTGGAAATGGAGAGACTGATACACTTAAATACAAGTAAGGAAACATCTATTCAGTTTATGTGCTACATACAGTGTCGATAATTTTCTTAGAATATACAGAGATTGTAATTGATGTGAACATTTCAGTGGTAAATGGGTTGTGCTCCTACAAAGGAATTAGTGACAGAATCATTTTACCAGTTTGGCTCATACCTCTATAATGATTGCAGCAATAGTTAGCTTTAAATCTCTACAATGATTACAGGAACATCTAGTATTTGGATAGTAGGTAGAATGGGTGACCTGTTAAAATATTTTCCTCCCTTTTATGTTTACATTGTACAGGCTATGAAAATTATGAATTTATGCTCAGTGTCTTTACATAGCATGATGAATTAGTATGCTTTCTTTGAGAAAACCTCAGCTTTACAGATTCATTAGAAGGTTTGATCTCCTGCAGGACACAGACAAGTGTGCTTGGCTTCTGGTTTCTGGCAAGTTCCTAAAACCCTTGGAATTTCCTAAGTGATAAGAGCTGTAAAGGTATCTTTTGTTATGTTAATTAGGTGACATTTAGAAAGCACCAGAGGGTAGGGGCTGGTTGCTAGAGGAGCCAACCATCAGAGTGGAGGGTTGGAACTTTCCACCCCACCCACTTTACCTCTAGGGAGAGGAGAGGAGCTAAAGGTTGGATCAGTTGCTAAAGGCCAGTAATTTAATCAGTTATGCCTATAAAATGAGGCTTCCATAAAACTCAAAAAAGACAGGATATCTTAGAGCTTCTGGGTTGATGAAAACATGGAGAGGTGGGGAGTTAAACTGGAGGATACCCAGTTGGCGTCTGGAGAATTGTTTCTTGTATGCGGGATGCCCCCACCCAGCCATGGAATCCCACATCAGAATTTAGGGGGGAGATCACAAAAGAACTTCCTGCTCATAAAATACCCAATCATTTTCATATTGCTGCCAATAGACTTTTAAGTGCCCTCTCTGTGGTGATGATTATCAGTATGATGCTATTTTAAGACAGCAAATTTTGAGTCAACTTTGTTTCTGCTTCAGGACTTACTCTGATTTTTATGGATAAAATGCAGTCAAAATTTTAAGGTCTGAGAAAGACTGGTCAAAGAATTTTGACTGTCCCTTCATTTTCTTTCCATTCATATGTTTTACCACATTTAAATATCACTCACACTGCTTTCCTCCCTGAGTTGAAGGCAGAATTATTTCCATCTCTGCCACTCTTTTGTCTTTCTCTCTCGCTCTCTCACCTGTCATGTAGACTGTTAGAAAATCCTGTTGTCTACATCTTCAAAATATATCCTGAATGATTATTATTCCTTACTGCTTTTTCCCTGATTATCTCACTGGGATTATTCTAATATCCTCTTAACTAGTCTCCTTGCTTTCACTTTTCCCCTCCACTGTTAAATATCTACTTAGGAACCAGGTCATGAACTATAACATAATCTAGATCATGTTTTTTTGTTCAAGACCTTATAGTGCCTCACATTTTTCTCAAAATAAGTACCAAAGTGTCACTGAACATGAGTTTGCTCCTTGCTGAGTCATAGATAGAAACTACACCAGGTGGAGTTGTTGCACACAGGAAACTTTATTTGCAGCAGATAAGGAGATAACTTCCAAAGCCATGACTCTCTGAGCAAGGGGGAATGGATTCCTTTTATCTAGGATTAGGATGAATATTTAGATAAGGGAACCTTGTCGTTATATGCAGAGGTGGGCATAAGGTCGTGCGTGTACCTTAAGGAAATGTGCCTATACACACATTGTATGGTATATAAATGAGGCTTGTGCTTCTTGGGAGGAGATTTTAGTGTTATAATGAGCTAAAAGTAACTGTCAGTCACTTCCTGGGTCACTCCATGGCTCATCTGTGCAGGTGTGGGGTGGGGGTTAACTTCAAAATGGTCTGGGTGGTCTGGGTCTGTGGAACTTAGTCATTTGCCCCATCAGTCATTATTGCTTGAGGAGTAATTTCGCTTTCCATCATGGGACACTATGCCCCTTCAGTCTTTTGCCTGAGTTAAGAGGTAAACTAGAAAGAAGAACTTAAGGAAAAATGTGGGACAAAGATATGTTGGTATAAGCAGGTGAGCACTAAAGTTTAGGTCTTGGGGTCTAGCTGGTGACAAAAGTCCTTATAAATGGCCCATGATTTGCTCAGAACTCTGGGAAGCAGGTAATTTTGTCTGTTCTATTCACTGATGTGTCTTTAATGCCTTAAATAGTATGAATACAAGGTAAATGCTGAGGTAATATTGATGTATGAATAATGTCTGAGTAGTTACTGAATTCCTGATCTGCCTTGGATTAACAGGACAAATGACTAACTTCGAGACTTCCAATGGGGGGGCTGGATTGCTCTGACTTGTTTTATTACTTAGGGTGGAAATGATGGGCCCATGGGGATAGACAGTCTGAATGTCCTTTTATCACTGAAGTTAGTGTTAATTTGGTCATAATTCCTATTTTATTACCTCCTTTGGGACACTGAGGGCCAAGTATCTCTGTTCTCTAATAGAAGCATGATAAAGTATGAAAACATAGTTACTGGACAAAGAAAAACTTCTCATAGGAATATGGCAACTGTGTTTGCAATATATAAAATTTATTATTGGGAAGAGAAACTTCCAAGTTTTTTCACTTCCAAGTGGACTTCCAAGAAACAACCAACTTTTTTTTTTTTTAAATAATTGACTTAAAGACTAGTTCTGAGATAAATTGCTATATAGAAAGGCTTGAGTTCAGTAGAATCAAATGCTTTGTTGAATCTATCTAAACATCTTCAAAAGTAAACTCACTGCTCATATTTACTATTGCTCTTTTTACAATCTTTTATTTTTCCATAGCAAGTGTTATCCCTTGATACCAAGCTGAGGAAATAGACTATATGTAATGGAGTGTAATATAGTAGGAAATAAATTAATGGTACCCCAAACTCAACAAGATACTATTACAAAATTACTCTAGGCAGTGGGGGAATTTAAAAATAATAATGAAATTATATGAGAGTCACTTTTACATAAAATTATTTAGAGTGGGAAAATATTTTCCTTAAGAGCAAAAGTAAATATGTTCTTTGCCTGAATAAAAAAAAATCCATATACTGAACTTATTTTTGCCAATCTTTAAGTTGGGTAATTGAGTTTTAAATTGAATCACATATATCTAATCCATTAAATCATAATGGTCATACACTAGTGTATTTGAGGTCTCAGCTTAAAACCTCAAATGACCTGTAGACCCATTGAATTACTGTTATGTTTTCTCATAACACCATATGCAATACAGTAAAAATGGTGCTGTGCCTTGATGCTTTTTTATTATCCAAGAATGGATTCCTCCGTTCTTCCATCCTACTCTGCTTCCCCTATGCTTTTCTACTGCTCTGTAAGAGCACAGTCTCTTAGATTTAAGTGACCTCCTGGGTGGATTTAAGAGAGAATGCGTCATGAGGTCTCTCCCTTGGAAGTATTTCCAGAATGTATGATCTAAATTATTGGCATATATGGTGAAAATCTAACTGGTAAATCTAATCTCGTACCTCATATACATAATGAAGCAAAATTAGAGAGATACACATAAACAAACAACAGATAGTGTGAAAATGTAAATTTACTGAAAATGAAATATACATGTATAAGAACCTTTTAGAATGATTTGTTAGAACAAATTTTTTCTTCCTTGTCAACCAGCTTTATTTTCTAGTGCCATTTCATGGTGAAAATTGCAATTACCAAAACATGAGCACTTCATATTTGCAGGGAATTTCATCTCCAAAATGTATTCTGTTAATTCCTTAGTTGTTCTCCCCATCTTCACAGTATATTTAAATATATGAATGATGTATTTATAAAGTCTAGTTACTATTTTTATAGTCTTTGAATATGTGAAACACCTAAACATTTTTTTTTTTTTTGAGTTGACATTCTGGCTTTAAGCCAATGCGCATAAACACCCACACCTTCTTACAAATTTTGTTAAGTTCTTCTATTTTTGATTAAGTTTTTCTAATATATTTTCACTGTTTCTAGGACTGTCAGTAATGACAAGTGCTATGTCATAAGCAGATCACTTATACATACATCTTGGCATAACTTGTTCAACTGTATCCATATGTCTTTTCATTATTAAAAAAAAAAAATGTTCCCCAATGCTTACTGTTTGCTAGAAAATGGGCCAGATGCTGTGTATACAAGACAGCTCTGGTTTTTGCCCTCACAGAATTGGTTTTTCATTTGTATGAAAGACATGGAATAAGCAATTGCATACATAAAGAATAATAAATGTTGTGATATGAAAAGTATACAGTGTCATCAGAAAGCATAATAGTAACTCACCTAGTCTATAGGACATTTGAAATTTTAAGCTGAAACCTAAAATATACTAGAGTGTTAACATTATGATTTTTTTTAAGATTTTATTTATTTATTTGAGAGAGAGAGAATGAGAGAGAGAGAGAGCACATAAGAGGGGGGAGGGTCAGAGGGAGAAGCAGACTCCCCACTGAGCAGGGAGCCCAATGCAGGACTTGATCCCAGGACTCCAGGATCATGACCTGAGCCAAAGGCAGTCACTTAACCAACTGAGC
The DNA here is from genome assembly GCF_009762305.2 of Zalophus californianus. Lineage (NCBI taxonomy): Eukaryota > Metazoa > Chordata > Mammalia > Carnivora > Otariidae > Zalophus > Zalophus californianus. The sequence continues at coordinate 80,925,332 of NC_045599.1, forward strand.
CACCCAGGTGCCCTGTGAACATTATGATTTAATAGATGTTTATTTTATTCACTTAGCATGTGTCAACTCCCAGTATTCTACATGTTAGACATATAGTAGGCATACAAAAAACCTATGGAATAAAGGATGGATGAATAAGAGTATGGCCAAGAGGTTTGGCAGTGAGGTAAGTGCAGGATTACAGAGAAAAAAGAAATAAGAAGGACTGAAAGTGAGGGAATATAGAGGAAAAATGTTCACCATTACCAGGGGAATAATGAAGAGATTAAGCTGGAGAGGTAAACGATGGCCAGATTCCCAAAGGTTTGTAAGACAATTAGAAAACATTGAAATGATCTAAACAAAAGATTCACATGATTATATCATCAAATTACATTTCAGAAAGATCACTCTGTTTGCTCAGTGGAAGATGGCTTACAGGGGCCAAATCTGGTAGAAGAGATGATTTAAAACATTGTCAGGGTCATCTAGCTGAGATCAAATGGTCCTCAGACTAGTAAGATAGCAGGAGTTTTCATGAAATGTGGGCATATTCTGAAACACTTAGTTTAGAGATGTGACAGACTGGTTTTGATTAGATGTGATGAATGTGGGAGAGGGTGGCATCAAAAAGTATTCCCAGGTACTTAGAGAGGCAACAGTGGCAACTGAAGGAAAAACAGGCCCAGGCATGTAGAATCTGAGATGCCTGTGTGGTATCCATATGAAGGAACCCAGCTGACAGACGAAAGGAAGGGGTCTAAAGGGGCTATCAGTTTCCTCCTCAATAAAATGACAATACATGCCTCCAAGATGGGGAGTAGTTTAATGACTTGATATCTGATCTGTAGGAAAGTAATTGACTGTTTTAGCTGAGAAGTCATTTCTGAAGATTTTGCTTTCAAAGAAATTGGGAAGTTTAAAGATGCTGTTACAATAGAGGTGAAGAATTGGATCATGGAATCTAGACTAGATAGCCTAGTAAGTGGAGGCAGGAGGAAGTGGAGAAATGACCTGAATGTTCTTCTGAGTCAAAAATAGTATGTAGGAGTAATTGACCAGGGGTTTGGAGGGAAGCATTGTTATTATTCTAGGTTAATTAAGAGTGAATATGTAGGCTTAATTTTTTTTAGAAAATTGAGAGTTATATATGATCCTGTGTCAGTACCTACAGAGAACTACTGGTACTGGGCATGTAACTGAATTTCTTGGAAGTAAGCGGGGTGTAAAATAAGCCTTGCTATCTTATTTATCTTTCCTTTCTAAATAGCAAAATAGAGAAGTGGATTCATCAACATGTTGGGCTAGCACTGTCCAAAAATTAAAGTAGGTGAGAAATGACAGATGTCCAGCATCTCTCCATGGACTCATTGACATCTAGGCCAAATGGTCTGAGAGCAAGTGGAGGACTATTTTCATGTAGAAATTGTTCTCTTAGGGCTAATACAAATTCCTGCATATTCTATGATGCACAGTGATGCAATACTTCCACTTTTATCTTCATCCTAGGCCAATATATATATATATTTTTTTTTCTTGGCTCTTTTATAGGACAAACTTCTTTTTATATACATCTGTATATACCTATTCAAGAAAAAAATCAATTGACAAAGGTATTTTGTGGCCCAAAAATTATTGATATAGTAGGGAACCAAAATATTATTGATATTATAGTAGGGAACCAAAATACCTAATCTGAAATAAAATTAAATGAGGCTATTTCACCTCCTAGCCAATCCTGCTTTTGACACATAGATAGGATCAGTTTAAACGGACACCACTGTCATCTCTATCTGTTCACTGTTCTCCAAGAGAAAATAAAATGAGATAAATGATTTCTGAGATAAATGACTTCTATCGCTTTTATAAAGACAGGAGTTACAGGATAAATGCTTTCATTCAACACCTTCAGGTAGTTGAATATTATATAGAAATTTACTTAATTTTCTTCAAAATGAGCAAAAGCTCAGGAATCTAAATTCCTATTTTGCTAGGGAGATAATTGACTATTTTGTTGAGAAATCAATTCCAAAGATTTAGTTACTATGAGAATGAAGATTCTGAAACAAAGGAGATGTGGAAAAAAACTGCCTAGCATTGTCAAAACAGAATGAATTGTATAAATGCACAGTCTATTGGGGAAGTAGGGAATGATTTTCTGGCTATGTCTGTAGGGATCTGAGCTTACTATGCAAAATTATTCCTCATTATCACTTTCAGCTTACCACATGAGTCTTCCAAATTTTATATGGCATAGACCAAAATGAGTGAAGTCAGGGAGAGGTCAATATATGATACTTCTAGATAAACTTAGATAAGTCTATTTTATTCCATTCTGAAATATATATATATATAAATATATATATTTATATTTATATAATATATATAAAATATATATATATAAAATATAATATATATTTATAAAATATATATATATATAATGATGACCTTTATTTTTTTTTACCTTTCTCTGTTCTTAAAACACTGCTTGTTGTCATAATCATAAGGAAAGTGTTGAATTAGTTGTTCAAGCATTGAGTTTATACTCTCACATCTAAGAAAAATGTGTCTTTAACTTTAGATCATCCCTTCTATAAGATGATAACCTTCATTGTTAGCCTGATACATGATTTAGCAGTATTTTGTATGTGCCATTTTCTCCTTTTACTTCTGACTAAAGGAAATCATGATATCAAAACTGTAACTCAACATGGTAACTCCTAACGTCTGTCTTTTTAAATTTAAATTAATTAAAATTAGAAACAATTAAAAATTCATTTCTTTGGTCACACTAGCCCAATTTCAGTACTCAATAGCCACATTTGGCTAGAGGCTACATAGAACATTTTCATCACTCTACAAAGTTCTATTGGACTGTGTCATCATAGAGTTACAATGAAAACACTCCTCTATTCAGCTATCTGATCACTTCCAAAAAAAACTTTTTCCAACAAAGAAGCAATGTGTGTTAAGAGAAGTTACATTGTTGGTTAAAAATTCAGAATAAATTTTCACAAAGACAAAAACAAAGGTTACAGATATAGGTTAGATTCTCAGTCTAGTCCACAAAATCTATTTAATAGTCACTGAATTGTATAAACCATCAACAGTAGGATTCTCAAGACCCTCTGGGCCTTACATGTTTTTTGGCAGAAGTTTCTAAGGAGTGAGACCATATATCCTCACTGGCAAATGTCTAAATTTAAAACTATTTGTACAGTGAAGCAATAAATAATCCAATAAATAATTCAGTCAGATTAGATTTATGGATATTTACTAAGCTTAAATGTAACTGGTAGAAATGAAATTTCCCCAAAGCTCAGTGATTAGAGTAGATTGCATTTCCAAAGATACACAACGATATCTACTCTTTCTGCTTCTTTGTAATGTGACCTTTCCTTTCCCTAGCAAAAGTGGAATCTATTTTCTCTACCCTTGAATTTGGGCTGTCTAGAACAGCCAGCCTTCCAGATTTACCCAGGAATGCCCTGGATTTAGGATTGAAAGTCCTGTGCCCCAGGAAACAACTTGACCCCAGGCAAAGAGGGATGGTTGGTGACCCTCACTATTCCTATGATTCATTTTGAACAATAGAATGCAGCATAAGTATCTGTAACTTCTGAGGCTGGGCTTTAAGACATCTGTAATTTCTGCCTTCAATACTTGGATTGTTCTTTCTTAGACTTAGTCACTATCCTGTGAGGAAACCAAAGAAGCCACATTAGGAGGCCCACAGGAGGAGAACAAAGGCCCCAGGCCAATAATGTCAGTGGATCTCCCAATCAGCAGCTAATCCAAACTGATGACCTTGTTAAAAGTCATTTTGGACATTTTGGCCGTTTACTCTACCTCCAGATCACACCACATCAAGTAAAAAAAAAAAAAAAAACCCACCACCACCACCACCACCACCAACATCAACGGCAAAAAAATGAGTTTAGCCTACCTATAGAATCATAAGAGATAGATAACAGTGGTTCTTTTAATCCCTCTAAGTTTGGGGATAGTTTTTTATGTAGCAATGAATAATTGAAACAAGTGGCAAAAGGTCAGCAAGTACTCAGAAGTAAATATCTAAACATTAAATACCGTGTGTGGTAGAAAATGGATTGAATGTGCAATCACTATGTTGATTTTTAAGCTCCAGATCCTTATTTTTTTAGCTCTGGGATTTTGAACAGATCAGTTAGTCTTATTTCTTCATGAATTAACTGGAGATTACGTATCTTACAAAATTATGAGAATTTTCAGATAAGGTGACACATACACCTTAAACCACAAAGTACTACAAGGATACAAGAAAATGTTACTATGTCAGTCATAAATAAGCAATCATTATACTATATTAAAATGTAAATATAACAACATGTTTACTTAGAATATGAATTTCATTAAAGAGAGGTAGCTTAGATAGAGGTGAAAGTGCCATTGGTTTCCATGAAAGTTTGTTGGTAAAATCTTGACTAGGGAAGAAAAGCAACACATACCTATTCCTAGCTCAGCCAAATACACTAAGGTACTTTGTATAATATCAAGATATATCCCTTCATGTTCACTGAGAACCCATAAAATTATTTTAGACCTCGTGAGACTCTTCCACATTACATTTCACTGTGGGTCTTTCACTTTAGTATTTTAAAATTTCAAGATTTACTTTGCTCTTAGCATTAAATTCTCATTAGTTTTCCTGTCTTTTGCTCATTTTCTCTGTGGTATGGGTAATGTAAAAAGAATAACTCAGATAAAGTAACACACAGCTTCTAGCTCCTATGATGATACAGGAAGAAAGTAATTCTCTTGCAGAAGAGTCTTTGAAAGAATAGTGAAAAAGGAGTGCTGTGTATTAAAAAACATTTAACGAGCATGAAATCTGAAATAAGTTTTTTGGTTTGTTTTGTTCAGAAAAATTGGTTAATGTGTGGAAATACTGTATTATGAAAATTTTAATTAAAAATTTAGTAAGCCCATGGGGAAGGTTAACCATCTAACTCCCAGGTCTTCATATAGAAATGATGATAAAAACATCTCAACAAAGCCATATTTTTTTGTGTGTCAGAGTGCATTTCAGAACATGGTAAAAATAAAGCTGAGTTTTTACCAGGCAAAAATATTTTTATCCTTTTCATGGTTAGTATAATGCTGCTGCATTTTTAAACTTGTTATAGAGATCCGTTAAATTTTACTGCGGAAATTGAGGAAGGAAAATTATGCACATGGGGTCTTTAACAGGTTTTGTGTCTAACGGCTTTGACACTATCCCACTGATTTTTGTCCCTGCCCTGATGGGTAGTCTTGAGAAGTGCCTGTTGTCTGGAGTCTAATGTCACAGCAATTAAATTCCCACAGGAAGCAGTAGCTTTAGGAGATGTGATTAGATTGGAGACACTGATGCTTGTTTTGATGTTGAAAATGCATCATCGATCAAGGCTACTGATTTCAACAACTGCTCTTGCTGAGGGGAGGCGTGGGCTTAGCTTCTGCCTTTATATTTCACTGTGGGGAAAATGAAGTCTTCTCTGCCTGTCAAGCCTTTACTCTCATACAAGGCCAATGCCTTTAGCAGATAATCCCCCAAATGTCAAATAACCTTTATTTCCCAGAGGTCATGTTGATCTTTTTCTTCTCATTCTGACCTCAGAACAGACCTATTCATTTTACATCTGACATCAGACCATGAAAAAACAGAGTAAGTTTTAGCTTTTTTCCAGGGCTTGTTGGGATGCTTTTTGTTGTTGCTGTTACTGTTCTCCCCAGCCCCACTGCCAGCTACCAAAGAAATGTGTTGTGTGTGCGTGTATATGTGTGTATGTATGCATGTTATTATTGTTCAAGGCATAGCAGAGAAATTCTAAGCACTTCATTTAAGTTAACCAATTTTTGGAAACAAGGGAAAACATCAGTGATAAGAGGTAGTCTCTAAATAAAGTTAATTAATCAGCAAGTTTCTTGTTAATAGGCAAGATTTTCTTCTCCAGCCACCATTTTGGAACAGATTCCTCTCTTCCATGATTACCAACCCCTAAATCCCAGAAGATATTCTTAAAGGCCCTGCACATCTGAAAATGAAGTTAAATGATTCTACTCATAATATTGAATGCATGTTTATTCACACACAACTGTCCCCTAGTAGAGGTGAGTCTATCATATATTGATGTTTAATTGTCAGAGTAACATATACAATGAAGATGCATGTAATATGAATTGTGGAATCAAATGATTATCTGACCAATAGTATAAGTTTGCCAATCCATACTATTGAAAATCCCATAGCTTTCCCTTAAAAGACCCTCAAAATTATTATTTTTTACTTCAAATCCCAAATTATCCTAAGGTTAATGTTTGTCTCAATATTATTTCAACATTATTTTGGAAAGAAAAACTCAAAAAGTTAACTCATATTTTTGTTGTTTCCACAATAAAGGATGTTGAGGAAAAGTACTAGTTTAAAATAAGTCAGCCCTTCCTAAAATTATTTATAGTGCATTAAAATATATATTCTTCCTTATATGAAAAAAAAGAGTAATATACTTTTCAAAAAAATAAAAAAGTAATATACCTTTAAAATGAGGACAATACAATGATGAAGCTTCAATAATTGGGTCCCCCATCAAGTTTTGTGATTTTAGGAAATATACATAATCTTGTTAATCCTCAATTGCTTTACCTGCAAATGGGGATTATAATAATACTTAACTCACAAGGTTGTTGTGAGGATATAATTAGATATACATGTAAATCACTGTTATTGAGTGAATGCTACCTAGTAAGAGGGCAATAAATATTAGTGGCTGCTAGGCTAGCTGTTGAAATATAATTTTTAAGGTATCATATCTGTAAATATTACTTTGCTCTAAGAACTGATCTTTGGTCTCTCGTTCATAAGTGTTTTCTTGGGTGCCAGCTACAAGTGAGCAATGTGCTGGGAGCTTAGATTACAAACTAAGTTAAGACAAATTAGGAACCAAGAGTTTGGAATGGGACAAAGAACGGTGCACACACTCAAACACACAGCAGCGGAGAGCTTCGATACATACTGTGGCAACATTATGGAGGAACATGCGCAGTGATTTGGGCCTCTATCCCTTTCTAGACAAATGATGACAATCAATGACACAGAGGATGAAGAGGTATGGATCATGGTGATTGACTTGGAAGTATAATCAAAACAAAGAACTACTAGCATGATCAAATGCACAGAGGTAGAAATAGCATAGTGCAGGGCTGTAACTAAATGTACTGGATGAGAGCTAGAAAGGTAGGCAAGAGAAGGATCAATCACTGAGGACCTTGCATGTTCTAAGATGCTCGGACATTATTTTCTGGATGATAGGTGGCTAGTAAGCAGCTAAGAAATGTCGTCAAACTTTGCATTTTAAATAGACCATTCTAGCAACAGTGTAAGTATGCATTTACTTAGGGCCTCTGAGAAGGATTTAGGCTGGGTTCTTAATCTTTGTAGCAGAAGATGATTTAGGTCAAGAATTTGTCAGAGAGGTTAAATTAGTATATCAGGCCCATTGTTTTGAAGGGAGCTAATCCAGATGCCCTTTTTCCCACAGTACACAAACCAGGAATGTTCCTCCTATCCATCAGATACTATCACTACTTCACCTCAAACCACCTCCATAATTAACTGTTTTCAGGGATGCCACCACAAGAGAACTGAGGTGTGTGTGTGTGTGTGTGTGTGTGTGTGTGTGTGTGTGTGTTTAATTTCTCAGACTCTATTGAAGTGCACTGATATTGCTGTATTTAAACCTAAATCAGCTGGGCAGAAGGAGTAGGCTGCACTTAGAGACAACTACTACCAGATTGGGGAGGGTTTCTTCTGTGTCTTCTGTTACTCTGCAGCCACAGCTGACTTCAGGAATCAGATTTTAAGAGTTAAGGAAGATGCGAATATTCCATTTCTGCTGGTTCATAATGAATCAGATTTAGGAGATAAAAAGAAGGTTTCTGTAGAGGAGGTAAAGACCAGAGCCAATGAGTGGAATGTTAGCTATGTGGAAATGGCTGTGAAAATGTGAGCTAGTGTTGACAAAGTGTTTTTTAATAAGGGAAAGTTGAGCAAGAAAGATGGAAGACCTCTGAAATGGAATTTACTGTGGTTCTGATTATGTACACGTGAGATGTACCTGGCCCAGCCATCTGGGCTCACATGGTTCGTACCATAAATACCTCTGAGGGGCCTGTTCTGTGTGTCTGGAAAGTGCCCACACTAGTGGTTCAGTCCAACTTCCAGGTTCCCAGGTTCATGAGGCCCTAGATCACCTTTTTCTCAATGCATTTGTTCCCCCACACTCCTTGTACTTCTGGGTCAGCTCGGCCTTAACCAGCTTGCTTACTCAAGTGTCCAGGCCTTTCCAGTTATCACTGCCCCATGAGTTTGGTCTCAGCTTAATATTCTAGAGAATATTGCTTAGAATGATGCTGCATATGCACACAGATATAAATATGTATGAAATTTGCAAACAATGAAAGTCGCAACTAGAGAAGAAAAAGACTAAAGATTTTGTGCCATGAGAAAAATAAATAAATAGGATGAAGTGAGTTGATAATTGAAATCATTAAGGTTGCACTGATACTGAAAATGAGACTCATTTATCAAAAACACCTTAAAGAAGTCATTTTAGCATGTGGTCAAGAACTGTTCATGGATATGGTATCAAATTTTGATCAATGCAAAACATTTATTGTTTTTACCCACTCAGTATAGGTTAGTTTCTAGCAATGTTTGCAACATATGAAGATGAACAGAATGGTTTGAAATAAGAAACAGAGTTTAATGATCTCAGGATTCTGTGAGAACTTTACCTCTTGGGTTTAATAGAAAAGTCAAGACATGAAACACTTATATCAAAGTCTGTGTACAATCCTGAAATAGTGACAAAATAAATTCTGTGATATTCTTGAATATTTTATCTATTATTAAAAAGGTATTCAATAATACTACAGGCATCATTTTTGGTACCGATTTCATTATGCCAAACTGACTATTTTTTTCAACAGTATCATTTATTTAATATATGCTATTGAAAAAGATGCTGCAACACATGTACGTGTTTATATAAACATATATAGACATGTATAGACATATATATATACACATAGCCAATATATATGCATACTCAATACATATATATAAATATACTAAAATGTGTGTTTTTTATATATTCATATACATATCCAAGGATATTGGCAGTTTTTTCAAATAATAGGTATTTTCAAATGAGGGTATTCTGTAAATAGTGAAACCATTTTAAAAGGAATATTTAACTGGGGCTTATTAATAGGATGAAGAGGAAACAAAAGTACATTGAAACTATGGGATTATTCCTCATAAAATGGGAACATTGATGTTATTCAGATATAGTAATAGGTATATCTACTCAAGTTTATGAGAGTATATTACAAGGCAGTGACTTATTTATTAGGAAAGAAATAGTATGTGTTTGCAGACCTAGGATAGTTTCATTTTGTTGGCTACTCAAGTAACTTCTGCAAAAACAATTTTTTTTTTTTTTCTGGGCATGTGGAGACAATCGATTCAAATAAATGATTTGCAATCATAAAAGCAATCACTGGTCAAGATTCTGCTTTATGTGGCTTTTTTTTTTTGTATTGACATTTTAGGTGATGTTGATTTCTATTTAAATGTAATAATTCTAAAATTGTAGGTCATGATAGGCATCAAAGTTAAGAAAGAAAGAGAGGGAAGGATGGAAGGAGGGAGGCAAATGGGAGGAAAAGGAGGAAAGAAGGAATGAAATGAGAGAGTGAGAAAGGAAAGAGAAATTGAAAGAATAAAATAGAAAAAATAAAATATGAAAATGACATTTTCCAATAAATAACTTTTACATGCGATGCACATGTTTTTAAGTAAGTATTATATCACAGGAAAAATACTTTAAGCTTAAGTACAGTCTTGGGATTGTCAGGGAAACTGATTAATTTTGCTCTCATTCCCATTTTCTCAACAATCTTTGTCTTCAGAGTGGATAAATGCAGTGTCACTCTGGGTTCGCTTGGCAATCTTAAAATTGTCACAAGAATGGATTGGGTGCCGTTTTCTCTTCTTGTTACAATCTTTGTCATGAGCTCTCACAGACCTTTTAATGCTTGATATGCTCTCATTCTCATTACATATTCTCATTCCCATAACAAAGATTATAATGAAAGAAGAAAATGTCATAAAATTAATCCATTCTCATAACAGTCTGTAACGAGGGCAGAAAATTGAGCAAAATTAATCCGTTCTCATAACAATCTGAAGATTGTAATGAGAACAGAAAATGGCATTAAATTTATCCTTCTTTTGACAATCTTTAAATTGTAACAGGGCAGGAATGGGATACAAGATTAACAAGCCCTTGGGACAAAGGCTCTAACTAGAACTGAAAATCATACAAAATTAATTTGTATGTGTGTGTGTGTGTGTGTGTGTGTGTGTGTGCATGTATGTGTGGGTGTGTGTTTGAGAAAGGCCTGAAAGCCTGAAATTGTAATGCTTGGTTCCGTTGGGATACCATATTAAAATCAGTACCTATTTTAATTTGCCTTAAAATACTAGAGCCTGACACCTTTGCTAAGATAGTGAATTAAAACAAATATGGATGTTCACTCTTCAAGTAGACCCTGAGGGCAAAACTGTTTTAGTAAGTAGGATAGTAAAGAAAGTGGAATTTGTTATTGAAATCATGAATTTATGAATAACCCATTTGTTATCCAATAACTTTAATTTAAACATCTTCTTTTAAAATGAATAACACAGTAGATGTAGTCTAATGTTGAGCAACAGTTGTGTGACCACGAATTTTAATTCATTTGTATGCACAACTGGCCCATGTGCTTGTATGTATGCAGACCACAGTGGCTCATTTCCACTAGCATACATCTGTGGTCAAATAGCCAGATTTTTGGTTTTACACTAACTTTTTTTTTCTAGTTTATCTATTGTATAATTTCTTCGCTTAGTCACTTAATGAACTGAATTTATGATTGCCTTTCAGAACGTTTTTGTTTTAAATATCCTCAATCTCTAAAAGGAAACTAAGGTCAAACAATACTTGCATAGACTGCAAATCTGTTCAAGCAGAACATGAACAGCTTTTTATTTGCCTTTATAATTGAAGTATAAACAATGTAATGAATTAATTTGCTAATTATTCTTACTTATGAGGGCACACATATTTGTGCGTAGAATGGATTTTAAAAATACTTATTTAGCACCGATGTTAAAACATCCATTATAAATGGATTTATGAATACATTCACACTTTACAAAAATTATGACCTTTTTTTCTGTGAGTACAGGACCTATTACAAACAAGCAGTAATTTCAATTGCTTAAACAAGAGCCTAGCATTTTAAAGGTATATATTAGGAACTAATAATGAATGGCAATAATATTAAAGACTTCACAGTTTTATTTTTATAGCGTCAAAATGAAAAGTCTCATTTATATATTGTTTTCCCTCTTTTAAAACTGTACCTCCAGTAACATTTGAGAAAATTGCAAGTATATCAATGAAATTGCAATAAATTATTGGGATGCAAACCTATTTTGTGGTGTTTTCCGGATACTTTAAAAGGAAATATCTACTTGAAAACCTTCATAGTTATGTATAATGGTATCACTGGTTGAAAATGCATTATTGAACATCACTTGTCTTAAGCATCAAAGATAGTATTCCAATAAATTGGAGGCATAATTAGCATGTTTGAAAAATATCCTTTTTTAAGTTGCACTCTTAGGTTTTTCATATCCAGAGCCTAGGTTTGAAGGATTTGCTAAACTGTATCTTCTGTTTCTTTTGACAAGAAAATATATACAACTGTAACTACAATTAAGAGTGTTTTTTTCCGTAAAAATAAAATTAGAGTCTAGGTCAAGTAAGTAAATCTAGACATGGTCATGGTGCCATATTTTGAGAAATTTGCAAAGCCTGGGTTTAAATTGCCACCCGTTTTTCTACATCCAGAAGAAAGATAAATATAGTGATTCATAGGACTTGTGAAACCTTCAGAAAGTAAACCTTTTGCTTCATGGAAAAATGAGAAATTTGGGAGGTGGCACTTTTCATCATCAACAAAAGCTATTTTTGCAGACCAAAGAAGAAATGAAAAACTTTTCATTTATTTAGCTGTTCCTGGAAAGGTTGTAAAAGGTCCTATCATGAAAGACGAAAAGGAAGAGCTGTTCATAGAAAGCTTTTAAAGAACAAACATCATAAGCTCAGATTCATATGGTAGGTGGAATATTGTAGGAAGGGGCAGGGGACAAAGCACCAGGATGTGATCCCAGAAAGAGGAGCCTCTTCTCTGTACTTTTTCCATTGTTCCCACCTTTTATATACTTAGCTATAGGTGTGTTCCAATTTAATGTACTATTCTGTGTGGAAATCCAGGTTTCAAAAAAATGTGCGTGGAAGTTCTCTTTTAAATTAGTTTTACTAAATAGTACACCATGGGGCAGCTTTACAGAGTATACTCATATAATTCCAATGCAATATGTGCCATTATCAAAATGTGTTCATCATTCATGGTAGGCTTTTTCAAATTGTACTGGTATGCTGCACCAAAGTCTTTGTATCTGAATATATTGATACATACTACCAATAACAGTATACCTCACTGTCACTGTTTTATTGAAGTAAAAATAGCCATTTCTAACATGGGCAAAATTAAATATTTATATCATAGCATAATCATTAAAAAAACTTTCATGTGAAATATATGGAGAATGTTTTGTGTTTTTACCAATCATATGAGAATTCCTTTGCAGTGGGAGAAACTCCAAGAGACTGTGGTAACCATAGTGGCAGGTGAAATGGAGCCTTGGAGAAGACAAAAGGGAGTTGTTAATACCGGGAAGAGTGGAAGGCAGAGCACTGTGCAAGGAAAGGATGGGCAGAGAATAGAAAAGCTCCCGGTGACAGTGGTGATAAAGGATTTGTGGGCCTGATTAAAGTGTTTGTTCTATATATATGATGAAAATATCTTCCTCTAGGTCATCTACAAAATAGTAAATAATTTATATATTGCTCTCTAATTCACCTGTATAAACAGAATTTTGCTTTGGGAAGCTTGAAGAACTGGATAAAGTAATACTGATGATACTGAGTTATACATGTGAGGAATGGAGCAAGATAATTCATGTCTTGTATTTAGCTAGTGGATAGAGATTTTACCAAAATAGAGACAATTAGACTTGGGATGTGGCTGTTTCTTTAGTAACGGTTATCTCGTCAAACTTTGTCAGTCTGGGAGTATCGATATGATCCAAGATAATGAATAGATTATTTACTAGGTGGTATTGAGAACTTCCCATTCAATTTCTCAGAGACCCCTTATCATTGAAGTTACTCCAGCTCCTACATTTCCTAAGCATAGCAAACCATCGCTCCATCCCAAGAAGACCTTGCGGGGTGGGTCAGTATCCACCCACCATTGCAAATGGAAGGGGTCATCATCTCCAGCCCTAGGTAATGCTTGTGTACCACTGGTGTTAACTCTTTACTGTAGAAACTGTGTTCCCCAGAAAACACAGTCACTTTTCTCTAGTATCCAACTATGGATGAGCCTGTCCATCTGCCTGTCATTTTACTTTTGATGATGATTCTGAAATGTCTGTAATCATCTTCATGTTTCTCAAGGACCTAATCTGCTAAAGCTTAGGCTCTAAAGTGGAAAATTGCATTCTGATTCTTATGCTGTTTTGGCATTTCTTCCCCCCCCACACACACACCATTTTGTTTCCCATTTTAGATTACTTGACAATAGTGCCAGAGGTTCCCATTGAGTTCCTTTAGTTTATCCTGTTCTGTCCCAAAATTTTATTTTTATTCTTATTTTTTTTCCTATTCACCAACACCTCTTGAATTATATTTAGATTTTATGCTCCCCTGTTAACTCTCAAACTGAGATCTATAAACTTTATGTGTTAAATCCCTGGATTTGAATTAAATACTGTGAATCAAAACCCATTGAAAAGGTATAGTTGTACACTCCCTCCCACCAAATAAAATTCAATATAATATATTCATCCAGTAAAGTGGTCACAGTTTTTTTTTTGTCTTTTTTTGTTTCTTTGTTTTTTTTTTTTTTTTTTTTAGCAACACTAAAATCATGAAGTGGTTCTGCACTGTGTCTAGAAGTAGTAGTATAGGTAATTTCCCTTGGATTTCACTGATCATGTGCAGCATGGCACTGATAATTCATTTTAATAAGACTGAGACAGGTGACATATTGAGTCTAGCAAGCAACATGAATGGAGAGAAAATGCTTTGTTTAGACATAGAAGAAAAATACCACTTTATATGTAGGCATTTATTTAGCCTTTATTTTAGACTTTTTAACAATCGTATCCTGTCACTTCTGACAGCTGTTTCTTACAAGCAAAGCCTGTCTTAGAAACTAGTCCTGAGTCCTAATTGCTCTGTGACTTTGTATAATACTTTATAAAAGATAAGAAAATAAGCATGGGAACTAAAACTGAAATTAGGAATGAGAAAGTCTCAGTTGGATGGAGGTGGGTCACACTTTAAAAAAAATAAAGAGAGGGATCATTTTATTTGAGCCTCCACATGTTTTCAGGTTCTGTTATAAAGCCAAAAGTGTAACAAAAAGCTTTTTTTTTTCTTTATTAGTAGAATATAAGTTGATTTTGGTGGTAGGTAGTTTTAAGGTAATTGCACTGAATGACATTCTTAAGTATATTTCTACTAATAACCAATAAAATTTATATTCCTTAGAGAACTGTCTTGACCATTATGACAAAATATTTTTCCAGAACTTTGTTTTAAAATCTATTAATCAACAAAGTAATAGAATACTTATTTATTAACAAAACAAGTATGTGTGTGCATATAAAAGAAATGTTCACACAATAATACACTGTTCGTTTATTTGCTTTTTAAAATAGCTTTGAGAGAATAAAAAATTATTTTTTCTATTCGGTAATTTCCTCTCTGTTCTTCTAAGTACAATGGAAGTCCAGGTTATTTCATTGTCAACTTTACCGGTGAATGAAAGAGAAAGAACAAAGGAGAGAGGGAAACAGTGAGTATAATGTTGAACCTTGTAATCACTTGCACCTAGGAAGTATAAATATAATGAGATTTTGCCTAGACATTATGATCTGCTATAAGTGGGGGGCTTAGATATGGCACATTAGACATAAAAGAATTAAAATATTTAAATGAGCATAAATTAAAGTGGTAATTTATTGTTTTCTATCTTGATTTGTACAATTTGGGAATTACACAAAGAGAAGAAGATGAAACCATGACTAATGTTGACAGCTGGTCTCATTTATTTTTGATGCAGACCCAAAAGGCTTGCAAAGTTTCATATTTCTAAAGCTGTATTTAGTATGTTTCCTTCTGGGTAGTTCAGGTCTCCTCTTCCTCCAAAAATACTCTTTGTGTAGCAGAGGAACTATTGTTGGATATCCTCCTATTTCTATACAAGCCTCTCTTTCTCCAGCTGCCACTGCAGTCGTCCTTACAGAAAAGTGTAAGGCCACAATGAAGACAGTATCCAGAATTTAGTTAACATGTGGAGGCAATATCCCTCTGTTTTATTTCTGAAGAAACATAGACATTTTATTGAAACACTATGTAAGTTATGCTTTAAGAATTTTCATAAAGTTTAAATGTTTTTAAAACAATGCTAGTATTGGCATCAATGTATCAAATGTGAAACTGATAATGAATCACACAAAGTATTTACACTTAATATTTAGGAGAAGAATCTTGGGGGTATGCACTTCAGTTTTACTTTCTACTATAGTATTCCTTTAGTTTTAAGCCTGTTCGTTATTTTTAAAGAAAACGGATCTTCACTAATAAGCTAATGTTTTAATGTTTAACTCTTGTATTTATGAACTGAGAATCAATGAAAATCTTAGGGAAATAATTTTATTTATGATTGCCTAAATTATTGCTTAGCTTAATCGTGTGAACTAGTTAATTTATACTGATTATAAGCAAAGGAATATTATAATGATAAATTGGAATATATCTTATTCATTATTTTACTTCCATGGTATAATCAAGAAAACATCTTTAAGAGGGAATTTTTATTTTAGCTTTTCCTTGTAGAGCCTTCTCTATAGCTTTAGGTGCTCATATTTAACCTTCATGTTGTAGTTGGCCTCAGCAGGTTTTCCTATTAAGAATAAGTTCATTTAAAAATAATGCAAATAGTATATGTAAATATATTTTAAAATTAAATAATACATGCATATAAAGAGTAAAAACTGTGTTGGTGAGAGATTCCATTGAAATTTTACTCAATCATGTACATCATATATACGTACATACATGTGGTATCATATTATGCTATTTTTTAAATTTTTTCATTTAATATGTCATGTGGACAAAAATTAGGATTGAATATGATAATAATATGTGGAAAATTTGTTTGAGTTTTTTGTTTTTGTTTTTTTTAAGTGGGTTGCTGTTCCAGTTACTATTACTGCATAAAAATTGTCTCCAAAACTTAAACACTTAAAGCAATAATAATTGTTTTGTTACTTCTCAGTTTCTTTGGGTTAGGAATTTGGGAATGTATAGCAGCATAGTCTGGCTTCAGGTCTCTTTTGAAATTTTAGTTAGGTGGTGGATGGAGCTGGAATAGCTGGTGATTGGAGAAGCCAGGGGCTTTGCTAGACATCTCTTTTTTATTTAGTTTCTGGGATGTGATCTCTCTGTCCGGGACCATCCTGTGAGTCCTCTCAGCATGATGGCCTGAGGGCAGACTGCCTACATGACACCTCGGAGCTCCACTGTTAGTGCTCACATGATCAAGTCAGAAGCTGAATCACCTCTTACGATCTAGCTTCGGAAGTCATACAACATCATTTCCATCCTATTCTTTTTGATGAAACAGTCACAGATATAATTATTCTGTCTGTCGGTAGGATGATCAGCAATCCCGGTTTGCTTTGAGACGGTCCTGGTGTTAGCGTTAAAATCCCACCTCCTGGGAACCCCTAGGGCAGTTAGTCATCCTACTCTTAGTTAACAGAAAACGATTTAAGTTTAATAAATTCCTTTAATAAATTTCAGCAAGGTTTTATTTTATGGTTATTGATCTTAGGGTTCTGTATAGCCAACCTTTACCTTTATCAAACTATGAAGCCTCCAGTGTTATATTCTAGAAGAATGATTGTTTTGCTTTAATTTGGCTTTTAGTCTATGATTACTTTTTGTGTTATGGTATAAAGGAGGAGGTAAGGTTTATTTTCTTCCATATAATTTATTTATTTAATTTATTGAAAAGATCATTTTCCTCCAACAAATATATATAAATAAATATATATATATATATATATATATATAAAATGTGATTTTTTTACATGATTTCCACTGCCATAATTAGTGGAAATGTATTGATGTCTTGAACTATGATGCTAAAAGTCCTTCGCCTTTGTGCTCTTATT
Organism: Zalophus californianus; assembly: GCF_009762305.2. Classification (NCBI taxonomy): domain Eukaryota; kingdom Metazoa; phylum Chordata; class Mammalia; order Carnivora; family Otariidae; genus Zalophus; species Zalophus californianus. Next base: position 80,942,757 of record NC_045599.1, read on the forward strand.
ATTCAGTATCGCTTTTGTTATTCTAGATCCTTTACATTTCCTTGTAGGTTTTATAATCTGCTTGTGGATTAAAAAAATGTACCTAGGATTGTGTTGAAACTATATATCAGTTTGGACAAAATGGGCATTATAAATAGACTCAGTCATTTAATCCACTAATATGGTTTGGATGTACATTGATTTAGTTATTGAGTTTTTCTCAGTACTTCTCTGTATTTTCCAGTTTCAGGTCTTGCTTATTTTCATTATATAATTTCCAGCTATTTGATATTGATATTTTTGTAGAGAAGTGTAACTGATTTTTTCATTTCATTTTTTTCTTGCTTCTTATGTGTGTATATGTGTGTGAATATATGACTTTTTGTATGTATGTATGTTGTATTTATATGATTTTTCACATTATGTTTGGGAACCTTCCTAAATTTACTTATTATTGTCAATATCTTATATTTAGATTATTTTGTATTCTCTGTGTAAAATTGATGTCATCTAAAGTAAAATTAAGGTAGTTTCTTTTTCTGAACCATAATTTTTGTTTTTTTTCCTAACCTGATTTTGAAAGCTAAAATGTTCAGTAGGATTTGAAGAGTAGTGTTACAGTGTATCTAATTTTTATCTAATCTTGGTCTAAATTTTAACAGTGTATCTAATTAGTGAGAAAGCAGTCAACATGTTATCTTTCAGTGAAATATTAGAGACAGATATATTTGGTAGATTCTCTTAGTTATAGTTTTTAAAAAGTTTTTTGCTATGCCCAGTTTCATGAGAATAAAATTTTTAACCATGAAATGGTACTGGATTTTATTTAGCAAATAATATTTCTAGCTCTTTGGCTTGGTCCTTTATTCTCTTAATATGGTAAATAAAAAGGAATGGTTTTCCATAAATAAATCCCACTTTATTATCATGTATTAACCATTTGATATATCAACTGGATTAGATTTGCTGTGATTTTAGAATTTTCGTGTCAATGTTCATAGGAATATCTTTTCCCTAATTTTTCTTTCTAATGTCTTTGTCAGGTTATGGTATCAGCATTACGCTGGTTACATAAAATGAGATTGAAAGTCTTGCTTATTTTTCTATTCTATGGGAGATTTTTTGGAACATTTGGTATTATGTCTTCCTTTAATATTTTGAAAAATGCATCAGTGGAACTATCTGACCCAGTTATTTTCTTTTTGACAAGGATTTTACATATGGAGTAAATTTATTTTACAGATATAATATTATTCAGATTATTTATTTTGTATTAGTATTGGTAAATTGAATTTCTAAGACATTTGCCTAGTTTATTAAAACTTCTCAAAAAAATAAAAAAAAATTAAAATTAAAAAAATAAAAATAAAAATTCTGAGCTATTGACATAAAGTTATATGTAATTACCTGTTATTATATTTTTAGTATTTATAGTTGTGATGTCCCTATTTCCATTTTCATTAATGGAATTTGTGTATTCTCTTTTATTCTGATCTCCTCTGTTAGGTGTTTATCAATTTTATAATTCTTTTTGAATATCTACCAATTGGCTCTACTGATTTTTTTTCTATTGTATGTCTGTTTTTGTTCTTTAATATATCCTCATTTAATTTTTTTTTTCTTTTCCTCTTTTATACTTTGGCTTTAATTTACGATTCTTTTTCTCATTGAGTTGGAAGCTTAGGTAATTTACTTTTAGTCTTTTCTCAGTAATATGTGCTTTTTAAGCTATAAATTTGGTACATGACACAAGTTTTGATATGTTTTATTTTCATTGTCATTCAGCTTGAAAGATTTCTTAATTTCTATTGTGTCTTTTTTTTGGGGGGGAAGGGGGTCCTTAATTTCTAAACCCTTGCAAAAAATATAGTAGTTATTCTACTGTGTACTACATTGTACAATTTTTATTTTTAACTACTTAGAGTTTCTTTATGGCTTAATTTAAGATCTACTTTTGTAAATGTTCTATGTGCACTTTAGAAGAATCCTTTTTTCTACCGTATGGGCATAATGTTCTATAAGTATCTATCAGAGTAAATTACTAAATTATATTGTAAAAATCTTTCTTACCAATATGTTTAATTTGTATCACCTCTGGTACTGAGAGGTAATTGTTAAAATCTCCAGACAGGATGGTGGATGGCTTTCTCTCTCTCAGTTGTTTTCAAACTGTATGTTTTGTTGCATTCAAAATTGGATTTGTATGTCTTTTTGTTGAATTAAGCCATTTATCAGTATAGAATATTTTCTTTATATCTAATGAACTTCTTGCTTTAAGGATTATTTTATACGATGATATTAGTAGCACCCACTTTGATTTCCAGTGTTCACATGGAAATTTGCTTTCAGCAAATTTGCTTTCAGCTTAATTGTGTCCTCATATTTAGAGTGGACTGTGTGTGTGCATGTGTGTGTGTAATAGTTTTTTAATCAATCTGGTGATCTTTGATTTTTACTAGGGGTTTTAATATCATTTAATTTAATGTAATTGGTAATTGAGTTGGGTTTAAGTCTACCATATTGCCCCTCTTTTGAATTTGTCCCAACTGTTCTTTGTTTAGTCAGAATTTTTTTTTATTTAATCAGTTTTTAAATTACCCTTTTATCATCTTTTAGCTTTTGTCTGTGCTTACTTCTGTTGTTCTGTTAATTATAATATTTATCTTTTAATTTATTAAAAACTACATTAAAGCAATACATGAGCCACTTCCCAAATGTTGCCACAAGTAGGCTCCATTTACCCTTTATGTACCATTTGTTCTATTCCTATCTTATGTTTTACTATTATATATGTTACAAATTCCACAATGAATTCTTATTGTTACTTTAAGATGTCAATATTTATTATAGTTATCAATTTATTTACTATTTTTGGAAACTTCCAGTCTTTCTTAAAGGTTTATGATTTCATCTGGGATTCTTTACCTTTAGCATAAATAACTACTTCTAGTATATCTTAGAGTTCATATCTGTTGGAGACAAATTCTTTCAGTTTTTCTCTTTTTTATAAAATCTTAATTTTGCCTTTGTTTTTGAATAGTATTTTATTGTCACATTATATCTTTCAATACCTTAAACCTGTAGTTCTATTATATTCTGCCTTTTATAATTTCTGTTGCAAAGCCAGCTTTCAATGGTATTGTAGTTTTCCAGCTTTATGGTCACTGAATTGCTTGAATCTGTGGTTTTATATCTTTCATGAGGTTTAGAAAATTCCTAATTATTTTTCTTTGATATTTTTCCAATATTCTCCTTTTTCTCCTCTTATGCCTCAACTCTGTATATTATAAATATTTTGAGCTCTTCTTTGTATATCTTTTGTTCTTCCCCTTTTCCTATTTTTTTTCCTCCATGTTTCAGTTTGAATATTTCTGTTGATCTCTTTTTGAAATCCCTAATCCCATCTTCTGTTGTTTACAGGCATCTGTTGAACCCTTCCATCAAGACCTTAACTTCAGGTAGTTGTATATTGATACTTATAGGGTACAGATTAGATTCTTATTTCTATTGATTCTAAATATATTTTGAAGTTATTTCTTTTTTCATTCATTCTTTCCATATTTTATCCCATTTTACTTAGTGTACTAATCACATTATCTGAGATCTTTGCCCGTCACACCCAATATGTGAATCATCTCTGGTTCTGCTGCTGTTCACTAATAAACGAACTAGTAAATTTTTTAAAAGATTTTGACAGTTTAATTTCTTCTGAATATAAGTCACTTTTTGCAGGCTTGGAAGCAGAATCAAATTAAGGCTGTCCAGTCCTCTAGGGATCCAGGCCAAGTCTTGTGATCTTCAACAGAATAACGTCATAATATAAAGTGCTAACAATGGGGTTATAAACTCTAATTAATTGCCACTTATTTATATTTTTCCCTTAGTAAACAGCCAAAAGCCCAGAGCTTAAAGGCATGATATACAGAACATCTTGATCTGTAGAGGACAGAATCACCCAAATTATATTCTTGGACAAACTATTGGAAAGCCTGATCAGAGCTAGCCAAGGATTAATGAGCAGGAATTTTTATATTTTGAAAACTTGCTCTGAGGTTTAGAAAAAAACTTCTGGGGCGCCTGGGTGGCTCAGTTGGTTAAGCGACTGCCTTCGGCTCAGGTCATGATCCTGGAGTCCCGGGATCGAGTCCCGCATCGGGCTCGCTGCTCGGCAGGGAGTCTGCTTCTCCCTCTGACCCTCTTCCCTCTCGTGCTCTCTATCTCTCATTCTCTCTCAAATAAATAAATAAAATCTTTAAAAAAAAATATTAAAAAAAAAAAAAAAATAGAAAAAAACTTCTGATTGCTATTAATAAGAAAGCAAGTAAAAAAAAATTACAGATGCATCCACACCAATATTTAATTTTGCCAAGATCTACTAGAACACAAAGTTAGAGATAAATATAGAGGATAAAATACTTAGATATTTTCAAAATAAATTACCCAACTGCCACCTGTGTCTGTCCCTACCCAGATGTGATGATCTAAGCACTGGATATGGAGTGCTGGAATGTGGTGCAGAAATCCATAACTAGTAATTTTTTGTTTGCTAAATTTATGTATTATATATTATAGAATCCTGGATTTTTTTTATAAAAATTACTAAATTGTCTTCTGCCATGCACTTAAAAATTTATTGTTAATTACCTTGAATCCTTTAAGTCTTTATTTAATATTTTCAGGACAGGTTATCTTAGGTTCTCCTTTTTTCAGTGTTGAAAATATCACCCCTTGTGTGTGCTTTTTATTTACAGTTAATGGTCTTTCTGGAATTTCAGTTAAAGGTCCAGGACGGTCACCAGGGTCACTCCATTCTGGCTGGCCTTGAAATCCAAACTCCATTTCTTAACTCTATATTGCCTCTAAAATATTTTCACACTTTCCTGGCCTCTAAGTGGCGATGTTCTACTAAGCATGGACAAATATCAAAGACTTTTTCTCTGAGGCCTTTTCCTTTTCAAGACTTCTCCCCTCAAATGCCACTTGTCTAAACAACTTTGATATGTAGTGTCTGTCACCTCTGCTAACTGAGATCTCTCTTTTTGTGGGTTCTCTTTCCCCACAGTATGATCTGGACTGTTCTTTCAAGGAGAAAACTACTGTGAATATTGGCCTCATCTTCTAAGTTTATCTTCTCTCATAAATTGTGGCCCAAAGTTAATTATTGCCCAATGCCTAAAAAGAATTTCTTTATATATTTTGTTAGTTTTTAAAATATTATTTTTCTGGGGCACCTGAGTGGCTCAGTCGTTAAGCGTCTGCCTTCGGCTCAGGTCATGGTCCCAGGGTCCTGGGATCGAGCCCCGCATCGGGCTCCCTCCTCCGTGGGAAGCCTGCTTCTCCCTCTCCCACTCCCCCTGCTTGTGTTCCCTCTCTCGCTGTCTCTCTCTGTCAAACAAATACATAAACTCTTTAAAAAAAAAAACAAAATAAAACACTATTTTTCCCTTCTCCCCCTCTTCCTCCTCCTCCCCCGCCACCCTATCTCCCTCCCTACCTCCCTTCCTTCCTGTTGTTGTTGTTGATCATGGTGATCTATTGTGAGAGAAATAAACCTGATACTGGCTTCTAGATCATGACTGGAACTGTAAGTTGTTTGGATGAAAGTTAATTACAATTTTCTTTTTCATTCATATGGAATTGGCAAGATTAGTAGTTTTACCAAGGCACAGATCACAGTCAGACATGAGAAGTTCCTTTCTGTACGTGGAAGGTATCTGTTAGTTCAGGTGCCTCATTCCTTGCCCAGCAAATTTAGGTTCAGTTCTCCTCATAGAATCAGACTTTGTCCTAACAGTTTAAACTTTAATTCTCCCCTAGGCATTATAAGAGACACTGCCAAAATTTTTCATGGTCTCTGTACCTGCATGTTCTCTTATGAGCAGAATGCTTCAGATACATGTGTCAGCCTCCAATGACCCAACACAATACCGTTTTCACCCCATATTAGAATAATCCACTTCATTGATTTACTGTTTCAGGACCTTCCTTTTTTAGCTTTATATAATTATGATACCAACATACTGCATGTATGAATATATCATCTGTGAATTTTAGAATAGATGATAGAATAAAATCAAACATTCTGTTTAGTTCCTGTATTTTACAACATTGTAACATAGTTAATATACGAAGATACTGGAATCAATATTAAAGACTGCATCATTTCTGATAATAGAAGGATCCTATTATACAGATCCTCCTCGTCTAATATGGAGATGTGCTTTCATTTGTTTGTTTTTAATTTTCATGCAAAATAATTGAGTGTGTACTATGAAAATTCTATAGTGATCTAGGCACACAATCTCTGATTCTTTTAAACCTTAAATGAGAGCCTTGAGAATTTCTGAGAGGGGGAAAAATTCCATGAAAATTAGAATTTGAACATGAAATACTTAGTGGAAAGGTATGCCAATCACAGATCAAATAAACATAGAGTGTTCTATTCCAGTTCACATTTTAGTGCTACACGGAACAGTTTTCTAAACTTATTTTAGGTTAACAAGGCAACACTGCAGCTGTTACTTTTACATGAGAGGATTTGTCTTCTAGTTCATTCAGTTATTGGTAACCATATAACACAGTTTTTAAAAATATATTTCTTTTACTTTTCTGTGCCTTAACTTTTAGGGCTTTAATTAATAAGATTTTGCATTTGACTTGATTTACAAGAGGGAAATGTATATGATATAATAACATTTATTCTAAAATTGTACATTTTTCCAAAGAATAATTATAAATATTAAAAAGGGAAATTACCATATTTGTGATACTTTAATTATCACTCACCTGGTCCTCAAAGTCCTCCTACAAGAGATGTGTACACTATTTTAAGCCTCTTTGCAATGTTTGGAAATAATACAAAGTCTGGTAAGAATCAGTAAAATAGTATGATAGAGAAATCTTACCTCAGTTTATAAATTTTGGTGCCTATGACTAAATTGCCCGAGTGCTGGTTTATTTACAAAATACCAATTAGAAGTTTACAGATTTTAAGAAATAGAACTCCAAATCAGGTAAACTTACCTTTTTAGGGAATAGGCTGACTAAAGAAAGACACATATTTTTCCAAACTTCATATGAAACTTAATGTTTACAAATAAGGTATAATGCCTAACTTCCCTTATGTACAAACTCTTTTAATATTATTTTTATCCCTTGCGCTGGCCTGCTGCTCAAAAAGTGTTTCTTTTGTTTTGTTTTGCTTTTCTGTAATCCAGTTCTTCTTAAATTTGAATATATATATAACATTGACATAAGGTGCTTATTCAAAGTGTATGTCCCTTGGCTTCAAACTCAGGGATTCCAAATGCCAAGTCTAGACTGGGACTCAGATAATATGCATTATAATAATGGAAATCTGATCCAAGTAGTTTTAAGGACAACATTTGGTAGATACTACTTTGAGTGCTCTAGTAAGTGCTCTGTGACATTGGAGTTGTTGCTTAATAACTCTGAGACTCAATTTTCCATATTTGGTAGATGGAAATGATTAATTCTAGCTCATATTTTAGATAGATTTTTAGATACATGGTAATTATGGCAATATTATCTATTTCTATATTTGCCATTAGTCAGGAATCATAGGACCCCGGATGAAATAATGATAAGCTTATTGTGTATAATAATTTATACATTTACGGTGTTTCATAATCTTTTTTCTTAATTGTTGCACACACACACACACACACACACACACACACACACACACACAAATGAAAGCCCAAACCAAAACAAACAAAAAAACACTGTACACATGAGAACATTGAGCCTAAGAAAGAATAAATGATTTTTAAACTGAGAGTACGAAAGGATTGCGGTGGGGCCTGAACCCAACCTGACAGATTCTAGGTTCAATTCTCCTCTGATTATACTGCAGTGCATCCCTATTATCACAGCTGATTAAATCATCAGAGAAAGAGTTGACCTACTCATTCTGCTAATACTTATTTAGTGCTAACTATGAAAAAGGCAATATACAAGATACTAGATTACAGCAGTTAATGAAGCAAAAGAAAATCCTTGCCCTTATGTGGCTTGCATTCTACAGTGGAGAGAAAAGAATGCAAAGAGGGTATGAGCCATGTGTAAGTTGTTGAGAGACCATGAGGTAAAAATGTGCCTGGCATATATGGGAAAGTCAAGGAAATCCATGTGTTTGTGAGTAATGAGAAAGGAGAAGAGCAATAGGAGATAAGGTTAAAAGTCTTAGATAGTTTTGTAGACCATCAGTAGGACTTTGGCTTTTAACATGAGTAAGATAGAAAATCATTAAAGTTTTCTGATGAGAAAAGTATTATAAATCCAATTGTTGTTCCATGCTAATTTTGGTCACTATTTTGAGATTATTGTGAAAGATCTAAGTGCATAAGCAGAAAAAAAGGAGAAAAAACCTAGAAAGTTATTGAAAGGAAAGACATAAGTGAAGTGGGCCAGCTTGGTAGCTGTGGAAGTAGCAAGAAAATACTAGATTCCCTATTATAGGAGTAGAAACAGTGGTATTTTTCTAACAGATTGGATATTGGCTTTGAGAGAAAAATAAGAAATGATTCCCAAGGTCTTTCTTGACATCTGTTGAGATGAGGACAATTATGGAGAGCAGGTTTACTTGGAGGAAGCCCACAATTTCAGTTTTGGACTTTTTAAGTTTGGGATGCCCTAAGAGGCATTCCGATTTTATATCGTAATTATGGAGATGAACTCAAGGACCTAGAGTTTAGGGAAAGATTCAGATTGAAATCATAAATGTGGGAGCCCTCAGTACATATATGAGATACATCCATGAGACTGGATGAGGTCTTCAAGGAAGTAGACACAAAGAAAAAAGAAGAGATAGCAGGACAGAAATTGAGGCTGTAAGGAAGAACCTAAAAGGGAGACTGAAAAATACCCAGCAACGTAGGAGCAAAACCAGGTAAGTGTATTACTTTAGATACTTAGCAAAAAAGATGCTTTAAAGAAGAGAACATGTCTGCCAAAATGTCCAGAGAGATTATAATCTTTCATGTTTCTCTGGATTTTTCATAAAATAGGAAGCACTTCAGTGGTAATGTATTTTATAAAGGAGGTTTATGCTTAACCTGGGCAGGTTTAAAATACAACTTCTGTTCTCTAATAGATACTAGACTCAACTTTAGATCCAATTTTCAATTTGGAAACTCTGTAGCCCCAAAACACTTTCCTGAGCTCTCTGCTTTTATTTTCTCTTTCTTTTTTGACATCTGGGGACTTCTCTTTTTTGAACTGATCTTTATATTTTTCTTCCATTCATTTTAAAATTTATTGTTGTTTTTTTTTTTTTTTTTTGTATTAACTGAGTGTTGACTTATCAGAATCAGTCAGAGCCATGATATTTTCCTTAACTATTCTATGAGAAACTTATGTCTGGTTCCAAACTAAATGCAATATAGAATAAAACCATGTTTTGGAACCAACCTGTCTTAAAAATAAGCATGCTCCATTTTTTTGAGTTGGAGATAGTTCCTCTGTCTTGGCAATCTTATTTTGCGAATTAGTTAGCCAGTAATCTGTGAGACTTCTTCAGCACAATGAATTCATGAAATTAAATCTTAAAATTATTTTGCTAATTTCTCATGATACTATAGAAGTTCTCTTTTTGTTTGTTTTTGTTTTTTGGAGTTTTTTTGACTTTAGTTTTTTGTCCTTGAAAAAAAATGAAATTAAGTTACCTTGATGTCATCTTTCCAAGAAAATTCAAGTATTGGTTGAGTCTTGATAATAATGACCAATGTTGAACACATCAGACTGGGAAAAAAATGACAATTAAATGAGAACCATTATCTGATATTCTCAGCACTTAGATTATGGCTGGTGTCTAATTCTCACTTATTAACCCTACTTATGCTTTCTGGGACACATAGTAGACTGAGGTTCTACTTGAAGTTAGGTATCTCCCATTTCCCCTTCACTATACTTTCAAGAATGCCAAAGGAAAGAGATACCAAGATGTTCAAGATGTTCAGTCTCGTTTTTGCTTAGCGTGCAGCAATTACAAGATTTTAGATCATAAAATCTATTGTAAAGAAACTGTGAACATAAATTTGAGTAATTGACCCTTAAACAAGAGTGTTCAGCTGATTATCAGTGATACGTGCTTCCTGGAAGAGTCTGATCACCCCTGGAGTCATCCCAAGTTAGCTGGTCTGAACAGATTGCACTTTCTAGAGAGAAGATGAAAGTTTGGAAAAGTCAGAGGCAAAAGTCACATCTATTGGGGAATAAAGCCAAGGCCTGATATGGGCGGAGTAGTACACAAATGAGTAAAGAGCTAAGAACCAGGCTAGGCACTTAGAGAATGTTCAGTCCGTGCATCATAGTTAGTCTTACTATTATTGAACCAAATGGTTTTACATTACACCAGCTGGTGCTTTAACGTTTATAAAGTGGTTTTATATAAAGCGATTGATTTGGTACATAGAACAAAGGGCAGGTCTTCTTATCTTTACTGTACCAGGAAGAAGCTTTACTCTTTCTTTCCATTTTACTGCATGGCCTTCAGAACAGTAAAAGATCTGAAGAACTAAATCAGTTTCCTGCACATTGTTCTATGATTCCTATCAGTAACGGAACTTATCCCAGTGTAAGCAGCCAGGTTTAATAGCAGGTAATAGGCACTGTCATGTCAGAAAAAGAACCTGAGAGGGAGGAAGGAGAGAAGGGAGTGTAGAAGGAAGGAAGGGAAGGAGTGGAGGACAGAGAGAATATGAGAATTTTTTTCCTGGCCACCAGAGTTGTCTTTCTTCTGACAGATAATGTTTTAAAGAGAGAGGAAAAATTTCCATAGCTTCTTTCCAGTAGCCTGAGGCTACATTATGGTATTCATTGAAGGTATTATGGCATTATTAGTAAGTCCCTGATGAATGGAAATTATTGATGGAATACCTGGAATTCTTAATAAACATTCTTGGCAGGCTGAAATGTACCTCAGAATATATGTAAATGTACAGATAAAGAAACCATTTCAGTTCTACTTTCCAGGAAGACGTCAAGGGTCCAAACCAGTATCTATTTTATTTATCCAAGATGAGTAACTATCCTAGATACCGATCTTATCCTTTCTCCATGTTCAGTGGTTTCTTAGATCAACACTATTTGAGATAGATAAAACAACCAAAGGGAAATACCCTCAACTTTCTTGCAGTTCTTGTCTTCCTACTTTGCACTGTTTACTTCTTCCCTACCCCTTCCTGCCCCCAGCTCTGGAATCTTTTAGTAGAGGAAACCTTTAGACTCTGACCTAGGTATCATAGGGCCTGGGTAAAGATCTATATTCTCTGTTTTTACTGTAAAGTAGGCTCACCTCATTTCAGTTGTTATTTTTCTTAATTTAGAATAGCTGGTATTTTTTACATCTTATTGATTTATTCTGCTTTTACTTGTAAATAATTGTTAGAACCAGTTATTTCTTTAAACATAATACATAAATTGACAAAAATTCAATGTGTACTGAGAGCTAATGTATGAAAATACAACTGCAGTAACCAGATTTATGTTTTTTTTATAAAATATAACTATGCAGTTGAGTAGGAGAATATGATACACAGTACTTACTTTTTTTTTTACTTAAGAATTTTCCAAAACAAAGCACTTATCAGTTTAGATTTTTACAGACAGTTTTGCTTTTAGTGGTTTTGATGTACATAGTTAAACAAGGATTTCTTTAGTTAGACAAGTGTGCTGTTTCCAGGATTTTACAATGATATAATGATTTTAAAAAATGATGTAATGATTAAAAGTGTGTATATGTATATATTTATTTTCATACAGTAAAAGCACATATGTATGTTAAATATTTGAAGAAGAATCAGTAGATTGAAGATTAGATGCAATTTGAATTTAATTAATTGCCTAGTTGCCCTGTCAAAAGTCAGAGATTCATTTTCTCATCTGTGGTATATGAAAGTGCTTATTTCTTCTTGTCCTTATTGTGCATTAGAACTCTGTAGTAGTTGTTCGTCTTTTAGGGAAAATTTTATTCTAACATGGTTCTAATTTGAATTTTGTAATTATGTTGAATACTATTTTATGAATATATATTTTGCATATGATTTCCCATTCTGCACTTTTATCCATTTGTTTTTAGCAGTTGTTCTTTTTCCCTTATAAATTCAAATCATGTTTCTATGTTAAATGAGTAACTATGTCTATCATATTTCCTGCAAATATTTTATATTTTCACTTTGATCAGATCATTTTTATATTGTAGGGATAGTTGTGGCACAAAAATTCTTTTTTAATCTAGTCACATCATAGTAAGCAAATAAAACCTCCTTGTTCCTGCTTCCACTGAAGTGTCTTTAATTTAATTTCTCTTATATTTTAGGGTTACATATAAGATTTGGTTTATATAAGATTTTGCTTGAAAACAGTATTCATCTGGCCCTTCTTATTAATGTAGTCATGCCTTAATCTGATAATAAAATTTCTCTGCAGTATGACTACACACTGTATTTAGTCTCTCATAAATAGAAATCTGTATCATAAATCCAAACCATATTCTGTATTCTATCTTTATGGTCATTATTTCTTGCTTTTATTCTATTGCTTTCTGCCAGGAATGTCTTTAGTAGTCTTTATTTTTATAAAATCTTACCAGAGTTCATTTTTGAAGGGCATTACAAGAGAAAACAACATGGGACTTAACAAATATTTGTTGTTCTGAATTGTCTTAGACCGCTATTATAGACGTATTGAGTTAATTGCAGTTAAAGAATTTGGTTTGTGTCCTAATGCCATTACCTAAGGAAGTATGACTTTTTTTTTTAAAGATTATTTATTTATTTATTTGACAGAGAGAGAGAGAGAGAGCACAAGCAGGCGGAGTAGCAGTTAGAGGAAGAGGGAGAAGCAGGATTCCCGCTGAGCAGAGAGCCTGATGCGGGGCTCAATTCCAGGACCCTGGGATCATGACCTGAGCCGAAGGCAGTTGCTTAAGCAACTGAGCCACCCAGGCGCCCCAGGAAGTATGACTTTTGATAAAACTAAGTCACTTTTTTGAGATTGTTAATTTTTAATTTTAAATTTCAATTTATCTACAAAATAGAGATGATACAGGAGTACTGCCAGGTACATATGAGATTAAGTTAAGTAATTTTAAAATAAATGTTTGTGGTGGCATGAAAATAGACACATAGATCAATGGAACAGAATACAGAGCCCAGAAATAAACCCAAACTTATATGGCAAGTTAATCTAAGACAAAGGAGGCAAGAATATACAATGGTAAAAAGTCTCTTCAACAACTGGTGCTGGGAAACCTAGACAGCTACATGCAAAAGAATGAAACTGGACCACTTTTTAACACCATACACAAAAATAAACTCAAAATGGATTAAAGACCTAAATGTGAGACCTGAAATCATAAAACTCTTCAAAAAGAACACAAGTAGTAAGTTCTCTGACATTGGCTATAGAAGCATTTTTCTAGATATGTCTCCTTAGACAAGGGAAACAAAAGCAAAAATAAACTATTAGGACTACATTAAAATAAAAAGCTTTTGCACAGCGAAGGAAACCAAGAACAAAATGAAAAGACAACCTATGCAAATGATATATCTAATAAAGTGTTAATATCCAAAATATGTAAAGAACATATACTACTTACCAAAAAACCAAACAATCCTATTAAAAACTGGGCAGAGGACATGTATATACATTTTTTCTAAGGAAAACACACAGATGGCCAACAGACACATGAAAAGATGCTCAACATCACTAATTATTAGGGAAATACAAATCAAAACCACAATGAGATACCACCGTACACCTGTCAGGATAGCTAGGGTAAAACACAAGAAATGAAAAGTGTCGGTGAGGTTGTGGAGAAAAAGAACCCTTGTGCACTGTTGATTGGAATGTAAAGTGGTACAGGCAGTATAGAAAACAGTATAGAGGTTTTTCAAAAAATTAAAAATAGAAATACCACATGATCCAATAATTCTGCTACCAGGTTTTACCCAAAGAAAACAAAGACACTAATTTAAAAAGATATATGCACCCCTATGTTTATTTCAGCATTATCTACAATGGCCATGATATGGAAGCGACCTAAGTGTCCATCAATATATGGATGGATAAAAAATATGTAGTACACACACACACACACACACACACACACACACACACACACACATTGGAATATTACACAGCCATAAAAAGGATGAGGTCTTGCCATTTGCAACAACATAGATGAACCCAGAGGATAGAATGCCAAGTGAAGTAAGTCAGGCAGAGAAAGACAGATACCATATGATTTCACTCATATGTGGAATCTAAAAAAATAAATGAATAAACTAACAAAAAGCAGAATCAGACTTAAAAATACAGAGAACAAACTGGTGGTTGCCAGAAGGAAAGAAAATGGGATGATGGGCAAAATGGGTGAAAGGAAGTGGGAGATACAGGCCTCTAGTTATGGAATGCATAAAGTCATGGAAGCAAAATGTACAGATAGAGAATATAGTCAATGTTATTATTACAGTGAAGTATGATGACAGATGGTAGCTACACTTGTGATTTTGCATAACACGTAGAGATGTAGAATCACTATGTTGTACACCTGAAACTAATGTAATATTGTGTATTAATTATACTCCAGTAAAAATAAATAAATAAATAATGTTTGTAAAGGCACTTTTTATATTACAATTTTCAAAGTCTTAATTATTATACTCACTTGAATATAAAATTCGATGGATAAATATTCAAATGGGTTAAGATTCCTTTTTACATAATTAAATTTATATTCCTTTAATAGTTGGTTAACTGCAATTGTCTTAATTTTGTAAGCATATGTTGTTCTCAGTCATTAATAAAGTTTAATAGGTCATTCAAGGACAGAATCCACTCTGTCCCCAGAATATTTCACTCTATTGACTTATTTTCAGAACTAAAAAGCTGCTGCAATAAGGTCTATTAATCAGCTACATAGTTTTAGTAACTGTGATCTCAGCCTATTTAAAATTTATCGAGTTTTCTAGACTTTAAACCTAAAATTATGAACAGTTAAAAAAAACTAAGATATATCCAATTATTTGACTTTCCAAATTATAGTTTATTTTTCTTTTGTCTTTGAAGGGTATAGAGCTAATTTTGTGATAAACATATATTGAGTAAAAATAGTTATAATTCTAGAAGTTTCACTTTGAGATTCAAAATTTAACATTTATGTTCCTCCCCCATCTGCCAAAATCTCTTTCTATGGAATCAGAATATACTTATTCATAGAAGAGCAAAATCTTAATGTCCAACTCCTGTTTCACCCAATCCGTCTCTGAATCCTGTCAACTCTAATTTCCAACTGAATTTGTTTTTCCATTCTCTGTCTGTGCTGCCACTGTCTTATTTGGGTTTTCATCATTTCTTTCATCTGGATATTTATGATAATTTCTTATTTGATATAATTACCCCTAACTTTTTTCCCCTCTTACCCATTTTTCAAAGTGCCACTAAAGATGCACATTGAATCACACTGCATTCCTTTCCTCTACATCCGCATTTGCTTCCTATTCCCTATCTTCATGTAACACTCATATTTCTCTGTAAGATCTGTAAGGCCAGTCAGAAGCTTGCCACAACTTATTTTTTTTAGTTTCAGCATTATAAACAACAAATCTTCTGAACAATCAGATTATATGTTATATGTTGCTTTGGCTGACCTGTTGGAATTTTCTTTTCCCACTTCTAGCCTAACGAAACCCTATTCCTCCATTTTAACATACATAAATGTCACTTCCTATGAGAATATTTTTCTGGCCAACTCCATGATTACAATTACTTTCTCCTTTCTTTGTGGATCCTCCAATATATCAACATTGGTATTTCTGTATTTGTTTTGTAATTGCCTATTTATTTTTAGATCAAATTTGGGTCAGAATCAGATGTCATGTTTTTTGTTTTGTTTTGTTTTGTTTTTGTTTTTCCATAGCTATACCATTTAGTCTGTGACACATATTGGCTCACTGTGAATATTTATTGTTGTTTGGAAAGAGGAATAATGAAAAAGAGAGCTCAAATGATCTGTGAAGAAGGGGAAGAAGATAGGGCATGTGAAACGGTATCCTTCACAGAGTAGAATTTTTTTTTTCCCCCACAGCACTCTTGCCATTTGCAGTAAGTCTCATCATTCATGGGTTGTTATTACTGAGGTCCTCACAGAAGAAATATTATTCCATTTCTGGCTGCTCTCTGCAGCACTTATACTTCATTATTTCCCCATGGACTTCGTGTCATTCAGTTTTTTTTTCACACTCCTTTTTTCTTCAGTAGTATCTGTGATGAAAGACTGATGCCAGGTAATCAACTTTACTTCTTTTGGAAAAAAAAAATCCCAGTCATAACTGATGGTTTATTTTATAGACAAAAGCATCCCTCCATATTCTCTGCAAAACCTTAGCAGCATTTCAGTACAATGTGGTAGAATATGCCAGTTGATGAAATGCCAAAGCTCCATAATGGAAAACTAAGAAAAAGATCAAAATTCTTTTCACCTAAGAAATTGCTATTAGTTCAAGTAGCGCTTAACAAGTGAAATGAATATGCCCTGGAGTAGAAATTTCATCTTTGGCAGCTGTAATACCTAAGACTCACTGGCTGTGCTTTGTTCCTGCTTATTCAGAGAGTCTCATTTTATGGGGAGGATGATTCAATTTGGATTTAATTCCTCTTCTTTTTTTTGTAATCATAAAATGAGGTGTTGGGTGATCATATAGGGTTCTCCCACTTGCAAATTCCTCATTATTTAATGTAATGTCAGTTTAGCTCAGGGAAACACCTTTTGTGTTCTGCTACCCGGTTTTATTCAACCAGAGTGCATTTTTATGACATAGAACAGAGAGGAAGTGAATGTGGGCATGGGGTTGAGGAGGCAAAACAGACGAGGTTGGCAGATGGTTAATGATCCTTCTAGCTATATCCTCAGGAATAAGATGTTAAAATAAAAAAGTACCTTAGTGTGTCATTATACAAGAAAAAAATAAATGTGGGAAGATAATCTGAGTTGAGGAAGGTATTGCAGCACTTAATATACAACTGTGGAAAAGTTTCTGATAACACTTTTTATAAGAAAAATTGGATAAAATATATACATCTTCCATCTATTTCCACTTGAATACAACATAATGAGTTCTGAGAGACAGAGAATAGACTGTAGTCCCATTTGATTTGTAGCTAGATTATTTGACCTTGGATTAGTGACATCCCCTCAACGTGCCTACCAGCAGTAAGTAGGGGTGATTCTTTTGTTAGATATCCAGTGGGTGGATTATTTGTGAGGTCTCCAAATTTAGCGAATAAAAAGGAAGAACACTTAGTTAAATCTGAATTCAAATGAAAATAATTTTAAGTATAGTATATCCCATGCAGTGTACTAAAATATTCATTGTTTATCAGGAATTCTAATTTAACTGGAGCTTCTATATTTTATCTAGCAATTCCTTATTAGGATATTAGAAGTCTCTTAAATAGGCATAGATTTTTTTCCTGTTGTAGAAGCATACATTCACACAAGATGAGTGAAGAATACCAGACATACTGAGCATAGAGGTTATTTTCCTCCAAACACCAGAGGGTTTTAGACAAAAATATTGTCAATTATACCTTGGTCTTCTTGAGCCTCGGTATCTTAAGCTAGAAAGGCCAATATAAGACTGGCCACTGTTGGATACGTGTGTACCCCGAGACTCCCAAATAACTCACCTGAACCTCTGCCCTGAAGGATCTCTTATATGGAAATCAGGAAATATATTCAAGGACATTTATTGCATCACTGTTTATAAGGGTAAAAGATTGGAAACAGCTGGTTTGTTCATCAGTAGGAAATACATACAAACATATGGTCTATTTTTTTTTTTTATTTTGAACACAGGGTAATGTGATTAATGTGTGGGCTCTGGATCTGGACAGCTTGGATTCAAATTCCAGCTTCACTATTTACTACCTATGTAGCATTCTAAAGTTGCTTAACTTTTTGGGTCCCATTTGGATCATCTGTAAAATGACAATATTTTAAAAATATAAATAAAATATATAACATAAAATGAATTACAACATATAATATAATATAAAAATATTAAAATCTTCCCCAGTGGACTATTATGAGGGTACAGCAAATTAATATATACATGTATTTAACACAGTGATTGACACCTAGAAAGCCTGGAAATATTCAGTAAATATTAGCTTCTTTCAAAATGAAATATTATACAAAAGTAAAATAAATGAACAGAAAAATATGGACGATTAAGTAGCATTTATGTGAAACAAAACATACAAAGCAATGCCATAAATTATCTGATGCTTATGTATATAGTGACTATGTGAAACCACATATTAAATGATAAATACAAAATTATGATGGTAGATGTCCCTGAGAAATGAAGGAGGGGCCAGTCTAGGGAATAAAATAGTTATTTATAAAGTTGTAATTATTTAGAAAACATGAGGACAAAAATCACAAAATGTTAATGTTTGCTAATTTTTGGTTTATGGATATTTGTTATTATGTCCTAAGTAGTTTGCTGCATGTGTTCAAACAAATTTAAAAGTAGACAGTGTATACATACAAGACTTGTAATCTAATGAAAGCTCTTTGTTAAAGTCTTAACTTTTATATGATATCTGCTGAATTAATGTGCAGATGTGTTACTGAAGAATTTTATCAAATAATTTAAGAGATCTAGCATTTACTAAAGGTCTAAAATATGCCAGGTATATTTTAAACATGACCGTGATGTGAAGTGGATTTTCCTGTTCCCACGTCAGTGATGAGGCTGAGGGTAACTTTGCTGATTGCCAGTATAAGAGGTGAGAGAGTTGGGAATCATATCTATGTCTGCCTTACTTCAAAGCTTATTCTCCTTTAATTTCATTTAATGCAACCTAATTTTACAAATTTATATCTATCCCAGTTGTCATAGACTGGAAATCTACTTTTAGAAATTTTACTCTCCGGTAATTTAAACTTACTGAAATTATACGTGCTTTGTATGATTATATATATATATATATATATATATATATATATATATATATATATATATATATATGTATATGTATAGTTTTTTTTTTTTCAGTTCTACCCAGGCTATTAGCAGATTTTTCACATGACCTGTCAGGCATTCAGGGGTAAGGAACATAATTTAAAACATAGAGGGAGTAAGTAATTCACTTTAGCATAGAATTTGGGGTCAGGATCTTTCTGGCATGTGGTATTTGAGTTTAAGACCAATACCACATGAAGTCCTATTTTTAAACAGGAAAAAAAACACATTAAACTATATTCTGTAGTTATATTTTTACCAAATGTTAAGTTAGTTTTAGCCTTTAGGGTTTGTTTCTGAAATAGGTGCTTACGATACTGCAGAAAAATGTCCTGGTTAATGAGGACTCTATCTAGTATGTGATATAACCTATATGTGTACTGCATACATCCATAAAACACAAAGAATAAGGCTTATTGATGAGGTCTAGATGCAGAAGTTTAAAAATATTTATAAATGTTTGATTTTGATTTTCATTTTAGACAAACTTTTCATTTATTATCACATACAAAGCAGATAACTATAAAATTTAATGTTGGTAACAATTAATTTATCATATTTAATAAACAGATTCTAAATACATAATCTTCAGACAGGATAGGATAGGAGATGATAATGAAATGCATCTAAATCTGTAGTATTTAAGATTGAAAAGATTTACTCATTTAATCATTTGAGAACGAGGATTAAAAAAAGACAGAAATGTCCAATCCCTTCTTAGTTTTGAATGCTGGAGATAAATGCAAATTTAATAATATAATAAGTAATAGATCATGTTTTCTCACATGCATGCTTTTTGAGTGCTTTCCAAAAAGCTTAAAATTGTTAAATTTTTGGAATAAGACAAGTTCTAAGAAGAACTAAAAACTAATAATGTAGCACATTCTCATATTTTAAGAACGGTCAGAATCCCTCTTCAAATAAAATCATTGAAGATAATTTTCAGATGTTTCTTCTTCTAGACTTAATTTTTAGTGAAAAAAAAATGATGGGGCTTCTTTTATAATGCACTGCCTGAAAATATTTCCAACGGATTTGAAGTTTATAGACATGCCTGATATACTTTTTTTAAATCTACATTAAAATCTATATTTATATGTGACTAGTGTAAATGTGTGGTTAAATATAACTGACAATGGATGTGAGCCCAATAGCACTGCATGCATAAAAAGTAAAGGAATGACTATGCTTCACTTTGTAAAAACTTAATTTTTTTTCCATGAGTGAAAATCTTGCATGAAGCCAGATACACAATATGTGATAGTTGAAGATTAAGTAAATCATTCACTGATTTTTTTAAGAAAATTATTTAAACTAATGTTTAATTTCTACATTATTTTAGATGAAAGAATGGAATTAAACTTACTCTGATAAATAACTTTTATACAACTTACAAAACTCAATATCAAAATAATAGTTGGATAAGATAATAAAATATTAGCACATGTATATTCTTTGATATGAAGGAAATGGGCATTTATTCATCAATAAATTTCATTTCTTATTATCTGTCAAGAAAAATAATTTCTTATAATTCAGTAGTTGAAATAGAAAAAACTCAATTAGCTGGGACTTTAAATCCCCATTTTTCTTTACATTATCCTGATGCATTTCTAAATTTTGATTTGAAAAGTGAGGTCATATCCATATATAAGAAAAGCAAATAAAGAAGGAAAAGTAAATTTTTAATTTGTATAAACTATTTTAGAATACCATTAATATATAGTTGGTATTTTATTTTTGTGAGAAATCACTTAGTTTTCATATCTATAATCATTATCTTTTTCTTTTGTAATGTTTATTATTGTTAAATATAGTCTAGATAAATATTTGTATTGTATCTGCTGTTTGTCTGCATTCATATCCATAGGTGACTATTAATATACTAAAGAAAAAATAATAGAGTATTGAAATAGATTTTCATTGTATGGATAATGCATTTAGTCTGGGGTTACATGAAAAATATATTCACATGTTATATGTGAATAAAAATATATTCATGTAATAAAATATATGCTGACATAATTTCTGTACCACAGCATGAAGTATGAATGCAAAATTGCATAAAATAAAAAAATAAATAAATAAAATTGAGTGAAAATGAAAAAAACTTAATAAAAGGGAAGAATAAAGTTAATTATATGACCATAAAATTTCACATAATCTTGTTCATCTTCACAAATTTTCTACAGAATTCAAAATAGTACATTCTGTGAGGATAAGCATTATATGTGTCGAATTCTTTTATTATTTGTCCCCAGCACCTATGACAGGACTTGACACATAGTAAACAGTCAATAAATGAAGGAAATATACATATCAGAGTTTTTCTTGTGCAAATATACACACATACGTACACACAAATTGTTTTAAATTTAGACAGGGAATACACAGGAGAATAATTTTTAAATTCTCTGTATACTTACTGGTAGTTTAGTTTTATAAAATTTTGAGCAATTTGAATAATTCTCTTCGTGTGAAACTATGTTTTAGATTTATTAACTGCTTTGCATAAAAACTTCCTGAACATAGATGGTAAAAGAAGGATCCTTTTTTTTAAAACTTGTCGGTCCATTTTGAATGTGTGAAACTGTACAATGTATGCCACAATTGGGAAGGTTCTTTAATTGATGCTTGGTGATGAAGCTTTATCATTTAGTTTAATGAAATTATAGTGTGGGCTAGTAAGTAATCTATTTAATTACAATTCTAAATTAATTCCATTAATGAAATATATGTGCATATTGTCCCTGTGCTTAGGCTGTGATTGTCCATTATCATTCTTTTACCAGCTTTGTGAATTATTGAATTCCACTAATTAAATTTCATATTGTGAGGTGTACATTAGTAAGTATAGGAAAAAGGCATCTTCTTTTTTCATAGAGATAATTTCTTGATTATTTGTTTAGTGCCTACTTAGCAAATACGTAACCATCACAAAATTTCGTTTGCTTTTAGAAACATTCAGTACAACCAAAACATAACCTAGAAAATGAATTTCAAAGAACTTAATTCATATTGTGATAATATCTCACTGACCTCTAATTTACAGTCTGTTCTTTTTAATGGAATACAAATTTATTACCGAAAGATCAGATTAATGTGTTAATGTCCACATTAACAACTACACTCATTTTTGTGATAATAACCAGGAAGTGTGATTTGCAAGGAAAAGTGAAGTGTCAGTGAAAAAAATTCCAGATAATGACTCTTCACAATGATCAAGAATGTAATTTATTATCTTTATATTAATTTCAGGAATTCTAAATGCACACCTTTTAACATTTAAACATAGTCTTCTCTTAATTTTTATCTTTTATAACTCTCTAAAACATGTGCAGCCAGATCACAAATTCAGGGGATTTTCACTTCATTCTGAAACAACCATCTGAGAATTTTTATTCCTGATTTTCTCACAAGGGTGCAGGAGAAATCAGCAAAAAATTAGAATGAGCTGATGTATAACAGGTTTTCTTTATTGTCTCTGTCCATATGTGTGATACATATCCACCATTCTCTAATAATTATAGTTTAGGAATGAATTCCTCCTTTTAAGCCTATGTTTGAACCAGTGTCCTGATGGTTCTGTCTCACAATTCATTCAACAATAAAATAAAATAAGATAAAAACATCTAAATGAGGAAATTCAAGTAGTGTCATTTAGTAATAAAATGATATAAAGTGCATACCTTTAACTTTTGCATGAAGGAGGAACTTTTTTAGAAAGGATCATTTAGTTCAATTGTACTGAGGGTGTTTTCTAGTTTTCCAGATAGCTGTTGGCTTTGAGCATCCATTTTATTTCTGTCTTACATCCATTTCTCTTAAATGAACAATATTTTCAACTATACTAATATATCAAAGTTATTGATTCCTTCAAAGTGAGTTGCATAAATGTTTCACTTCAAAGCATTTTAATACATACATAATATTTCTCAGTCTCCACGCCATGAGTAACTAGTGATCTTTATGCTGCTGCTTGTTCCAGTATTGCTTTCACTTTACAATTAGGTACAATTGCACAGAGGCTACTGTGAGTGTGTATGGCCCAATCTTTGGCAAGTATACACACAGTTATAAAGTCAGGGCTACTTTCCTGTCACCCAAGGTACAGAGAGATGCATTAAAACTAACAAAATGATAAAAGGGCCTGAAATTGAAGCAGTTTAAGAAATGACAGTTTAATGAAAGCAGTGTAAAAATACCATCACACTGATGGAAAACATCTGTCCTCCACGAATCTTGAATGATAGAAGGTTGTGTGGCTCTTGAGGAATGTCTTGCCAGCTTATGGTTATATCAACAGCAAGTCAGGCATGGCCTGTCTCTTTACTATCATAGTTATGACTGTCCAAATGTATACCGTTCCAGCTGATACTTTGGCTTCAGCATCTCAATAGGTTGCTTTAAAGTTATTTTCCCTGCCTATTGGGCTTTTTCAATGGAGTGTGGGACTAATGCTATTGAACTATAAGGAGAAAGAAAATAAACGTATCATTGAGAACTGTTTATAAAGGAAAAAATGTTTATAAGTACTATAATTCTAGTTATTGTAATAATCAAAAAGCAACATACCCTGCTATTTGCTTATGATTTTACTAAGTCATGGTTGCAATCACCAGTTCATGATTTCTTTCGTTTTTATTATAGCAGGTGAATGTTTATAACAAGAGTGCTTTAAAGATTGTCATTGTGTGATGGAAAGGTTAATGTGTTTCTATATGGTATGTAAATTACCATGACAGACTTTTACAAGAGAGAAGAGAAAAATTTATATTCCAAATTGGCAATAAGCAAGTGGATTAGTCTCGTTCTCTAAATTTGGAAGAAAATGGAAGCTAATACTTTCAGTCAAAGATCATTATATTTTCCTTGTCTCTTACTCATTAAGAAGTAATTTTTGAAATCAGATTTGCAGGTGAAAAGTCTATAATGTGGAATACAAAATTTCCTTGGAGATAAGAAAAAAAGTGAATTACTTCTCACCTGCAGAAGTAGTTAATCTAGGTGCTATTCAAACATGCTAAATGTTTAGTTATATGTGAGTTTAAAATAAATGTGAAAATTTTCATTCTTCAAGGAGTTCATCTCTCCATTTATTCCATTGATGGGAGTGTTTTCCTTTTTTTCCCCCCATAGGATGAATTTATCAGGTCTATCAAGGCATCTTTAATCACTTATTCAGTCTTGTCTATCACATCTAGACTTGCATTCCAAAAGTGCCCGTGCGTTGGAGAGTAGAATGAGGAAGGACAGGAATACAATACACAAGTATGGTAGCTATGTACAAAATATGACTTTCTTATTTAGGTGTCTCAGTATTTTTTTTAACAGAGCATGAAAATTGGTATCATAATTTGCATGGTTTTAGGTTACTGGTCTCTTTTCTGTGATCCATAATAGTGTTATCATAGGAAAAGCTTCCCTAAATGAATTCAGGCACACTTACCTGGTACCTGAATAACTTTGGGTTTCTCATAGACTGAGCCACATTTTTTCTGGTGCACTGAGGAAGCCTCATATTGGTGAAAACCTTATTTCAGAGGGGAGTTCACTTGAGTTTTCTAGGTTAGATACAATAGTGATTTACATGTTGAAATCATTTGATGAAATAGCAATCATTTGGAGATCCCAACATTTTTATATTATGTAGTAAAAATGTTTTTGTGTAAGTCACTACACTTATTATAAGTGGACTTGCCCAAGTGTGAAACTAGGTCAGATTTCATATCAACACATTTAAATTCATATCTGTAATCCTACCCAACAATAAATTTTCCAAAACAAATCTAACTTAATATTAAGGTACAAATTACCCTTCATTTTTAGAAAAGAAAACTCTATGGAGTATTTAAAATTAAAAATCTTTAATATTTTTTTCTGACATACACTATTAAAAGTAATTTTTTATCTAGCACTCTTCCCTTTCCAATGATTTTTGAATTTTCATGATATCAGGAAGAAAAACTTAACTCAGTGCTAAATATCTTTAACAACACTCTTTCATATCTGAGCTTTAGGTCAGAGCAGTTTATAGTTTTTGTCAATCCAAGTAAAATGGATTTTCTGAAAGCATGTCAATCAAAAATAGAATATATTCAGTTTATAAATAAGCTATTAGTTTTGTAGAGCTATATTTAAACGTAAATGGAGGTGAGGAAAAATCTATTGTTTAATAAATGATATTCTGTGGCTGCCATTTCAGTGTGATAATGTTAAACATAAAAAATGATAGTTAAATATATTTTAAAATTCTATTATTTCATCTCTGCTTCAGTTACACTAGCATTTCTATCAGAATTATAAGGGTGCCTGGCTCTCACAGTTGTAGTGCATGCAACTCTTGATCTTGGGGTCATGAGTTCAAGCCCCATGTTTCATTTCTCTTTCATGTCTGAGTAAAATTTTTGGTTCTTTCCTTTGCTGGTACAATAATGTGACAGTCCGCCACCTGATCCTTAACCATTTAGCATTCCCTTTTACAAAATTAAGGATTTGTAATTTCAAGTAAGCTCAGTATGTCTTCTTTCATTCTAAGTAATCTAGATTTAGACTTTTCACTAATACGTTAGTCTTTTCTGTGACAATCTCTCTTTAAGCCTTCTTCCCATGAGCTGAAAATAGAAAAGTGTTTTATACAAATCTCCTATTTTCACACAGAGATATGGTATAGAGTATATAGTTTTAGTCCAATATACCCAGCCTGGAATCCTACATCTCTTCACAGTGTTGGTGCAAGGCCTAACATTCGGTGAGTCTCCTTAGTTTCAGTTCTTTTCCTCTCCTACATCCACTTCATCCCCTTTCATTATTTGCAGGGTGAAGACACACACAGTCTTATAGAGGTCTACATACTGCAAATAACCTTTATGGCTTCGCTACCGTCAATGAAAAACTCAAATGCATGACAGATGCAAGTTTAATTTTCATTGTATCATTAATACAAGCAAAAGGAAATATCACTTTCCAATTCCTATTTTTCTTTGTAACCCTAAAAAATTGGATAATGTGTGAAGTTTTAGCCTTATCTCTAATAAAGTCATAATAATAACCTATTTCCTGGGATTCTTATGATGTTAACTTTCACAGCCCTCTCTGAGACTACTGATTAAGTAAGCAATTTTCATGTGCATTATTATGCTTTGTTTCCAGGGGCCAGAAGCCCCATGGGGCAGCCTCTGCTTAATCCAAGGAGATAAGGAGATTAAGATAGTGAATATCACATTGCATATTGCCAATCTAGAATCACTTAGACCCATTAATTATTTACAGCAAACACACACAGAGAAAACACTCCATGTGCGGATTCTAAAGCAGAAGCTCTCAGCAGCTTGAGTTGTCTTGCAGAATACTCCCTGAAGCAAAGATTAGAGAGCTGATACAAGAAAGGGAAAAATACATCAGGCCTCTGGTAGGCAGTAATAATAGTTGCAAGGACATTTTAATTTGTTTAAATTAGCATTTAAATCTTTCATAATAATGTTGAAGACCTGGTTTTTAAAATAACTTCTAAGTGAAATTTCACGGTAAATAATCATGTCCCTAACACAACTGGCCATCCAAAGAAAAGTGGGAATAGAAATTAAATAAAAAAATAGAGACTGGAATAATCTCCACTGCAGTTGAACCTTAAAAGTACTTTGTTACTGAAATAGTATTTTTTTAAAGTCTGTACTCATTATGAGGGAACAGTTAGTATAGTTTCAATTTATAGGAATTTCTTCTTTTTTTTTGGTATTGTTGATCTTTTTTTTATTTAAATTCAATTATCCAACATATAATGCATCATTTGTTTTTGGTATAATGTTCAATGATTCATTAGTTGCATATAGGACTTTCTCTGTTTCACTCAAGATATGATGGCACGCAGTTTCTGGTATTGTACTTTCTCTTTTAATAAATTATTTAATGGTACTCTGTCATGAAAAACTATTCCTTTCCTTTGTCCACCTCCTTTATAAACTGTAAAGTCAAATACACCTGGAGATTTTAGTAACCAGGAGATTTTAGTCAATTATTGGAACCAATTTCACATTTTACGGCAGGAAAATGTTGCTCGTTAAAGATACACTGTATTCCTTTTTAATTTATCTAGTTACATCTTCCTAAATAATTAACAGCCGCATGCTATTTTGAAGGTCTACAAGCCCCGCTTAATCAGTTACCCTCTTATATGTAGTTCTCTATTATTTGGGGAGCTTTTCTTCTACCTGGGAAATATTATGGCATCTGGTACACAAATATTCTATGAGCAACCTGGATTAATCGCCATATCTCTTGGGGCAATAGCTGTTTGTCAAGTCAAAATCTCAGATTTTCTCTAACCAATCTAAATCTAGGTAAATGTAACTAGTCTTATTCAAAATACAAATTTCAAGTGCAGTTGAAGCCAGGTGGTTTGCTTTTTGTTCTATGTCTCAGCTTTGGCAGAGTGTAAAGGAGCAAAGCATCTCACAAAAGCTACATAATTTAAATTCTTGCAACCAATTTAGATTCTTGCAACCAGTTTGTTGATATGGGACTTAACATGTTTTTAAAGCTCAGATGTTAGTCTGTAGGACAATTGTATTTCTATAAACATAGTGGTCATTTAAAAAGTATGATGCATGACTATCAGAATTTGGTTATCTTACTATCTAGTGATTTTATGATTTATAAAAGATATTTTTAATATCTTTGGCTATTAAATAAAGCCACACACTGGTAAGCATTCTGACAAGGGAGAAAATTTACTTTCTTCTTTAGAAAGTATGTGAAAGACAGCAGAGTGTAAGATATAGCCACATCTCCTTCTTTTAATTACTCAACATCCTAACATCAGCATTAGACCAACATCAGGAAAGTATAAAGTTATCTTTCTTCCAGTCTGTGTCTTTGTATGGGTCTGAGCACACATGCACCTAGAAAGCTAGTCTTTCTCTGTAGAGAAATGTATTTATTTGTTTCAGCATTTCTGATAGTATTCATAACTATTAGGTATTAAGTTTAAATAGTCAAAAAATTGGTGTTCCTCATTTTACCTGTTTTAATAAATCAGTGTGGGCATGCCTATTTGTTTCAGAAGGAACAGGAGTAAGCACAAGAATGAGAACTAGAGTGAGAGAGGGGGAGAGAGAGAATAAAGAACTGCAAATCATTTCCAGTGAAAATGACTATCATTAATTTTTTTGTATAATATAGTGTAAAAATTATTTTTTTAGAAATATTTTTAAAGACTTATTTATTTATTTATTTCTTCACTTTAGAGAGACAGCGAGAGTGTGAGTACACGCGAGTTGGTGTCAGGGGGGCAGAGGGAGAGACTCTTCAAGCAGACTCCCCACTGAGCATGGAGCTAGATGCAGGGCTTGATCTCAAGACCCATGAGATCATGACCTGAGCCAAAACTAAGAGCTGGATGCTCAACCAACTGAGCCATCCAGGTGCCCCTCCATGTAGAAATATTTTTAATGAATGATACAATTAAAAATATTTATGTGCAAAAGAGCCAGAAGAGCCTACATAATACTGAAGTAAAATAAAGTTGAAAGACTGACACTATACAACTTAAAGACCTGCTATAAAGCTACAGTTATCAAGATGCAGTGGTATTGACAATTAGATCAATGGAACAGAATAGAGAGCCCCAAATTAGATCCACATAAATATCATCAACTGATCTTTGACAAAGAAGTAAAGGCAATACAGTGGAGCAAAGATGGTCTCTTCAACAGGTGGTGCTAGAACAACTGGACATCTACATGCAATAAAAAATTAATCTGAACACAGATCTTATACCCTTCACAAAAATTGACTCTATATTGATCATAGATCTAAATGGAAAACACCAAACTGTAAAACTCCTACAAGATGGCTTAGGGGACAACCTTGGTATGGTGATGACTCTTTGGATATAACACCAAAGGCACAATCCATGAAAGAAAGAAAGAAGTTGGACTTCATTAAAATTAAAAAAAAAAAAAAGCTCTACACAAGACAGTGTCATGAGAATGAGAAGACAAGCCGCAGACTGGGAAAAAATATTTGCAAAAGTCACTTTTGCTAAAAGTCTGTGATACCAAATATGTGAAGAACTCTTAGAACTCAACAATAAGAAAACAAAGAACCCAATTAAAAAATGGGCCAAAGACCTTAACTATCCCCCAAATGCATATGTTGAAACCTAATCCCCAATGTGATGGTATTCCGAGGTGGAGCTTTGGGGAGGTGATCAGTAGAGTCCCCATAAATGAAATTCATGCTCTTATAAAAGATTCTCCAGAGAACTCTCTTCCCCATCTTACCATGCGAGGACTCACTGAGAAGATGATGGCCATCTGTGAACCAGCAAATTGGCTCTCACAAGACACCAAATCTGGAACCTTGGTCTTGGATTTCCCAGCCTCCAGAGTTATGTGAAATAATTGTTGTTTAAGAAACCCAGTCTATAGTATTTTTCCTATAGTAGCCTGAACAGATGGAGAGAAATATCATTTAAAAAGATACACAGATGGCAAATAAGCCAATGAAAGGATGCTTCCTATCATACTCATCAGGGAAATACAAATTAAAACAACCATGAAATGCCATTATAACTTAAAATGGTCAAAACCCAGAACACTGAGGACACCAGGTGCTGGTGATGATATGGAACAACAGGCCCTTTCAGTCCTTGCTGGAGGAAATTTAAAATGGTACAGCCACTTCAGAATAGAGTTTTGTAGTTTCTTACAACATTAAAACGTATTCTTACTATATGATCCAGCAATCACACGGGTTTCCATTTACACAAAGGAGTTAAAACCATGCAAAAACCTGCACAGAAATGTTTATAGCAGTTTTACTCATGATTGCCAAAACCTGGAAGCCACCAAAATGTACGACAGTAGATGAATAGATAAATTGTGGTACATCCAGACAATGGAATATTATTCAGGTCTGTAAAGAAGTAAGCTATCAAGCATGAAAAGACATAGAGGACCCTTAACTATGTTCTACTAAATGAAAGAAACTAATATGAAAAGGCTACATACTGTATATCCCAACTATATGACGTTCTGGAAAAGGCAATACCATAGACAGTAAAAAAGGTCAGTGTTTGGCAGAGGTTTTTGCACTGGGGGAAAGGATGAACAGGCAGAATGCAGAGGATTTTTAGGACAGTGAAAATACTCCATACTCCATAATAATAGATATATGTCAGTATACATTTGTCCAGACTCATACAATGTGCAAAACCAAGAGTGAACTAAAATGTGAAATGTGGACATAGGGTGATTATCTAGTTATCAAGGCAGGCTCGTCAGTTGTAGCAAATGTACCCTCTAGTGGAGGATGTTGGTAATGGGGGCAGGCTGTGCATGCGGGAGGGCAGCTAATATATGGGAAATCTCTGTACCTCCTGTCAGTTTTGCTGTGAACCTCAAACTGCACTAAGAAATAGTCTTAAAACATTTTTTAAAAAACCACAAAGGCCACAATTTAGGATATATATATATATTTTTTAATACTGTAAAATATTTTTTTCAATGGCAATTAATATAGGCATATCACCAAAATTCTAATTTACTAAGTTAACATAAGAATCTTAGAAAATCAAGGGCGCCTGGGTGGCTCAGTCGTTAAGCATCTGCCTTTAGCTCAGGTCATGATCCTAGGGTACTGGGATCGAGCCCCGCATTGGGCTCCCTGCTCCGTGAGAAACCTTCTTCTCCCTCGCCCACTCCCTCTGCTTGTATTCCCTCTCTCTCGCTGTGTCTCTCTCTCTGTCAAATAAATAAATAAAAATCTTTCCAAAAAAAAAAAGAATCTTAGAAAATCAAATTATTTTCTGGGAAATGCATTCTTATCTGCCAGTGTATGCACATAACTTTTTCAATAGTATATGTAGGTCTTAAATTGCAATAGAAAGTGCTAATTTGCTTGGAATCACATCACATTGAGGATATTTTGCTTTTTCATGATGTGTGTGTGTGTACATGAAATGAGGTGCCCTTAATGTTTAAAGGACCATAAATTAGTAAGTTTTGGCTATTTTAAGTTCGTATGTTTAGGTTTTTGCACTTTGAGTGTATATTGTATATTACATATAAATATGCTACAAATGATAATGACTATGGTAGTTCATATTTATTACCTACACAGCACACATTCCCTTATTTAGTCCAAAGTATCTTCCTGAAAAATCTCCTGTTTTGAAATGCCTAAACTGAGGCACAGAAAGAATGTCACCCAGCTAGCATGTGGCAAAATCTGGACTTCATCCCAAGTATTATTAACATCCATGCTCTTTACACCAATGCCACAGTGCCACTTGATGTCAACATGAGTGTCTCACTTGAGACACATTTGAAATTATTCCTAAAATTCAACAGATGTTTAGAGTCTCATCATTTTTCTCTTGAGACAAAACCCCTGTGTAGTATAAAACATTATCCAGCACCACTTTTGCATTTAGATCTGTGATCTCACAGTTACTTTCACTCTCTAGGGAAACATTTTTCAGTCATCTTGGTCTTACAAAAGTGTTCTTCTAATCAGTATTTGATAATAACTGTAACAAGAGAGTTGCAGTCATTAATTTTGAACTAATCATATATACAAGTGTTTGATATACTATGAATGTTCTAGTGAAAGAAATACTAGAATTTCCACAATTTTATGATTACAGTTCTCTTGAACCTGAGTTACGTATACATAGGATATTTATCATATTTTGGTCTAGCAGTTGTTAAATATTTTTCTACACTTGCATTTAAAAGTAATTAAATTAGGTAAACGAATATCTCAATCCCACAAAGGCTACATAATGATATAGAAAAATATATACTAATAGTGGGAGCAAGAACACATATTGTATAAAATATATATCTATTGAAAGTAGATAAGATTATGAATAAATACTGGAAGTGAAAATATAAAAATACATGACATTAATAAGGCCCCACTTACTAGTGAAATTAGTAAGGCCCAGCTTATTGGTGATTTTTACCATAGATTGTACTTTTGGTGTTGTATCAAACTCATCACAAAACCTAGGTCATGTAGACTTTCTCTTGTTTTGTTCTAGAAGTGTTAAAGTTTTGCATTTTACATGTAAGTCTCTAATCCATTTTGATTTAATTTTTGTGAAAAGTGTAAGGTCTGTGTGTTCTTCCCCCCCCCACCATATGTTGTAAAGATTATCATTTCTTCTTTGCACCTTCATCAATCTTATTTCTGTGAGTCTATTTCAGGACTTTTGATTATGCTCCATTGATCTTTGTGTCTGTTTTTCAGCCATACCACACCATTTTGATTACTGTACCTTTATAATTACCCTTAAAATCAAGATGACATCTCCAGTTTTTTCTTCTTTCTTCGTATTGCATTGGCTAGGCTAGGAATTTTGCCTTTCCACATGAATTTTAAAACTACAAATAATTTATTGGGATTTTGTTTGGGATTACATTCAATCAGTAGATCAAGACTTGACATCCTAATAATATTGAGTGTTCCATTCATGAATGTGAATATCTCTCCATTTTATTTACATATGCTTTAATTTTCCTCAGCATTAATTTTTAGCAATTAGGTAAACATTAGGTAAAAACTAAGGAAATGCCAATAAAGTATGGCCTTTACTTAATAACATATCGATATTGGTTCATTAATCTTGGCAAGTGTACCATTATAATGTGAGATGTTAATGATAGGGAATTGGATATGGGGCGTAATGGAACTCTGTACTATCTTTGCCATTTTTTTCTATATATCTAAAACTATCCTGGGCGCCTGGGTGGCTCAGTTGGTTAAGCAACTGCCTTCGGCTCAGGTCATGATCCTGGAGTTCCGGGATCGAGTCCCGCATCGGGCTCCCCGCTCAGCGGGGAGTCTGCTTCTCCCTCGGACCCTCTTCCCTCTCGTGCTCTCTATTTCTCATTCTCTCTCTCTCAAATAAATAAAATCTTTAAAAAAAATAAAATAAATAAAACTATCCTAAAATTAAGAATTTATATAAATAAGGAAACTATTGTCATAGTAATTGGATTGGGTAATTTTTCCATGAGTCTTTAAAGCTATTGTCATTAAATTTGTATATTCAAAATGACCTTAATATTATAGTTTGGTAAGTCATTATAAATTACACAAATCTTTCTCCTTGTTCTTAAACACTACAGTGAATTTATATTATATTTTATGTACTAATCTACAATGTGATGATATTAAATGCCAACTAAATCTTACCTCATTAGCCTAGAGTACTAGAAAAACCTTCTAAAAAGTTATAGTTGTTCTAGGAATGATTTACAAACTAGAGAATGTGGATAAATAATATCTAAGCATTTTCTGAAAGGAAACACATTTATTATCCTATTTTTAAATGCTAAATGACTATTAAGTTAAATATTTTTCTATTTTGTTTTTAAAGTATAACTTCAGTCCTTATATTAGAAACTATCATGTATAAATCATCTAAGAGAATGAATTTGCTAAATATTATAAGAATATGCAGATCTCTTTTGGGGGGGTGGAATAGTTTCCTGTGGCTACAGTAAAAAATTGCACAAACTTAGTAACTTAGAACTTACTCTCTCACATGCTGAAGACTAGAAGTTCAACTTCAGGTTCTAGAACAAAAATCACGAGATGTCTGTAGGACTATAGTCTTTCTCTGAAGGTGTAACAATTTGTTTCTTGCCTCTTTCAGCTTTCAGTGACTGACTGCATTTCTTTGCTTGGGGTCACATAACTCCAATCTGTGGCTTATGGTCACATTGCCTTCTCCTCTTCTGTGTATGTCTGATCTCTCTTTTACAAAGACACTTGTGATTGGATTTAGGGCTCATCTGGATAATCCAGGATGATTTCCCTTTTTCAGGATCCTTAATTACATCTGCAAAGATTCTTTTTCCTTGTATAATAACATTTAGGTTCCCAGGGATCAGGGCTTGATGTCTTTGGATGATCATTATTTAACCTCTGCGGAGGGCAAGGAGGACACTTTTCACTGTGTGTACTTATTTAACAAAACAAAGATGGGCTAGTGGTTCTGTTAAGTGTTAAACAGTGACATTTAAGGTTTGTGTCATTTCCCAGGGGATATTTAGGAAATCTAGCATTGAGCCTTGGATTTGTTTTCTTACTGCTTAAAACAAATACATGTTTGCATTATGTTTCAAGGAAAGATTTTTAGACTATCCCTATGAAATCATCGTAGCTTGCCTTTGTGTTTTTGTGTGGGTTTTATTGAGAAATTAGGAATCTTTAAAAAGGAGAATTTTCAAATGCAATTTGGTTTTGCTTTGTTGGGCACCCAGTTTAAGCAGCCATACTTCTGGGATATCTAGCAACTGAATAAATACATCTAAGTACCTGCATGATAAATCTGCCTCTGTCTTTATGGTTCTGAGAATGCCACAACCAGGGGGAAGTATGTGGAGGTGTGTTTTTGGTGGGGAGTGGAGAAGAAGCGATGGAGGGATAGGAGGCTCTGCTCTTACTAATAAATGGGATTTATTTGTAAGTCAGACACCCAATTAAATCATAGGCTGACTGAACAACAGCGGAAAAATAGCTCACGTAATCAAAGGTTTTCATTTTACTAATAAGGAAATGACTATAGAGATGTGGATGGTTATCTAATATCACCTACATAATTAATGATAGAGCAAAAATTAAAACCCAGGTTTTATACTATTTTTATTCCAACAGAAATAGGAAATGGTTCTGAGAAGCTACATCATTTGTTTTAGATCATACAATTAGTAAGAGACCAAGCCAGAATAATCCAGATTCTCTGTAAAAACAGTACCCAGTCATGTCTAGAAAACTCTATTTCCCGGTCCTGCTACCCTTAACGTATAATTACTGATAAATTTACTTTTATCAGTAACTTATTGTATTATTTATTTTATTTACTTATCTGTTTCCCTTTCAAGACTTGAATATTTGATATGGCTTTATTTATTTCTTAATCCTCAGCACTTGTGGACATTTAGGTTCTCTTTTTCTCCCTCTCTCCCTCTCTTTACACATCTATGCATATGTGAATATCAAAGAAGAGAATTAAATTTAACATTTGGTTTTTACTACAACTTTTTCAGTTTCAGAATGGCTACTCTTAGCTAAATTCAACTTTCGCATAATCAACCTGAAAGAAAGAATTGCAAATGAACCTTTGAAATACATACACATATACACATACATACACATATATAACAATTTAATGCATAGGTTTGTATGTGTCTATGTGTCTGCATACATATATACACATTAACCACATCAGCAATGATTAAGAGACTCAAAAAATAGCATTGAGAACTTAGGTTCACAAGGTATTAATGTTAAAAAAAAAGGGTGAGAAAAGAAGAAGGCATGAATTAATAGACTGTGCTAGTTTATATATATATGCCAAGTTTACTAGTTTTCTTTTGCTACCATAACAAATTACTGCAAATTTAGTGGCTTAAAATAAAATACCTTTATTATCTTCTATTTCTGTAGATCGGAAATTTGACATGAGCCTCATTGGTCTAAAAATCCAGATATATTTAGGATTATGTTCCTTTTTGGAGGTATTAGGGAAAATCCATTTCCCTGTATTTTCCAGCTCCTAGAAGCTACTCATTCTTTGGCTGCTGGGTCATTTCCATCTTCAAAACCAGCAGTGGCCAGTTGAGGCTTTCTTTCATTACATCTTTCTGACCCTGACTCTTCTTTTGCCTCCACTTTTATTTTTAAAAAAACCCTTGTAATTACATTGGGCCCACCTAGATAATCTAAAAAAAAAAAAAAGGTCCTTTTTTTACCTCAGTAGATTAGCAACTTTAATTCCCCTTTGCCATCTAATCTAACATATTCATAGGTTCTATGCATTTTATCATGGACATTGTTGGACCCATTATTTCACTTAGCACACCCATCATGCTTCAGTTTCCTTGAAGTTACTCTCAGAGACAATAGTTGTCATTTATATTGTTGCACAAAAGCATCAATAAAATGTTGGAAGTGTACTGTGCTAGTGTTTATTTCCAAAACACAATGGCAGTCATTAAAGGCTGATAATATATGTCTCTGATAGACTACATAAAACAGCTCCTTCTTTTATAATGATGAATTTAAAAAGTGTTAACCTAGATTTTTGGATGATAATGGATCATATACAATATATCACAGCATTTGAGGAAATGTTTACAAATACATATCATCAAATATTTTGTTTGCCATAATTAAAAATGGTTGGGATTTAACTTTTTACTAACTTGACAGTGATTTTTTTGAGATTTAGACAAGGAGCACTCATAAAGTGTTTATCTTGAAACATGAAATACGTTCACCAATACTCCATGATCATTTTGATAAGAATAATTCATAATTTACTCATCATATTATCTATCCTAATACTGCCCTTTCTACTTTGACTTATGGCATCTTATTGTCTTTATGAATGTTGCTGAAATAATCTTATTTCAAGATTATGTTTTTCAAGTCTAAAATGATTTGATATCTTGAAGGATTTCTATTTGTCTCATTAAAACTTGACATCGAAATGTGTATATGAAGTTATAAAAATCAACATTTGCCAAATAAGAACTATAAAAATAACGTTTTGTTTTGTTTTGTTTTTAGTGTAAGAGCTAGGTAGCTTAACAGATAAAATGTTACCAACATTTTTCCTTTTATTTATCGATAGTAGTAAAGTTCTCAAATTGATTTTCTTAAAGATTTTATTTTATTTTATTTTTAAAGATTTATTTATTTGTTTATTTTGAGAGAGAGTGAACTCACGTTCAGGGGTTCGTGAGTTCAGGGGGAGGGGCAAAGGGAGAGGAAGAGAGAATCTCAAGCAGACTCCCTGCTGAGCAGGAGGCCTGACGAGGGGTAATCCCGTGACCCTGAGATTATGACCTGAGCTGATATCAAGTCAGGTGCTTAACCAACTGAGCCACCCAGGTGGCCCTAAAGATTTTATTTTTAATAATCTCTATACACAATGTAGTGCTTGAACTCACAAGCCCCAACATCAAGACTGGCATGCTGTACTGACTGAGCCAGCCAAGTGCTCCTCAAATTGATTTTTTTGAGCTTTAAATTATTTTTGCTCTGGATTCCAGCCTATTACTCAGTAAATATTTTAAATCTGAATGAGATTTATTATAAAGCAGATATAGTTAGTTATAAGATACTTTTGATCATGAAATATCTCATTTCGATGTTCTTATGGAAAAAAACATGAAAATCTATTTCAACATATCATTGTTTTTTGTAATTCATCCTTTACTGATTCAAACCTATTGAATCAGAGTGAGACCTTAATGAATTACTTCTCTTAATAGCATCCAATGGATGATTCAGGCAAAATAATTGCTTAAAATATCTTAACAAACACCATAATTCTCATGTACAATTCTTGCTAAGTGGAGTACGTCAAAATTATTTTTCTTCCATAAATTAATCAAAGTGTGAGGCATCTTTAGTCTTTAGAAGTTAATGTTACCAAAAAAAGCCTCTTCTAATAAGGAATCTCACTTTTTATTTTTATTTATTTATTTATTCTTAAAGATTTTATTTATTTATTTTAGAGAGAGAGAGTGAGAGACAGAGAGCACGAGAGGGAAGAGGCTCAGAGGGAGAAGCAGACCCCCCGCCGAGCAGGGAGCCCGATGTGGGACTAGATCCCAGGACTCCTGGATCATGACCTGAGCCAAAGGCAGTCACTTAACCAACTGAGCCACCCAGGCGCCCAGGAATCTCACTTTTTAAATTCTCCAGATTCTAATCTTAAAATCATGGCTACCAGTTAAAGGGTTTTTGTTTGTTTGTTTTTGTTTTTGTTTCAAAATCAGCATATTTGAAAACTCATTTCTAACTTTTAAAAATTAGTCTTAATTATTAGAAATTTGATCAATGATCTATGAAGATTGTACCAGCTTATAAAGTACAATTTATCTGAAATTAAAATACTCCCTTATTTGACAAGACAATATAATGTTCTGTGTCATGCCATGAATTATATGGGTATACTTGTCAGTATAAATTTTCTGGCAATGGTAATAAAGAATTCTATCATTCATTTTATTGCTAGAGAGAATCATCCTTTCTTATTCATACTAATGCAGCATTTCCATTACTTCTCACAAAAGCCTTGGCAATGCTTCAAAATGTATGTTATTACAAAATATTCTATTACAGCATGATAAATATATGACTTTCTTTTCCATTATGTCCACAGTTCTCCAAAGAGGACTTTACTTTGATTATGCTGATCTACTGTCAAGTGAGAAAAACTGACTTTTAGATTTTGCCTTACTGAAAGTATGAATGGGTTTTTTTTCCTGGAAGTCCTCTCATATACCAGAATGCATTGTCACGTGCAGGCTTTGTTACTGACTTCTCTTTGTTTTCACTTCAACACTTGAATGTAAGGCTTCTTTGGAAAGACATCTACTGTCTAGATACAAGGTAATGTGTTTTGAAGTCAAAGATAATGATTAATATGTATTAAATATTTTAGTAAAAATATAAAAATCTGAAACATTTATTTTTAATTACTAACAAGAAAGTCATAAAAGTAACTACTTATTGAAGGTTTTAGTACTGATGAGTATTGCTGAGCTCATACTTGACAGCGCTCACTTGATATTCATTAATATCAATGAATGTTGGAATAATATGATTTAAAGTTTTTCCTAAAACTCATTAAAAATGTTATTTATTATAAAAAACAAAGATTGCAAAAGGTTTCTGCCTATAGCAGTTATTACAGATAACTGCTGTAAAGTACATTTATATTATAGCATGAAATTTCATGATATTAGTATTATATACAATTTTTATTTCCTTACTCAGTTTTTAATAGATCTATCAAAATGCATAAACATGTTATGAAAAAGGTAATCACACTGTGTGTGTATTAGAGAGGGATAGGGTGGCCAAATGTAAACAAATATTAACAAAATATTTGAGTACATATACTTTTTGTAAGAATCATAAAATCTGTAACATGTATTTTCTCGATTGTGCTTTGTAGCATATACATGGGGATAAAATGATAACTAAGATATTCAATATCATGGCTCTTCGAGCTTACCATTTAGTTTTTCTCATATTGGAGTTTTCATTCTCAACTTCCTTTATTTCTACACCTTCCTCTTTTTCACTCTAAGTTTTTCTTGCTCTTCAAGATAATTTTTTAGTAATTTGATTCTCCTTCCCCATATTGCAGGATGTTCACATCAGTTTTCCAAGCTGGGAAACACGAGTAGCTGTTCTCATAGTTCCACTGAAGTAACACCAAATATTGTGCAATACTTGCCATTTTGACAGTCCTCAATCTTGAGTCATATCCATCATCAACTTTCTCCTTTCTCCTTCTTCAATTATTAACTCCATATTTCTTTGAGAATGACTTCATCCTTTTCCTTCATTTTTTAAAAAATGGAGTTAAACAGTTTATTACACATACAGAAAGCAAGAGCTGGTGTCAGCTTCCTGCACCCCTAGTCCCACAGAATGACACAAAACCGGATGCAGCAGGTGATAGATGACAAGAGCAGTAGGTCGTTTTATCATTTAGTACTCAGCTCTAGATTACAGCCCAGCAGTTTTATACCCCAAAGAGGATGGGACAGAAAGGGAAGTGGAAGTGGAAGGGAAATATCCTTGTGGCAGCCTTCCATAAAGAGAGTGCTTCTGCACAATAGGAAGGTGACAAACATTGCTCCCACCACGTTCCAGGGACAGTCACGGGACATTATATCAAGACTTGGATCAGTGGTTAAGCTTTGCCTATGTCTGCATTATGTGGAGATGTGCAAGGTTTCTGGGGCTCCATGATGGATCTGTTCTCCGGTACTTACACAACAGTTACTACTCTTCATTTTCCGTTTTCAGTCCAAGGCTAGGCTTTCATTATTTCCTCATCATACCTAGTCTTGTTTCTCTAGCAATTCCCATAACTAAAAACTCCCTCCAATTTCAAACCATTCTTCCTCTTGACCCTAGGGCTAGCTATATAGAGATCAAATCTAAGGGTAAAATTTATTTGATCAAAATCTATTTAACGGTTTTCCATTGCTTTTGGAATAAAGTAACGCATCCTTTTTTTTTTTAAGGATTTCACAGTCTTGCCCCAAACCATTTTTCTAATCATTTCCAAATGAGTATATTATTCCATTTAATCTGATTGATTCACCATTTCCTGAGGATTCATTGTAACTTGCACTTACACTTCTCATCCCTGTAGCAGTTTTGCGTGTCAGTATTCTCTCCAGCGGTAAATATGCATTGCAAATGATTTCTTCTTCACCATTCTTTCTCAGTACATTAGAACTGAACTTTCCTACTTTTGACTTCCAGGTGTCTAGTTATATCCTTCTTATATTGCTTTTTGCTTGTCTTATTGATATTTTCATAGGTAGCATGTATCTCTACTGTATAAAATATAAAAATCATGTTACTTTTTATTTCCTTCTTGTTCTTAGTACGTAGGCTATACTCAATAAAATGTGCTCAATGAATTCCAGTGATTTACTATCAGTTCCAAATTTAGGCAATATCT
The DNA here is from genome assembly GCF_009762305.2 of Zalophus californianus. Taxonomy (NCBI): domain Eukaryota; kingdom Metazoa; phylum Chordata; class Mammalia; order Carnivora; family Otariidae; genus Zalophus; species Zalophus californianus. Next base: position 80,983,311 of record NC_045599.1, read on the forward strand.
GTCACTTTTGTTAGTTGAACTCCATCCACATATGGTTTCATGGTCAAGAAAACAGTTCATGTTAGGTAACTAACTTACAGAGAGATGTTATGTAGTATTTGTTAACTATATGTTATAACCAGGGCACCTGGGTGGCTTAGCCAGTTAATCATCTGCCTTCAGGTCAAGTCATGATCCCAGGATCCTGGGATCCAGCCCCGAATTGGGCTCTCTGCTCAGCAGGCAGCCTGCTTCTCCCTCTCCCTCTGCCTGCCACTCTGCCTACTTGTGATCTCTCTCTCTCTTTCTCTTCCCCCCCATCAAATAAATAAAATATTTTCCTCTAGTAGCCATGCTATTACAGTATTCAAAGACAAGAGTCATGGAGCCATGGACCAGCTCTCTTTGATCTTGTCTCCTGAGCACCAGATTTCCCAGAAGCTCTACATTCCTCAGAGCACAACCACTGCTGCCTTAAGAGCTGCTTGATGTGGGGCTGGATCCCAGGACCCTGGGATCATGACCTGACCTGAAGGCAGACGCTTAACCCACTGAGCCACCTGGGTGTCCCATAAATAAAATCTTAAAAAAAAAAAAACAAAAAACTGTATGTTATAACCAACTTTGCTTCACAGTTGCCGATTCACCCATAACTCACATCTCTTTTCTTCACTCAAAGTTGGTAACAGTAGAAGTACTGTTTTATTGCTTATCTGGAGTCCTAAATTGTTATAGTTTGAAACTAGAATAATGATGGATCTGGGACATATATATGCAACTGGTATATTAGCAACTCTTACTCTAATAGTAATTCCAAACCTCATTTAGTTTCCCCTGGCATTTATTGTAAGATCATGTTGGGAGATTCCCTCTCTAGGGAAAAAGGAACCGACAGGGAAGAGGCTACCTTACAGGCATACTTCAGATATACTGTGTGTTTGCTTCTGGACCATTGCAATGAAGTGATTTTTGCCACGAAGTGAGGCAAATTAATTTTTTTGGTTTCCATTTGCATATAAAAGTTATGTTTCTACTATATTTTAGTCTATTAAGTGTGCATTATGTCTAAAATTGTATATGCCTTAATTGAAAATATTTTATTGCTTAAAAATGCTAATTATCATCTGAGCTTTCAGAGAGATTAGTCTTTTTGCTGGTTGACGGTCTTGCCTCAATGTTGATGGCTGCTGACTGATCAGGATGGTGGTTGCTAAAGGCTGGGGTGGCTGTGGCAGTTTCTGAAAATAAGACCACAATGAAGTTTGCAACATCGATTGACTCTTCCTTTCACAAACAATTATTCTGCAGCATGTGATACTTCTTGATAACATTTTACCCACAGAAGGGGTGCCTGGGTGGCTCAGATGGTTGAGCGTCTGCCTTCAGCTCAGGTCATGATCCCAGGGTCCTGGGATCGAGTCCCACATCGGGCTCCCTGCTGGACGGGGAGCCTGCTTCTCCCTCTGCCTCTGCCTCTCTCTCTCTCTCTCTCTCTGACTCTCATGAATAAATAAATAAAACATTTAAAAAAAAAACATTTTACCCACAGAAGAACTTTCAAAATTGGAGTCAGTCATCTCAAACCCTGCTGCTGCCTCATCTACTAAGTTTATGAAATATTAAATCCTTTGTTGCCATTTCAAAAAAATTTTTTTTAAAGGAGAGGGTCTTCCTTTTTTTTTTTCTTTAAGATTGTATTTATTCATTTGAGAAAGAGACACAGAGAGAATGAGCAGTGTGGGAGGCAGAGGGAGAAGCAGACTCCCTGCTGAGCAGGGAGCCCAATGTGGGGCTCAATCCCAGGACCCTGGAATCATGACCTGAGCCGAAGGCAGATGCTTAACCACATGAGCCACCCAGGCACCCAAACCATTTCAACAGTCTTCACAACATCTTCACCACGAGTAGATTCCACCTCAAGAAATCACTTTCTTTGCCCGTCCTTAAGAAACAACTTCTTAAAACTTCATCATGAGATTGCAGCAATTCTGTCACATCTTCAGTTTTTACTTCTAATTTTAGTTCACTTGGTGTTTCCACCTTATCTACATTTATTTTGTCCCCTGACGTCTTGAACTTTTCAAAGTCATCTGTGAGGGCTGGAATGAACTTCTGAACTCCTGTTCATGTTGATCTTTTTACCTCTTCCCATAAGTCATGAAATTTTCTACATGAGGAAGCCTAGTCTCAAAGAGATAATTTATTTTTCCAAAGACACATCACTGAGAAATAACATGATCCGGTTCCTAACGCCAACTTACTGATTTTGTCCTTCATAATATTTTCCATTAAATTTTTGAAATTTAACAAAAAATATAAACAATAAAGAAGTCTTATTTAATAAGGAATATCAGTTGATAAGTCTGTATCACTAGATAATTTAAAAAACTAACTTAGAAAGTTTAGGAGAGTATGAACTCTATGCTGAGAGAACAATAATGTAAAATACCATTTGCTACTTTAGAAGCTTAGTTTTTCTTTTGAATATTTCTATCTCCATGCCTTTTGTTAAAGTTGACTTTAAAAATTATGGAAATGAAGAACAAGTTAGTGGTTGCCAGGGATCAGAGACATGGTGGAGAGGAAGGAGGTGGCTATAAAAGGACAACAGGTGGTGATGGCACAGTTCTGTATCTTGACTATAATGTAAAACTCATTCAGGACATTGCCATTATTGGAAACTTGGTAAAGGATACATGGAATCTCTCTTTATTACCTTTATACAATTTCATATGGATCTGCAGTGATCTCAAAATGAAATTTTTAATTGCAAATTGCAACTTTATTAAACATAGTAACATTTTAAAGTTTTATCACTTTGAGAATATGCTGTGATTGAAGTAAACAAAATGGTATCCAGAGTATAAAAATTTCTATGCATATAAAATGTTTAGGACAAATACTGAATTTATTTATGGAGGTCAAGATAGCTATAGTGAAAAATATACTTTGATTTGTTGGTATAGTGTAGTATGGTATAATAGGAAGCCCGATATTCTTAGTACTAGTTTGGGATTCCCTATTTTCCTTTTTCATTTACCCATTGCTTTAAGTCATGTGATCATGATGTTAGTCTTACTATATCATTTCTTAGGTCAGTGTATATTTCAGTTGCTTTAGTGTGCATATAAATAGCAATATTGTTTTAATTTTTTATTTTCTTGTTCTGCTCTCAGCCCAGGATAAGAAAGACAAAGAAATTATGATAATATTTCTGTGATAGATCTATGTTATAATTTAATTCTTACGATTAAAATGTTGCTCCTGGCGTTCTTGTAACACTATTTGATCATTAGAACATCCACCAAGCCTAACTGAGTTCTTCTGTAAAATGTGAGTGTGAGGATGAGTGATCTTTATTACCCCTTCTTATTCTAAATGTTATGACTCTCTAAGTTAAATTCTTATGTAATTTCTCAAATGCATTAGGCTTCTCAAATAGAGTAAAATTTGCCAACGTGCACCAAACAGATAATGTCACACATAAATGATAATCAAGAAACACTCCTGGATGAGATTTAGTTGGAGAGAACTGAGATGCATATTTAAAGCCCCTCATATACTAAAATGTTATAATTATTTGACTTATAGGTTATTTATGATATCTTGGTAGCAATTACTGTGGGTTATGACATGGTATTTATATTTTTACAGAGAACTAGGAAGAACATCTCAGAATTGCCTAGCTAACCCTTTTATTTGTTTGTTTATGTATCTATTTTATATGTCCAAATACAAAAGTAGAAGTATTACTTACTGTTTGGCTATGTTTTATTTTTAATACTGAACATTTTCATCATTGTATATGGAGGGGGAAAGAACCATGAAGAACAATGTCTTCATTCAGAATCTAGAAATAATTGTTTTCTGATAAAAAAAAAAAGAGGCACATTTTGGAGAAAGGAGATGCGTAACAAATTTTGAAAAAGGAGTTCTCATTCATATTTCTAAAGTGTAAAATGTCTTTGCCACCTTGTTCATTGAAAATGATTTTGAAGATTTACCCAGTCTCTGGCCACTTCAGATTAGGTCTTTTCTATGTCAAGTAATTACCTGCTGAAATGACTCCTTTCTCATTCTTTATTGTTTTATTTTATTTTTTTTTCTTTTTTCAGTGTGTCTCATGTCCAAAGCACTTTGAGCTCTTTAAAAAGCTTCATATGATATAACTACCCAACTTATGCTGTCTTCAGTTCAACCATTTTACGAATAACAAGACAGAATAAAGCTTCTTCCTCAGGTTTAAATATTGATTTTTTTTCTGCCAAGAATGCTATTTATTCCAGATATACCACCCTTAGAATAACTTCCTTCCTAGACAATGATAATCTACAAGGCATAAAGATCAATATCAATTATCTCAATTCAGAAGTGAATAGTAAATCAGTAAGCCTTAAAACATAAACGAAATGGGGGAACCTGTCTAAGCCTTTAAAGACAAAAATATTGAAGAAATTGGGAATGAAAAATGTAAGGGAATTATTTATTATTTACTCAGAATGTTTTTTTTTCTTGATTAATTGTTCTTTGTGTATCTGTGTGTTTGGGTCTGTGAATAATGAGAAATGTATAAAACAGCAAATAGTTACAGTCACA